>NC_088603.1:64282970-64620243 GCF_036013475.1 Columba livia | reverse complement strand
CAGAGTGAGACAGCCTCCCCTGCCCATGTCCGCAAAATAAAAGCCCCTTTAAACACTTTTTTTCTAAAAATAAGTACCTGTCTTCTTTGAAATCCTGTTCTAAAATGGGAGCATGAAATTCCTGTGGAACTTACAGGTTAGCACTCTGGTAAACTCATAAAACACTGATGGTTTCTGTGGCTTGCTTAGACCACAGGCACTTTCAGATCACCATGTCATAAATGCACTATAGTTATTAACAATCCAAAATTAAAATACTTACCATGAAAATGCATCATTTTGCTGTTTCATGCTGTCAAATGAATCTGTAGTACGGCAATGATATTTCACTGGAGCTGAAGATAAATGAAAAAGGAATTAAGCTGAATGCTAAATTTTTAACTATCCATAGGAAACCAGGGTCTCAGAAACCAAAACTGATGAATCTTAAAATGATTAAGTGTTGATTTAGCACAGAATCATAGAAGGGTTTGGGTTGGAAGGGACCTTAAAGATGCTCTAGTTTTAACCCCCCATTGTCATGGGTAGGGACACCATCCACTAGACTAGGTTGCTCATAGCCCAATCCAACCTGGCCTTCAACCCTTCCAGGGATGGGGCATCCACAGCTTCCCTGGGTAGCCTATTCTAGAGCCTCACCACTCTCACAGTGAGGAATTTCTTCCTTATACCTAACCTAAATCTATCTCTTTCAGTTTAAACCCATTGCCCCTTTGTCCTATCACTACACACCCTTGTAAAAAGTCCCTCTCCAGCTTTCTTACAGAGCCCTTTTAGATACTGGAAGGCTGCTATCGGGTCTTCCCAGAGCCTTCTCTTCTTCACCCTGAACAACCCCAACTGTCTCAGCCTGTCTTCATAGGAGAGGGGCTCCAGTTCTCTGATCATTTTTATGGCCCTCCTCTGAACTCAATCCAACGGGTCCATGTCCTTCTTATGCTCAGGGTCCCAGAGCTGAACATAGTACTCCAGGTGGGGTCTCAGCAGAGCAGAGGGGCAGAATTAGCTCCCTGGACCTGCTGGTCACACTTATTTTGATGCAGCACAGCATACAGTTGGCTTTCTATGCTGCAAGTGCACATTGCTGGGTCATGTTGAGATTCTCATCAACCAACACTCCCAAGTCTCTCTCCTCAGAGCTGCTCTCAATCGGTTCTCCACCCAGCCTGTCTTTGTGCCTGCATTCTTCCACTCCAACACTCCAGTCATAGGAGCCATCCCACCATATCTCCACAGCTTGAATGCTACACTAATTTCATCTTTTTTACCAATGTTATATATGGAAAGTCTCAGCTACTGCCTGTCAAATAGCTGCTGAATAATCAGCTCCATACTAAGCAGGTCGTGGACGGATAGGAATGAAACCACCTTATGAATGTGACACAGGTTTAAACAGACAAAATATTAATTTCAAGTATGATGGTTTTTCTTCAGCAGAAAACTACCTAGCCTGCAGTATATGAGCCGTCACCCAATTTTACCTTTTCTGTTGCAGTGATAGGAGGCAATTTGCCACTTCTACTAGCATATCTCCAAATCAGAAATTAATAAACAGAGCTGTGAGGATGCAGTTAGTTGAACCTTAACCGAAAATTTCACCGAGATTGACAGGAAATTTTGAAACCCACTCTGACAGTCTGAGCTGTTTTCTCTGTGCTCATAAAAATGCCAGACACTGTTCTGCACAGTGAGGAAGGAGGCAGCAGAGCTGACAAGAAGCTCCTTCCCCAGGCACATCAGGGTGGTATATGCTAATCTTCACCCAAACAGAGGATGAAGAAAAAGGAAGACACGAGAGCCAAAGAAGAAACACCACAGCAAATGACTCTGACTGCAATGCAGCAGCTCCCAGAGATCACAGGAACAACAAAATGTATCTGCTGGCGCCTGGGAACCACTCATTCATCCAGCAGAAAACATTTAAGGCTCTTATCAGTAAGAACACAGTAACTTCCATTTTTGCTAGGTAATGACTTCCTAAAAGGAAAAAAAAAAGTTTTCCTGCTTATTTTTAAATCCACCCCATTTTCTTTTTCTTTCATAAAAAAGATTTGAGAGATTAACATGGGAGCTGCCTTACAAGAGAGCTGTTTCCAGGATCATTGCTCTGCTAATGGCACCTCTTCCCCAGCAGAGCTGTTTGCTAAGAACAGTGGCTGCAAACACTTTTAGACAAACAAGCGGTATATTTGAGCCACGCTTTGCCAGACTAGAATTCAATCCAAGTACGCTGTCAAAGGAAGGTTGATGGCAGGCAACTAACTCATTCCCTGTTCCAGGCTGTTTGCTTCCAACAAGCTCATTTCACAGGATAGTTAACAGAGCCTCTCGTGATAAGGATGACTGCTCAAAGCACTTAGGGTGATGTTGTTTTAACACCAAATCTATACGGAGGTGGCTGACATGAGTAGTGGCATACAACGCTTGAAATTTAACATAGTTCCTAAGAAAAACATTGACTTACAAATGTTAGTGGAGTGGAACAAGACATGAAACCTTGTATCAACATTCATCTTTTTCTGAAAGTCCAATTATATTTCCTGCTGCTGTGGCTATTTAGCAAATATGATGCTTTCACACAGCATTTTGTTTATAACAAATGCAACTACACTTGCAGATCAGTTTGCTGGGAAAAGATTTGACATCCAAGATTAGCTAGTGTTCTTCCAATTCTTCTGGTCCTTGCATATGTAACACCTTTTCAGTGATATTTATGTGGTGTAAGGTTATTCCACTTTATTTCCTTGCAGGGAAAGCACCTGAAAAGGGGAAAATAAATCACTTGATATCATCAGTTCAATGCATATGTCCTGATTTTATGTGGTATATAATTTATATTAAAAAATATTTATAATATAAAGAAATTAAAGATTATACTCATCTACCACAGTGAAGTTATTTGTAAGCATTAATGATGAAAACAGGAGACAGTTCATACAGAAGTCTCATATAAAGAACTTCACCCTCTTGTTATCCAAAAGTGCTTTTATCTTTGGACTATCTCATTTGAACTTGTCCCAGCTAACTCCACAACTATTTCTGAAAATCTACTCTTTCCTGTCATAAAGGTTCCTTAACTAATGTTCATTACTGTTTGGGTCCTTTAAATGCTCTTCCAGATCAGTAGATATCTAAACATAACAGAACACTCATGATGTGTGGTTTGTCCTTATTATCAGAAGTCACAAGTACTGTGATGTTTGATTCATGAACCACATCTTTAATAGCACAAAAAAAACATTAGCTTGCTTAATATGGTTCTAAGTCCTTTCTGCAGTCTTTATTTTAACAAAGATATACACACACAAACATGTCACTTGGTCAACAGAGAATGAGTCATTTGCTGTTATGTTGTTCACACTTTCAACCTCTACTTCTGTTAGCCATTAAAGATTATTAAGAGCATACAGATTGCATTGACGGTCAAGATCAATACTTTGTGTTGTTGTTTTGGCTAGGATAGGGTTAGTTTTCATCCTAGTAACTAGTATAGTGCTGTGTTTTGATTTAGTACGAGAACAACATCGATAATACACTGATGTTTTAGTTGTTGCTGAGCAGTCAAGGACTTTCCAGCTTCTCATACTGGCCTGCCAACAAGAAGGTGGGGAGAGCACAAAAGGTTGGGAGGAGACACAGCTGGGACAGCTGACCCCAAATGACCAAAGAGATATTCCATACTGTTGGAGAACTGATTGCCTTGGCTTGGTGGATGTGCTGCTGCTTGTAGAACTTGTCTCTAACATATACCATATCATATCATGCTCAGTATATATTTTGGGGGACAAAGAAGGAATAGGGGAATGTAATGGTGTATATAACCATTACACCTGATTTAGCCCAGCTTTCCTGGAGATAGCTGAACACCTACCTGTTGATGGTAAGTGGTGAATTAATTCCTCGTTCTGCTTTGCTTGTGCACACTGGTTTTGCTTATTGAATAGTCTTTATCTCAACCCACAAGCTCTCACTTTTCTGATTCTCTGCCCCATCCCACTGGGGGTGAGTGAGCAAGCAGCTGTGTTGTGCTTAGTTGCCAGCTGGAGTCAAGCCACAACACCTAGCTTTTTGTTGGGAGAAACAACTGAATTGTACCATCACTACAGCATCTGCATGTCAAATGAAAGTGTACATTAAGCATACAAACATTGGATCTATAATTTGCGATTCCCTGTAACTGTTGTTCATCCCCATGCTAACCAGTGGAAAGGAATGAAAAAAAAAGAAAGGCTGCACTCATATCTGTTGTGTCAAATTCTGCCAAAAACGTCAAGGTGGGTAAAAAAAGTGGAGGAGGAGGGGAAAAAAAAGCGTGTGGGATTAAATGCATACACAGTCATGAGGAGACTTGGTCATGATAAGTGAGCTATGTGTATCCAATTAGATGCGAGCTACTTGGTCTGTTAGATGGAAAAGAAAAACCTGCATACGGACATACAGAATACTTCTACATTATGTCAGGGTCAAAACATAACTATGGAAGAATGTCAGCTCTCACATAAGTTATTAAGAAGTAACTCTAAAATGCCTAGAAGACTGCGATTTTTTCTTCCTCCACCTCAGATCAAATTAAGGCAATGGTACTAAAATCATGTTGAGCCATTTCCAATGCTTAGATTAGCAAAACAATGAAGACACACCTACATTAAAAAAAAAAAAAAGACATAAGTTATATTGGAATATTAAAGTTCTCCATGGCCATCAGCCTGAGCTTCTGTCACAGATACTTCATAGCAATATAGGAACTGAATCACAAAGCATCTGGGGAAAGCAGAGTCCCAAAACAGCCTGTGATTCATCCTGCAGCATCCTGTTACTTCAGGGGGGTGAGTACTATTACCAGCACTCATGACAGTGAGCAAGCCTGATTTGTCAACCTGATTTTTTCCAACTCTGAACTCAGAAACCTGCAAGAAATCTATTCATGGTTACAATGGATACAATGCTCATGGGCTTAGAGACCAGTGAAACTAATACAGGAACTGTTGGAGTTTTGCAACAGTGGTCACCAGAACTAAGTGAAAGATACATTGTATTTATTGTTTAATTTTTATGTTCGCGGGTTAGCTTGGGTCATTGCCCAGAGGAACCTGTGGTACCACTTCAAGAGGCTTGATATAACACCCTTAATTATTTTATTTTAGGGATAGAAATGAACTTCAGCATCAAAACAACATTTCTGTCCATGCTTCAGGATTAGCAGCTGAGGCTGTCGTGTTTTCCTTAGTGCAGCGACCATCTTCTATGCTGTATTTCTTGAGTGCATCAAGTTGTCAGACTTTGAAGAAATGAAAAGAACTATAGAAAGAAAAAAACCTTTTCCCATAAATAGTTTAAAGGTTTACAGGTAACTCACCACCACCATATCATGAAAATGAAGAAGTGGTCCATGGTGTAAAGCTCAACTATCGAGCTACTCACAGCTGGGCTGAGTCGATCTGAGAATCTTGTGGAATCAGCACCAAGGATCACAGATGCACAAGCACAACACTATTGGAAGAGATTAGTGTTTAATCACATGTCTTGGAACTAATAAAACAGAAAGGACCAGAGAAAGAAACAAAGCTGGTCTGCAGACAAACAGATTTCAGCCTACCTGTATGTCTGTCTATAACTCTGGAAGCCGATGCTTTTCTGTGCTGTTGAAATTGTCATTGAATAGATTGCCTCAGTTGCTAAGGAAACCAAAAGGATGATTCTAATGGATACTATTTGGGATACTGAAAAGCTTAGAAAATAAATTGTTTAACATTAAAAGCATGGAGTCACAAGTTAGTTAAAAGCCACCTTCAGTCTTAGCACAGAAAAGAGAACTAGATAGGAGGTTTTCTTTTTCTTCTCTTTAATTTTTCTCTTTTTTGTTGGTCAGATACTTATACTTCTATGCACTCCAACTGGTTTGGCCATCAGCATCACTCCATAGTGATTTTTCTGGTTTTATTTTAAAACACAGAAGTTCTAATTCTAAGCGGTGGAGCCCAGGCTTTTTAAAAGCATTGCATATGCTGCAAAATAGGATTTGACTCTGGAAATGCTCTTCAGAATTTAGAATTTCAAATTCAAAAGGCATTTAAGGTGCTTTTACCTTTACTCTAATGAACTGTAAGTTATGGAAGATTCTCTTACTAGATGTGGCAGACCTCAAACCAAACCTACATTACATAAGTTATACCTTTAGGAACCTATGTTTCTATTTAAAAAAAAAAAAAAATACACAAACATCTCAACTAAAAGGAGACAGATTTTCTAAAAGTGTAAGAAAGCATCAAGGAACTGTATTTTTCCCTTTCCCACAAGCTATATGTTCACAGCATGAGTCATATCTCAAAAGTAACCAGACAAGTCTGAACTTATAACAGTGAAGGATCAAACTCCAGGCACATATTTATTTACAGAAGGCTTGAAGAGTTATTTCTGCACTAGAGTCATAGATGACCCATAGTCAGCCACCTCGTTGCCATGGAAATCTCACACCACTTCCCTCTGCCTTGCTCCCATCCAAGATGCTCCCTTGAGATCCCTGCCTGCCACAGCTCCCATGGGCCCCTCCAGCTGCAGCTGCACATTTAACCCTGCCTGGCACTTCCGGTTGTAGGACAATCCAGCAGGTGAATCTTTAGGCTTAGGATACTTGACTGAAAGTCATCCGTCACCTGACATTCTCATGCCCACAGAAGTCTCTAAAGGTGTGTCTTATTGCTTAATTAGTGTTACATGGAAGTAATTACAGAAACTAGTGCCCTTCTATGCCAGATATGGGGCCTGGTGAGATAGAAGAAAGTCCTAGCCAATTAACAAGAATTTATTCCCAGGGGAAGGAAAGAGAAACAATATCCTCAACATCCTACAGCTACTTGTTCTCATGGGAGAGCCATTTATAGAGGTGACAGGGCTCATAAGGTGCATCCAAAATAAAAAAGAGAGTTGAAAGAGACAAGAAAGCACATACTCTATGAATCACACTATCTCTCAAGTTGGAAGGGGCCCATAAGGACTGAGTGCAACTCCCTGCTCTCACAAATCATGTGACTAAGAGCACTGTCCAGACACTCATTGAATGCTGACAGGCTTGGTGCTCCCTGGGGAGCCCGTTACAGTGACTGACCACCCCCTCAGTGAAGAACCTTTTCCTAATGCACAAAATCCACAAATAATGGTTTGGGTTGGAAGTGACCTTCAAAGGTCATCTAGTCCAACCATCCTGCATGGGGAGCAGGGACATCTTCAACTAGATCAGGTTGCTCAGAGCCCCATCCAGCCCGGCCTCGTATGTCTCCAGGGACGGGGCATCTACCACCTCTCTGGGCAACCTATGCCAGCGTTTTCCACCCTTATTGTAAAACATTTCTTGCTCATGTCCAGCCTGAATCTCTCCCCCTTTAGTTTAAAACCATTACTTCTTGTCCTATTGCAACAGACCCTGCTAAAAAGTCTGTTCCCATCTCTCTTGTAGGCCCCTTTACCTATTAAAAGGATGCAAAATAAAGTCTACTCAGAGCCTTCTCCAGGCTGAACGACTCCAACTCTCTCAGCCAGTTTTGTGGCCTCCTCTGGACCCTCTACAACACATCCATTTCCTTCTTCTGTTAGGGCCCCCAGAGCTGAATGCAGTGCTCCGGGAGTGTCTCACCAGAGCAGAGGGGCAGAATCACCTCCCTTAACCTGCTGGCCATGCTCCTTTTGATGCAGCCCAAGATACAGTTGGCTTTTTGGGCTGCAAGCACACATTGCCAGCTCATGTCCAGTCTTTGACGCACCAGTACCCCCTAGTCCTTCTCCACAGGGCTGCTCTCAATCCCTTCATCCCCCAGCCTGTACTGACACCAGGGATTGCCCTGACCCAGGTGCAGGACCCTTGCACTTGGCCTTCACACGGGCCCAATATGAACCCAATAGGAGGGATGTTTTCCAGATTTCCATTGGGAACCTCAGAGAGCTATTTTGACCTCTGTTGGTGGCCATAGACTACAGAGCCTGAACATGCTCACCAGGAAGCTCTGCACCACCAGCAGTTCTACCACTCAATATTAAGTAGCACAGAGCAGCGTAATATTTCTTTCTCTCAGGAGAACTATTCTACACACCACCATTGCTGGCTGGCTAAGTACTTTGTACACATTATCCCAATCCAAAGCATCGTGAGGACTTTAGATGGTTACTGCATTATCTCTGTAGGTGCACATATTTGAGTAATAGAGAATAATTATTCCTTTTTCATTGCACCTGTGCCTCTACTCCAGACTCTCTAGTCCAGAATCATAGGTCCTATTTATACATAAGCTATTGTTGCTCTTTCCCAATGTAGCGGAAAGGAACAAGAGCCTAAAATAAAAGTCATAAAACATAAGATTCAGCAGGTTCACTGGAAGAAATATGAGACAAGAGGCCATTGTACCATCCACACAGATACAGGACATTAAAATCACATCTAGAGCACTTCCATTGGCATGGCCTGGTTGCAGACATTGACCTTTGGTCATACTGAAAACATTTTAAAAAATAATTGAATAATCCCAGTGATTATTCTCCAGACAAACACACAATTCCACTTCCAGAAAGATATCTTAATTTGACCCAGACTGTGAGCATTAAAACTGCAACCTATCAAGATATACATATTTGAAGCAATTTCAGTATGAGACAATTAGCATCACTGTTCAAGTCAAGAAAAAATTAATGATATTTTCAAGCTGGCTCTAAGAAAAATACTTGAAAGAAACACCTTCCCACTACTGCCCAGTGCTGCTGTTGACCTTTCAGTCTCCTCTGTGGCCTCAGGAGTGAAATATAAGCAGTGATCCTGACACTTTTACAGCTTGTAAAGTCTAAATAGCTTTCTTCCTGGTTGAAACTGAAGGATTTTATTATTATTATTATTATTAGTCCCAGCACTGAAGATTAGCCACTCCAATTAAGGCTTCAACAAGAAGTAATGTGTCCCTTCAGGGAATACACTGACATTTTAAATTAAGAAACATTCCTGCTAACAAGCCTATAAATCTTCCCAATTAACTGTATTCTCCACTAGTTTATGAGTCTTCTGTTCACTTTGACAATCCTAATCTCCCAAGGGGAGCAGGGAAGGATCAGACCTCCATCAAATCTGCTTTCCATTTCTTGCAGCAGAACGGGATACAGACACCCTCACTAACTACATTTATTTTTTTGCTGCATCCGAGCCAAACAGCACCTCAAAAGACAGGAGAAACCTGCTCGTGCCAGATATCACTTGGTCCCACAACCCTTAAGGAGGGATCTGATAATCAGGAGGCTGTAAGTGCAGCCTTTGACTACCCTAAGCAAAGCTTTACGCAGGCAGCACATTCCCTGCATTCTGTCTGTTATATTCTGATCTCAAACCATACGCCAATACCTCAGTTCCTTGATCCATCATTATTGAGGGGCTGAAAAGCCTGGGTACTTTTTATTGCCGTCAGGTGCAAAGGGTTTTAGTCAGCCAATAACCCCCATGACATATTTCTCACTCTCCATAAAGCAGCTCTGTGTCAGCACCTCTAGACACACATTGCCAAGTGACCATCCCACAAGAGCGCTTTGCACACTTCTCCACAGATTATTCTTTTTCTAATCAAAGTTTTCATGGAACACAGTCAGGGTCTGTCTTAGGAAGCAGTGTCACACAACAGTGCTTGATTATGCCAGGGGAGGTGGGGAAGGAGAAAGCCAGCACAAGAACATCTGTCAGCAATATTACAATAAGTTTAACTTTTCTTTCTGTAACATAGATGGGATTATTCCCTTTCAATATGTCAAGAGTATAGCTGAAAAGAACAGCTAAGCAGGAGACAGAAAAGAGCCGTCTGAAAGACAGATAAACAGTGAAGTACACAAGCAAAGAAGAGGGAAAAAATAAAGCCAGAATATATGTAGAGAGCCCTGGCATTTTTTGAAAGCTGTCAAAAGCCATCATCCTGAGTCAGATGAAGCAAGCAGGTACTGCCTGACACACCTTAAAAACACAGCCAATTGAAACACCACTTTGGCTGAGTGCGATTAAGTCGGAGCGTAAGATGCAGTCATTAGTCTAGGGCACAACAACATTGTCTTGATGTATGATGTCAGGTACAAAAAGAGAAATGTCTCACAGCTCCCCAGGAAGGTAGTTAGCACAGAAATGGCAGAATGGTTCTCTGCCACAATATAGCTTGTCACACTGCTCTGTTAAAAGGAATGGGTGATGATGTTCTCCACCAACACCTTTACTTCATTGATTTGCTTTTGGGGTTGTTGATTTTTTTGTTGTTGTTGTTTGGTGTTTTGTTTATTTGTTTTATTTTTTAGGATTCTGAAATAAAGCAGTCAATAAGCTACTGTTAGGCAAGATGTATATGAGGTTCAAATCTTTATCTCTGAGAGCACTCAAGAGAAAGCCATGCCAACTCCCTTTGCCCTACACCCTGGAATGCTACAGGCACTGTCCTGTATATTCAATCATTCATCTGTAAGTAACAGCATCTCTTGGCAAGCCATAAGCTTTGCACCCTGCTATTTTATTTCATTCCAGGAGCTTCACATTCACTTTTGTGTCTGGATTTCTCCTACTGCACAGAGGCAAAGAGCTAATGTTGTTCTTCCACCACCAAAGCTCAAGCAATCAGCTAACATTTAGACAACTCATGCATGAAACTTGCTCCTCAGGTGTAAGATGACCTTAGAGAGACTCCTTACTCTATACAAACACTTATATCTGTACAGTTCTGTAGTCAGTGGCTGTAACCCACTTTCTCACCTATTTAATCTGAGCCATGCACCAAGGCAGATGACTGCTCTGTGCCACCCCACGCACACACATGCTGGCAACAAGCATCCAGGGTGAGAGATTAACCACAGAGGCAGAAAAAACAGAATGGGACAGAAAAGAAACATGAAGCATTTAAAGCAATAAACATGCAGCAAGAGAGACACAAAAGGTGAAGGCAACACAAGCGATAGTGCCTACCATCACTGTCATGATGCAATCAAGATAACAGCATATGTATATATAAATACATATATACACACTCAATATTTCAACAAAGTATAGACATCCACTTCCAAGCACCAATACCCAACATCACTCATACAAATTCCTGAAGGCCAGAGCAGCACAACCACAACCGCACACCAACCACAATGATGCCACAACAGTACACATCTTGCAGAGGTGACTGCACTGTGCAGACACAACCCCTGAGTCCCCATGGTCACCATAACTGTTCAGGGGAGTTTGCCTTTACTGTGGTCATTTTCAGTGCAGGGCCACAGTGCCACAAACTTGGCTCACAGAGCATCCCATTTTGCCAGCATTTGTTAACTCTACAGTCTCTTCTGCATCATCTCCAGCCCTTCTTCTGTGAGCAGCCCAGGCCCTCTGCTACCATGGGAAGACTTTGCTAGGCTTTCCTTGGGTGCAAACTCTACCAGTAGTAGTACAAATGCATGCAACCAGGAGTATGAAAGAATGTAAATTAATTAGAATAAATAGTGATATTTTCACAGAATCACAGAATCGACTAGGTTGGAAAAGACCTCAGAGATCATCGAGTCCAACCCTTGAAAACCTGTCCCAGGAAAGAAACCCTTTAGTATTTATAAGTTGTTCTTCAAGCTGCATGTCTTCACAGCTCTAGTCGTATTTTGAGCCAGAACAGCCAGGAAGTTGAGAGAACAGATCCTGAGAGGTAAGGATTATCAAGACAGGAAAAAAGTGATGCTAATGAAACAGCATGTTTTGGAAATAGAAGCTGTTAGCACCTCTCCTGGCCCACAACACAGAAAGCACTAGTGAATTGACCCTCAGGTACAACCATACAGGAGCAAACCAAACATTTCAAAGACATTTTAAAAAAATAAAATATTGCTGATTTAAAAGAAAAAGAAACCAAAATAATTTCCCCAAAATTATTGTTTGGGGCAGAACTGAGGTGGGGGGATGTGGAGAGATAGGGGGAAAAAAAATACAGGTCCTCCCACTGAGAATGCAGCACATCACCTCCTCTGTTAAGCATGACATGAAGCAGAGTGTCTGCAGTGTGGCTTTTGCAAACCAAATAGCATTAGTCTATCACAATTTAGGGCAACCCTGTGCTGTCAGATCTAAGGTGACTGCAGCTGACCTCAGACCACGAAGTGAGAAGATGACATCCCTTCCCAAGAAGCTCAAGGTTGCTAGAAAGGCAGGTAGTAAAGGAGATGAGAACTTCTGCAAACCCTTTAATCCACATGCTCAGTCTAGTAGGTTTTAAGAATATCTGTAGATCAGGGTTGCACTGAAGAGCACCTGTATTTAGAAGATCCTGGACACACCGTGGTAGAGACACAAACATTAAGTTCTCTCTCTCCAAAACAACAACAAAAAAATCTAATTCCAGTAACAACAGAAATGCATCACCAGCTAAGTGGGTCTGTGTTTACAAAACCTCTAATGCTCAATTAGGTCTGTTTATCACCCTGCATAACTGTTGATCTTAATGCAGCTTCTTCTATTGATCACACTGCAGCACCTGCTATTGCTGCTGTGTAAAAATTTTTACAGTGATAGAAACCTTTCCACATATGAACTTAAATGAGAGTGTTTGCCTCATTAGCCAGGAAACACTGTCATGGTTCAGTTAATTCAGAAGACAGAGTAAATGGATAACATATGGCTCCACTCTTACAGAATCAGTCAAAGGAAAAAAAAAAAACAAAACACAACAACAACAACAAAAGTTTGCTTGTCTTTCTGCTACTAAAAGAAATCCTTAGCATATGTAGAGAAGCTCTCACCTCTCCTAGAGGTACAGACAGCATCTTCTATAGGTACAGTTCACTCTGATGTTGAACACAGTGAAATCTCAGACACAGAGGCAGACCACATATGATTCATTACTAATTAAAACAACTATGGCCATTATAAATCCAAATAGGAAAGAAAAAAGAAGAATTCAGAATATAGGTTTCTAATTAATCACTACAGCGATTACAATACCAAGAGTTGTTTCATTAACCAAACGCAATGCAAAGATTCAGTAACATTCCAGCATATTTATCCTTCATAAAAACAAACCAAGAAAAAAAGCATAAGAGATTTAACATCTTCAGCAAGACAGGTCTGGAAACTATTTATTGGGTCAGAGAGTCCTACCTCTTCTTGCTAAATTTTAAGCTTCATTTAAATCAATAAATGAAGACCGAAAAAGCACTTTCAAAGCAATTGCAGTCTGGGTTAAGTTTGCAAGTGTAGTTTTCAAAACTCTAATTTTGTCTGGATAGGGAAATCAAGAATACTAGTCTATACAGACTCTGGACAATTGCTTTGTGAGACATTACCCAGCATCCAGTGGCCAGGGTGAAACATGGGTTCCCACCACTCCCTCATGCAAGAGGGAGAGAGCCATGGTACATTGCAGAAGTGCTTTGCACCCACCCAACAGGGGAGAGAGGCAGCAGGGGCACAGCACACCTTCCTCTCAATGGCCAAACCAACTGGATGCTAAATTAGCCTAAGACCATGTCTTTTGAGAAGGTTCTCCCATTTCCCTCTTGTCAGGGGCCCTTGTCTTGGTCAGAAGAAGAATCATAGAAACGTCACTTTCTCACTCCTTGCACATGCTCTCAGACACACCTGGGCTCTTTTCTCTTTCCACGCATTTTTATGACCATTGAGGACTGCAACTTGATCTCAATATTCATTGTTATACAAGGGATGATGAGCATATATAACAGGAAAACCATGAAGCAATAAAGCAATAAGAGTGGAAGTAAAAGCAGCAAACCAAAGAGAAGCACTTCACATGAGAAGTTTTCAGTTCTCCTGAAATCTTGAGAGAAACAACTCTGTCTTATACCAGCATGTATGAAGCTTGCTACACCGACACTTCATACCTTTCAAGACAAAGGTGTTCACTTGCCCAGTTTACCTTAGACAGAAATGTGGCAAAAAAAAAACCCAAACGCCTTCTTTGCCCCAGCATGCAGAGAACTGTACCAACACGTTTAACAGGAAGGTGCACTAAATCTTATAATGTCTTATAAAAACCCTGACAAGTAAACATGAATGATATGTTGATCTCCTTTGGCACATTAAGATGCCACTATAAGGCTTCCAGCTAGAAGAGCAATCTTCTCTCCCCCTCCTTTCTCTTTCCTCAAAATAAATTAGAGAAAAGCTGTGAAAGGAAGTACTGACTCAATTTCATCAGGAAAGCATTGCACTTGTCCACGCTGACTAGCTCCTGATATAGAAATTTTAACAAGAAAGGCAGTATGCCACAAATAGTTCTTGTCAAGAGCAAAAAAAAAAATGCTACATTGAAGGGTGCAAAAGTTCTGAGATCTTACACTAAAACCTTATACTTTTAGATTTTAAAAGTATTTCTTAAAGCAGAAGTCCTGTATCATTGATAAAGTTTCTGAAATCAATTAACCATTGCCTTGGGACTTGTTTATTAAGTTACAGAAGTGCAAGGTAGATGTAAAACATCATTATAAAATATTATTAAATCTTATGTTGATTTGCATAGAAACCAAAGTACCACAAAGAATCAGGTAGGGCATAAGTGACATGATAAACATACCTGGGATTCTCTACCCTAAACAAAAGGAAGCTTAATTTAGGCAGGGGAGAAGGGGAAGAATGCAAGCTCATACACGCACTATGCTTAAGACTTAGTGTAAGGATAGTAATACTGAATATAAAGTGAAAAGGAGTATTTACGCTTTATGCATACTCTTTTTCTTGGCATTCAAAGAGATATACAATCAGTTTTCTCACTTTCACACTTCTATGCTTCCCTTTCTAGGGAATGAGTAATATTGATAAGCTAAGGAAATACTTTTGACATATCCAGAAAGAGCTTAGAAAACTACAACTCTGAGTTGTACAAAATTACTTTTTACTATGAATCATTTTTTCCATGAACTTTTACCAGGCTCTTGGGAGTAGGTCAACTGCCACTCATGAAAAGCCAGTAGACAGTCAAGTGCTCAAGCAGTCACAACAAAAAAGGCCCACTTTTCTCACATAGCAAGGTTTATGAGCTGCTCGGAAGGAAAACGGGAGCCAGAACACCACTCAGGTTTATTCATTGTGAACAAAAAGGAAGGTGGGTGAAGAATGAAAATACACAAGGAGGATGAATGATTGTCTCCTGCCACCTTTTTCCCACAATACATACTTACCAAAAATCCATCCAATATATCATCTCTGAATCTCATTCCAGCTTTTCCTTACATGCACCTCCCATGCTGGCAGGTGCTTCCAGCATTCTCCTCTGGATAGATCATGTTCTTCACAGCAACTCAAAACAAAGGTGCTCAAGAAAGAAACACTAACAGTAGCTCTCGTTCCTGGCACATCACAAAAGGGCAGTCTGATTCCAAGTCAGGAAACAAAGACAGAGGTGGAAAAGACGAAGGCAGAAGAGATACTGATCAAGAAAGACGGGCAGTTTCAAACTGCAACTTGGATCATAGGAACTTCTGCCCTTGAGAATGAGCACATCAGAAATCCTAGTCAGATGCCTCAATCCTCTCATTACACCCAACCACATGAGGATCACTTGTGACTAAGGAAATCACCAAGGTCTGTGGTCATAACATTTCTACCTCTTATATCCCAAATACTAGCAAAACTACGTGGGATTTAAATTATATTGGGAAATCAACACTACACAGGAGCACCAGGATCAAAGGAACATGCAAGAAGTTTCATGGTTGTTTGGTTGTTTTGTTTGAGTTTTTTTGTTTGGTTGGTTTGGCTTGTTGGTGGAAGGGTGTTGTTGTTGGTCTGTTGTTGTTTTGTTCATTGCTTTTGTTTTTTAAATCTTCTTCATCAAATGTGCTGTCCTCACCCCAGCTAAGACAGCTGCTCACATCAGTGAAGCTGCTGGGGTACTGTAGTATTTCCAAGATTATACACTCCATGCTGCACACAAATGTGATTACACATACACACACACACATATATATACATAGAGACAGCATGCTCCTAAAGGAGTGCATTAGGTATACATGCTCACTCTGTGTTGCCTTCGGAGAAGAACAGGGGGGTTTGTTGTTGCAGGCGTTTTTTTGTTCTGTTTGTTTGAGGGTTTGTTGTTGGTTTTGTTGGGGTTATTTTTGTGGTTTGGTGGGTTTTGTTGTTTTTGTTTGGTTGGTTGGTTTTTTTCAGTCTAGCACTGTGAACTGGAGAATCACAAGCTCCTATTTATTAAGATGACAGCCATAGATTTGCTCTTAGGTTTGGAATGCTATTTCCCCCCACCCTCCATAGTTGCAGCAGCCATACACTGAATACTTCTGTGCCATACAACACCATTACAGCTTCACAACTCTTTCAGTTACAAGACCATCCTGACCCCTAACACAATTACCACTGTTCCTCCTTTTCTGCCTCCTGCCTTTTTCCCATGATCGTTTTCTGTGCAATATGAATTTCCTTCCATCAGTGCCCATGGTAACATCCATAGAAATAGCAGCAGGCTAGACAGTGGCCATGAACAGCTCCCTAAGCATAGAAACCTGCCAAAATTATCGCAAATATAATAAGATGTGCCACAGAAGCAAAAAGTAAAACAGCACTTCTTATACTCTCACACATTCTTGACACATTGTGGTTGCCAGAGCAATTTGTGAAAATTGTGAACCACCTGTCTGACCTTTTTAAATTCATAAGCACATGGATGCACCTTACTGGCATGTTCAGAAATTCTAGGACTAAAAATTCAACTAAATATATACCTTCACATTAGCCATCAAAAAATACTTGAGTCACCATGCTGTCAAATATGCTATTGTGATAAAGATGTAGCACAAACGGTCTGCCTCATGCTGAAAGAAATGCTGGAACTGTTTTACAGTGGAAAATTTTGAAGATGCACATTGAATATTCAATATTCTCAGCAATTAGGGATATGGCTTTGGAGCGTGGGATGTTGGTTGTATACCTTTAAGTAACTTTGTTATAAGATTGTGATGGGAGGGTTACCTGATCATATCCCCAAAAATCAATGATGATAGCCTGGAATCCTGCAGTGATTTCTTTAAAAATAATTAACAATTGCCTCCCAGAGCATCTGTTTACTGAGAACACCAAATGATTAAGTTTACAGTGGTGAATCAGAGAGAGTAGCAGACCCAGGCTTATTTGGAAAGCTATTAAATTAAGACTGGAAGACGTTGAATGCAATAAAACACAGATATGCATGCCGTTAGAAGGTTCCACACGCGGACTTTCAGCATGCAACAGAGAAGTGGTTCATCAGGACCTGCACTGAAAACAAGTCTAGATCTATATATACTTTTAAGTACAAAGGCACAAGAAAGTCCATGCCCAGCTGCCATGTGATGCTCAACTATTCAGTTTTTCTTCCCTTTCAATCAAGATAGCTTATGCCTCAGAGGACAGAGGTTCACATCCCTTATTTAACAATCAAGTTCAGATCCCCAGCTGACATTTAACAGTCCTTGCCTTTGGGTCATGTATTTTCATTTGAATGCTTTCCACTATTACTTGGGATGCTTGGACAACTGTAAAAGTGCCTCTGCTTTCTGAATTCCTGTCAATTTACAGGCTATAAGCCTGAGGATGCACCAAGCCTTGCACAAAAGTTTCTAACATGTAGACTTGCTGATAGCTATATTTCAGCATTTCTGCATACAGGACTGCTTACTAGAACATGATTACCATAATTGATAATACCATTGATAATTACAAGGCTTTATTTCCAGCTCCCCAAGATGTGCAAGATCTAAAGCATTCTGTATAACCCAAGGTATTAATTTAAATTAGTGTACTATAGCAGTTTTACAGCTGCATAAGTGCACACACTTCTAAGCCAACGCTCTCCCACCAGAGCATCCTCACATAGGGTTGTGTACAACTGTATATTATATCCATATGACAAACCGCAGTATTTCTTTTAGAGGGGGATTCAGTATTTCACCTCCAACATCACAAATCAATATTAACTTTTTTCCAAGTCCCACTGTGGACTCTTAAATTTGCCTATTCCTTCTCTCACATATCCAATTAAGAGGCTTATAACCCCAGCCTGTCTAAGCTGGGGTAGCACTGCCAGCTTCCAAACTGCTCTTTGAAACATCAGCCTCGCGGCTCCTCCTCAGGTTCACAGGGCCAAGAAAAAGGTCCATAGGCAGAAACAAACGAGCACGCAAAGGTGAGGATCACAGTATCTAAAGAGGTGTTGTGCGAAGCAGCAAGCCCCTGCCCAGAATGCAGCAGGAATCAAGGGCCTTTCCACCAAAAAGTGAGGTGCCACTCTTTAGCTGATGCACAGCGTTTTGTCTCGCTTCAAGAAGGAAATTCGCTGTGTTTTTTGCAACACATGTAACTTCCAATTTGGGTGTGAAAAACTCTAAAACACCACCTCAGAAAGGCAGTCTGCTCCCTTCCAGACCACCATGAAAGAAGAGTTTAGCATGAAGGTGAACTGACAGAGGACTGCAACAGCAGAACAGCACTTTCACTTGTATTATTAGTCCTGTGACAGAGTCAATCAGGCTTTATATTCCTGCAAAAATCACAGGACTGTTTTGCTTGGTTGGCAATTCAATATTCCCAGGTATTTTTCCTCAGAGCCATTCCTAACAGCCTCCAACTCACTGAGGAAGACTAAATACAACTTCTACTTCATTCACTGTTACTATTAATACAACTGTGCGAAGAAGCCCAAGCACAGGCATCCTAACCATACCACCCCCTCAACTGGCAAGCTTAACATACACCACCCTGGTTTCCTCTAAATGCTCAATAAGTTAAGCACCACCATCCTAGGAATAACTGTAGAACTGTATGAAGTGAACTGCAAAAAGTGGTATTTCTGTAGTTTCTAGCACTTTACTAATTACTCTCTGTGTAATGGAGCTGACTCTTTTCACATAGCTTGATGTTACTGCAGCAATTTGGCTAACGTAGCTTAAAGACTCAAAGAATATGATATTTCTTTATGAGTTAAAAGTGGGGTTAGTATCCAAGTACAATTTAAATTATGTAATTAAAATCTCACTTTCATGGTTTTCTAAGAAACTAGTCTCTTATGATTTTGAAGAACAAAACCTAACCAGGGAGATGAGATAGGTTTTTCACTAAGTAACAAAGCTGGAATATCAAGACAGAAATTAATTCTGTATGCTACCATGCCCAAGAACAGAAAGTAGCAATAAATGGAAACTGAGAATGTCACTGTAGGGATTGAGGGAGAAGACCTTATGATTATATTTTTCACAACTAGCAATGGAACTGAAAATTATCCTAATGACTTAAATTAAAAACAAAACAAAACACCACCACACCACAACACACCACAGAAAAAGTACTGTAAAAACCATATCCTTGGAATGAGACTCAAAGGTTACAGAAGAATCCTCCTTGATATTCCTTCTCAAAAGCAGTTGGGAATTCAATGTAACTCCTAAAATAATTTATTTTCTACCTGTATATATAATGACAAACATATAAACTAGATAGCAATTTTTGAACACCTGGACTTGGATTTTATGTATTAGTTTATGTAAACCAAGTGAATTACAAGTTCTTGATATATGTGTGCAGCTTGCAATCTGCCCTTTCATCAGGTTTAGGCTGTATGCATTTGTTTTAATTTTAGGAAACTGTCCACTTAGCCTTGAACCCAAGGAGCAGCTATCACATGGCTAATTGCTTCTTGTTACTTTCTTGATTTTCTTTCTAGTGAATACAGCAGGAGTGAGTGCACCTTTGACTTTCAAAATACAAAATTCCAAGTTAACATCTTTCCTGTTTCTGCCCTTTCCTGTTAACACCTTTTCCATTAAAAGCATCTTTGATGGAAACAGTCAGGGTTGAGGCTGACTCAGGTACACATAAGACTGATGAATCACCCAGAACACAGGCTACCAGCACAAGTGACTTTGATGGAGGAGGTGCACACTTCTGATTGTGCAGTTGAACTATGCTGCAAACTGCCAGGGATGGAGACAGCATGGTTTGTGCTACAGAAACTATTGCTATAGGAGAGAGAAAGCTTAAACCCAGTCTCAATGCAGTTCAGACTAAGCTATGGCTACTATTTCCATGGCCTTTGGAACAGCATTCCAACTTGAAGCACCTGTAGCACCCACTGTCACCACAACATCAATCACTTGATTTTTTGGCATCTTTTATTGCAAAGGCCTCCCAGCTGCATGCCCACAAAAGCAGTGCTTTGCCTTTCCTTTGTTGCGGAAAACTACATTCTCACTTAACTTTCAAAGCTTGTCCCTTAAAGGTATATTCACAGTGACTGAGACAGTGCACAGCCAGATTCCAGTGCCAATCTTAAATTTTTAAAAGGGCATAATTCTGTATCCACTTGCACTTAATAAAATTCCTGTCCTTCCTCTATTACCTGTTTGTGAAGTGGGAAGCCAGTTGCTTACAGCATATAAAGCAGGTGAGCAAGCATGGCTTTTGAGGGTACTGGTGGGATACAACCTTCTGCCAGGGGATTTGTTCAACACCTGCTTCCAGATTTATGTTGTTCTAATGGCCTCACAGATAAGGACCGAAGTGAGGCACAACTCCCTTCTTCACAGGGGCTCAGAGTGCATGCACTCATGGAGTGCTCTCAGAACATTATCATTTTTCAGGTCTGGTGAGCACCGAAAGCCTCACATATTACGCAGTGAAGCCACATGCAACTTTGTTTCTTACGCTAGAGTTTTCCAAGCTCCAAATGAGAAGCCTGTGGATTTTTAAGTTTCATTCCTGCATGACAAAGCCTACCCACCTTCACTGTAAGGAGATGCACAAAGAAAGACTCTGCAGAGGTGAAGGAGCAGAGCCATTTGGAAGAAATCCTTCCCCCAAATAGAACATGCACTTGTAAGAAATCAGTACAAGGAAAGAATCTAGTTCAAACTCCCTTCACATATGAAGATCTGTGAAAAACAACAAAAGCCTTGCATCTAGCTTCAGATTCCTCCCAAGCCCTTTCCACACAGCAAGCAGTTCACATAATTGCAAACCATTCACTCTGCATATGAAATAAGTCATCTTCTGGTGCAGAGCGGCTGAGAGGGCTGGCAAGATTTACATAGAAGTGCTGAGCAAGTTGAACGCATGTAATGAAATGCAGAGGTTATGTGGTACTAGGAGGGCATCGGTGATGTTGCTTATAGCAGCATTATAGCTTATAGCTGTTAATGAGGCAATGGAAAAAAACACAGAAGAGAAGCAAAGGTCACAAACTTTAAATATTAATATGCTTGAATATCAACTCAAGAAAAATCTTTGCAGTGAGCAGCAAAATGATCTCACTGCAGGAGAGATTATTCTAAAAGCTGACTAATGAGCAGAGGAGGATCATCATCTTATAGCAAACTGGGTATTTTCAAAACCAGTCATTTGAACAGGAGCTGTATCATCCTTGACAAATCTGCTAACATCCACTGTGAGAAGCATGTGAGAAAATATTTTCAGAAGGCACCTATGAAGGGTGAGAATCAATGGATATTAACTTTTATACATACCACAGTTCATACCTTAGTTTATACTAGTACATGGGACTGAGAACCTCAGATCAGACATGTTTAGGTACCAGTCCCACCAGAAGGACAGCATCTGATGAGGTGGATCTCAAGGGGCTAGAACAGCCTGTTGAAATATTCAGTACTTTATCAATTGTATTTTTAGAAAACATAAGAACAATTTATACTCAAATTCAGGGCTCTTCAGTCATTGTTTTAAAGCCTTGAAGGCCTCTTACTCAGATTTCTCAGGGATATTTTAAGTATTTAAATCCCATTATCATGTAGGGGCTTTCACAGATCAGCACCTTAGCACATAATTCAGGGGATTTTCAAGTATGCCTTTCTCCCATTGGTTCCTGTGGGAGTTAGTCATCGAGGGAAAAAAAAGTAGGACAGGAATAATTATAGAATAAAACCTGACAGAGGTGGTCTATCTTAAATTTCTTTGGCATAACAATTTTAAGAACAGCTATATTTAACAGTATGGCTGAATTAACAGTTAAAAAAATAGTCCCTGTTATTCAAGAGAAATTCTTGCTGTGCAGTATGTCCTGTTCTCTGCAGTGTTAGCGGGCAGCTGATTATCTTCATTTTCGTAGCAGTCTTGAAATCCTATGCCCCATCTTCGGTTACTTTTTTTTAAACAGAGCATAATTCCTGCATACTTCCTCTGCAGGGCATATCTCTGAAAACTTTTAGTTTTACTACCTCTGAATCTTCAAACACACTCTTTCTGGACATTTCAAAACTAAACACAAGAATTCAACAATGCTTCAACATTGCCAAGAGAAACATCACCTTGTATACAATTATCCTGTTTAGAAGCTCTGGAGTAGTATCCTTCATGCAATATCATATTGATGATTAGTTATGTTTGTAGTTTCACTTAGCTCTTTTCCAGATCTGTAGTAATGCCTGAACACAATAAAACCTGAACAGGAGGGGCACCAGTCCACAGTGTTTAGATATTCTCCCCTCATGTGTCTAGAGGAGAAAAAAATGTTAACAAAATGCAGTACATGTATTTTCAAAAGAACCCCATATTATTGTATGTTATTACAAGATTTATAAATGGGTATGCCTGTAAATGTATTTGTCCACATCACCAAAAATTCAAACGTGCAGAATCCAAGAACAGAGACCAAAGACAGAGGAAAGCAGCGAGAAGTGCCACATTGTGACCTCACCACCCTAGGAAGGTGTTGATGTCTAACAGAAGACATCCCTGTAGGAATCCAGCTAGCTCTTAAAATGCAATTTAACTTCCCAGCAGACTGGACCAGACAATTTGCAATTTCAATAGTTCCAGGATTCAGACAAAGTCCTGGTGCAATTAAGCAATTTATTCCTTGATTAACAATTAATTTAACAAGCACAGGTGACATGGAAGACAATACAAAAGTGTAGGCTTTTGAAAAGTGAATCAATTGAGGAGTTAATTATTTTATTAATTTATGTAGTGAGTTGTGCTTAGCTCTACTCAGCCAGACCAGGAACCCTTTGCAAGTATCTTGAGGGAAAGGTGATCCCCTTTGTATGACTGGTAGTCAAATATGCAAATGCCTCAAGTGACAAATCATCCTCTGGCTGTATGGCCAATACTTCAAACAAAATGCGGTTGGAGCCACTCAAGGCTTCTTCCAATACACCCTGACCGTGAGTTCTGTTTTCTCCCAGCACAGCTGACTGTCAAGCTCTTCTAGGATCAGAACCAAGTCCAATTCCTTCAGATTCAGACAGAAGATCTAGGTGTGAACACAGGAGCGGCAGAAGGGGGACATCACTGAAGAGATGACTCTGGGGCATGAACCTGGAATTTCATTACCATTTCCCATGGCCATGTCTGGACTAGCGAACCAGGAAGGGTGCAGGTATGAGCACTCTCTCATGACACTTGTTGGCACACTGCCCAACCCCATTTTTGGCCCATGTCACCCAATGCAAGGACATGGTCACAGAGCACACTTGTCGTATGCAGCATGGATGGTGAGGAAAAGTGGTGACAGACACGCATGTAGCCCTACAGACAGAAGCCATACCATATTGCCCTCAAAACGACAGTAAAGGGCCTAGCCCATTTTATTTACTTATAGACATGTACCTCATAGAAGTACTGAGAATTGAAAAAACAATTGCTTCTGTTTCTAAGAGATGCCAAGTACTAATAAAAATGATAACAGCTTCCTTGGTCTAAAAATGCCTAACATTCATTTATTTTTGGGATGGATGAGTCAGCAGACAGGAAAGGCAATTCCCAAATATAGTTCCTTACACCAGAGGACACAGCAAGAAGAAACTGCAGTCAGGCCTCCCGCCTCACACAGATCACAGCAATACGTTGCTTGTGATGAGTCCCATCAGTCAAACCGTGTTGCCCTTCGCCTGGCCTTCCTTAAAATGTCCCTGAAGTATTCCAATGGTGAGCAGAAAAAAAACAGTATTTTGATTGATACAAGACAAGGTGACTTCCACAGCAGGTAGTTGGGAAAGTTTCTGACACAAGACTATGTGGGGTGCCCAGTCGGAACAAAAACAGTGAACAAACATGTAGCTCTCTGTATTGTCACACTCCACCTGATTTTAGGTGAATTTCTTACTAAAAGCATATTCTCTGGATCATTTTGATCTCTCCCTGGCAAAGGCTGCTTAGGCAAGCACTCCAGACATGATAGTTATTACATACAGTACTCAGCATCAACACCATGTGCTGAAATTTTTGTTAAACTACAGGTCTGTCCTAACTGTTGGCTGTATTTTAGTACTGTGAGAGCTAACAATTCCATAGCAGTCTAACAGCCAGTCTCTGGCTTTTTCTGAAGCAGTACTCAGAAAATCCACACGTCTTGAAACACAAGCCTCTCTACAAGATGAAGATTACTGAAATGCAATTCAAATTTTACAGAATTTCTGGGTTTATGACCACAGGTCCCAGCAGATGAAACTCACAGTTTTAGCAACTTCAAGCAGAGGTGTATCAATTTACTCCACATAGGGATATGACGCAAATTAGTACTTTTTGAATCCTCCCTGATGAAACATCCATGAAAAAATTATGTTTGCCAGAGCTAGCTATAAAAATTCTGGGATCAAATTTTACTTACTCAGAAATAATAAATTACATACTTTTTGAGACATTGTTACCTTTGTAACTTGTTCGGTACAATTAGATACTTCTCATTAAAAACACAAGGATAAAATTACCTTCACTAACACTTGAGAGCATATTTTGTGTAAAGGCAGTTTCCTCTTTTGCAAAGTGTCTGCATACCAGGAAAGGCAATGTTATTGTGAATACAAAATGCAACCACCAAACCCTAAAACATGTATTGCATAACTGCTTTTTGAACATAAATACCAGATAAATTGTGTAAGTCATAGTGTAAAGTGAACTCATTTTTGAGTGCACTCCAAATACTTTGTAAACTGCTATATCTCACTGGAATAAACAACAAGTTTAAATAGAAGTGTTCCAAAACTTCCTGTAACATTGAGTGTTGCTACTAAACAGAAAATAACTAGATTTTAGGAATTTAATAAGCATACATAATGCTAAACATAAATCAAGCCACCTACAATAACCACCACCTCAGATAACCCTGATGAAGCTGCCAGCCATATTCCACTCCGTAACTCATTGCCTGGTCTAGGAACACAAAAATCTTGAGGTATTTCCAAGAATTTCAAAAGGATTTGAGCCTTCAGTTCTGGGTATTGTTTCTCGTGCCTTCAGGATAAAGTTTATACCTTTTCACAAAGCTGTACAGTTGCTAATATGTAATGAGAAATCACTAGAGTATACAAAGGCAAACAACCAGATAATTTAGTAAATTATAGGTTGATTCAGACCTCCATATCCATGGGTCTGAAACTCTTTGCCAGGTATCACATCACTTAGTCTGTATCACTGCCTCTCTATTTATCTCAAACAAAATATACCAGACACTGAGCATATTTATATGCCAAATGATTGTGCTGCAGAAGGATGGAGTGGATTTTTGAAGGATCTGTGCTAAGATACCCAAAAAGCTAAGAAACAAGAATACATAGCTGCATCTTTTTCCAGTTTGTTCTCCCAAGTCACCAAGTACATTATCTGTTTCTATTTGTTGAGCTGTCTACTGTAAGGTATGAACACATCATTGGCAAGACATCTTCCTTCTTGGGAAGTACATTAATTACCTCAGTACCGCCCAAGGTTCAGGATGTTCTCTGGTGAAAAAACAGTGGGTATGAGAACTCCCTACCTCAAAAAACATGCCCTTAATAAATGAAGCTATAAGAACAGTTCTCAGACCAAAAGCCAAGAACAACAGGTCCTTTTTTCCCCCACAGTTACAGAGCACAGAACCCAATATCTCTCACAAAATACATTTAAGGTCCGTTAAGTAAAAAATACAAACCAGCTGGTAACATGTTCTAGAGACAGAAGACACCATAAGTCTATAAAATATCTGGTCCAATTAAACAATAACTGATAGCAAAATCTGGTTTATCTTGACACTAATGGATTTAAATTAAGTTTTTTTCCTAATGTACCTCATAGTTTCCAAGATCAAGATCACAGATAGTAACATGGTATAAAAAAAGAATGCCCATACGTTAATAAAGCAAACAGATATACATAACAAAGAGCAAGCTCCTTGCTGGCCTTTCTATATCAACTTTTTCCTCATTGACTAGAACACAGCAGGAATGTAATTAATACACAAGCAGAATAAGAGCCCAAACAAACTGGATCTCAAAAGAAGAAAACATAGCAGAAGCATATGGAAACAACAGTAAACATTAAAGATTCTGGCAAGACCCAGTTCTCTCCTCCAGGATTTCTGAAAAAATATTTATTCAGAATTAAGCCTTTATACATAATGGTCAACTTAAAACACAAATGTTATCTCTTGAGAAGTACCATCGTCAAGTGCACAAACCAAACATAGAAGTACACAAAATTATAGCAAACTCACACAACTAGTGGATGAGTTTCCTTTCACCCAGCACTATCAGGGACAACACTTGCTCTTGAAAGTAACTTTACTCTTTTGCAACACGCAATTTAATCCAAGGCTTGTGAAGCTAATTAGCAGCCATTACACACACCGAAGAATGGAAGGAACTAGTAACAACTGTGTCACACTTGCTACTTGGCAAATATATAGCCCTTCTACTGACTTTACCAGGAAGGAAGTTGACCTTCTCATCCCCTTATAGCCCAGGCAACAGGTGTGAGTCAACCTGATTATAATGCACTCCTGAAGCTGGGTTTAAATAGGCTAATAGATTAATTACCTATTAACTGGAAGTCAAAGGGCACAAGGCTGTTAATCATGCATTCAGGAAGCCCTTAAGACATTGTGGCATCAGGTTTTAATTGGGTTTTCTGTCAAGCCAATTCCTCCTTTGTGATCTATCATGAAGAAACTGAAGTCTTATTTTGAAATGCTAAAAATAATCACCCAAACCCTACTTTGGGTAGCACAAAAGGTTTGGAGACTGAAGAAACTACCTAATCTCTCTGACAAAGAAAGTCTGGAAGACCTTCTCATACCACCTTATCTCTGTATAGTAATTCTAAATGCTTTATGGTAACCTGCCTAGGTACAGTAGGTATTAGAGGCATCTGAAAATGTCCCTGGCCTAAGGCTTGAAGCAATGTGAGACTGAGAAGTGCTACAAAGCTATTCTTCCACATAACTGTATTGAAATAGCACTTGGATGCCATTGCTACAGCAGTCAGGTAGAAAGTCAAACATCTTGGCAAAACGCTTTTATCATTCCCACCCATACAATTAAGGTTCAGAAAAAGAGGCTCAGGTTTTATTCCATACAGCCACCTAAGCTGAGGAAGCACTTACTGCAGACTCAGTGAAATGTGAATTCTATTGACAGTCTAGGGAACTTTACCATTTACTTCAATGAAGCTACACTATTGCCCAACAGGTGATAAGAAGTGTTACTGTCTTTTAAGGTAATACTGAAAAGCACAAAAGTGTCTTCTCATCTTTGGCGTGATTCAGGCTATATGATTTCAGACCACTTCTGAATGAAGCCTGTTATTTCTTGGGGACTAAGGCATCTTCCAAAGACTTCCAATCTTGATTAAGAAACAGAATGAAGAAGAATCCAGCAAACTCGCTGTCAAATTGTTAGAAGAATTAGTTAGCCTTACAGTTAGAATAATATTCCTCATTTCTAGCCTGCATTAGCACTGCATTAGTTTTGAATCCCTTTATCACAATATCACCTTATTTTCTCTTAGATTACAGTCATTACCTACCAGAAATTACCTTTACTACAGTAGCCACAGTGTTTATTACAAAAATGAAAATGTTATAAATCAACTAAGAACCCTCCCCTACAAAAGCCATAGTCTAGTTCAATGTCATTAAACAAATTATGACCGAGATGCACCTTTAAAACAGCAAGACCATCTAACCACTGGAATAAGTAACCAAGAAAGTCATTACCCCCACTACAACTGGAGAAATGAAGGGTTCATTTATTTTGGTCTGACACAAAATGAGAGGTTTTGTTTCACTTTGGGACAATTCCATTTCTTTGTGTCACATTTTCTCTCTCTGTCTTGGTCATTATTAAACAAAATCAAATGACTATTTTAAATGGAAGAGTCAAAGGATTAAGTTTCAAAATAGAAATATTTTGACATGTCAAATGTCACTTGAAACACTTCATGTTGAATAGTGCTTTATCAAAATGTTTTTTCAAAATCTTTCCCTTCTCCTTCCATTTTTTGTTTTCCCCAGTGAAGCAAACAAAAAAAACCCCTTCCTTTTCCCAACTGTCCAGAAACTCTTTTTTTTTTCAGTCAATTTACAACACGTCAAAATAAAATTACGTGTTCTATTTATGTAATAGGTAAAAATAATTCCAAAAGTTGGAACAGAATTATTGTTCTTGGTTATGAGAGATGTTGAATAGAAAATTATGATGGTATCTTTCAGTCTTGAAACTGATAACATGAACAAAGAGAATTAGAGATTTTTCTTTGAATGTCAGTGTATCTATCATGAATGGAAGATGCTAGATTTTCCACTTCTAGCTGTAGAGCATTAGGATTGCATTCAAAATCCCTAAAGCTACCTAAGTAAAAAGGTGTGCTTGTGATCCAGTGAAAGTTCCAAGCTGTGTCAGTACCCACCTAACCATGTCAGTGACAACATGACCATCTTAGCACCAAGCAAAAGTTATTGGGACATTAACACATTGTAGAGTATGAAGTGGTAAAAAAAATACACATAATAATTTCCTCAGATTTATAACTAAATAAATAAATGCCCAAACCATTAAAATGTTTTATTTAGGCAACTACATCTCATCAATTTCTAAGGATTTAGTTCTCTTCAATGAGATCCCTGACAAGTAGATCCCAGAGCAGACTCAAAGATCTGGACCTTAATCTTGAGTCTTTGCTGCACAAAACACCTGGAGCAAGCCATTGTCCTGAGCATGTTATTAAACAAGGGTGCAGAAGGAACAAGTGACTTCCCAGTGAAAAATTCATTCTGCAGAGATACCTGGAATGAGATTCCCATTCACAGTGAATTAAGACCATAACCCATTGCAGCTGTTGCTGAAAACAAAAGTGAATCCAAAAAGCAGTGAGGCTCCTAATTTCACTAGGGAAGGTTCATTAATGGCTGTTAAACACAAAGAGGTGGCTATGACTCCCTCTAGTCTCTAAGTCCCGTAGGCTGCAGACTGTCAGAAGCTGGGAGCTTAGAGAACCTCATGCAATTGCCCTGTTTTTATAATCTTTTCACATGCACCCGCAACTGGCCACCAACAGACACAGGTGGCTAGAGGGACTCAGGACTGCCCAGTACTCGTAACTGACCCCTGACTTCAAAGGAATTACTCCAGTTTCAACCCTTAGGCAGCCAGCAGACAATAGCATATTACACCAAGCAAGCAAAGAGCAGGAAGGAGACTGTGAAACAGATTTTGTTAGGGAACATGTGCTATTTCCTCAAGAAGTCTGCACACAACTGTTAATCTACTCTGTTCAGACAAAGAATGATTATTACACTCTCTTTGTAAGTGAAAAATAGTAGTCAAGTGCAGGTAATTCACCTCTGGGGAGCAACAAAAACCAATGAAACCTTTTTGGTAGCAATGCAAAAACAACTTTAGAAAAGGTCCTCTGCTGAGTTAGCTCTACCAAGTGAAGAGCACCACACTCCCAGTGAAATACAGTTATAGAAATCAAAAGGGTTTAAAAACACTATAGGCACAAGCAGAATATTTACATCAATCAATTCGTCCTTGTGACATCTTCACAAAGGCAGCAATGTTTCAAATGTCCCGCCTGCAAGTCCAAGGATAATGTCATAAGCATGATATTCACTTTGGAACCTTGCTGGTTTACACATCAGGAAGCACATGGTTACTCTTCTCATTCTCAGGTGTCCACAGGAGTGGGACTGGGCTGCATATGATTGTTGCCTATTTACTTTTGAACATCATTAATTAATTAAGGTGGACAATGTCACCACAGATCTTCCATTATTTTTTAGTTCCAAAATAATAGACTGTGTTCTGCTCTCTTGAGAGTACCTGCCTGTAATTCCACTGGTCCCATGGCCTCTGAAAGGGCCTCGAGGTCAAAGGCAGAACAGCAATTTACTGGACTGGTTAAAAATAATATAACATTTTCCTCATGTCTCTGTTCAAACAAGTTGGACAGATTTGACACATTTATTTTGTCATTACATTTACAAATCATGTGAACAATCAATGCATACTCTCCTCGGTTTGGGGGTTTTCCTTCCAAATAGAGGTTAGAAGTTCCAGAGAGCCTTGTAGTAACACAGACACTGTCTTTGGGTTGCAGTCTGATACAAGTTCTTTTGAAAGTAAATATGTAGTTGGCTGCAAAAGCCAAGACAGCATTCACCTAATCCTTCTCACTGCTCTCAGGGAAGCAATTGTTTGGAGAGACACTTTCATCACTAAAATTCAGCAGTGTTTTCTGAACAAGAAATATAGATTAACAGACAATCAAGACAGCCTGGCAACTGGCACTTGATGTAGTGGCTAATTACATTACAAATACAGTGTGATTACACTGTTTTAGACAACAAAAACAAGTAACTCTCTGAAACAGAAGATGCTTCTGCACAGATGTTTGTAGAGCATCCTCCAGCCAACATGGTTCACGTCTGACAACCACCATTCGCAGACACTGCCAGTATACACGGGCAATAACAACATCAAGGTGGTGTCCTTCCCACCTTCGGCCTTGTAATCAAAATATGCCTTTTAAAACTCCATTAACATTGATTACACTGTATTTGTGTACTACCTTCACTCTGCTGTGTTGTTAACATTTGTATTACACATAAAGGTATATGAGAGACCAATCACAGTGTAATTGCATTATAAATTTACAATGGCTACTTCATAAAAGCCATCCAGTTTATCAAAAGCTGACAGGAAGCAGCATAATGATTTCTGGGATAGCGGTCAGCCAGACAAAATGCTAAGACTCCAGGGCATTTTGAGAACAGTTATTAATGTTGCCCTCATGACCTTCAGCAATCATGGTCGAGGTCAAGTTTTCAGATGCTCCCATTTTCATATGGGCTCCAAAACACCAAAGAACTTGGCACGTGGCATGTGCAGCATCTTTAGCACCCTAACACATGGGAACAGAAAGCACAGGCGTGCAAGAATTACCAAAAGATGCTTTGGTTCACACACTTTTCCTCACAGGTGCAGAAGGCAGGACCATAGCAGAGAGAGAAACTCAACTGGCTTGGCCTAAGCCACTTGGGCACAGTAGCTCATGCACGTGGCAGCCACGGCTCAGCACACCTGGGACCTCACCCCTGGCTGTCTGTCCCATTGGGAGCTCAACACTCTGGGAACTCCGCTCTCGATGGGGGTGCTCAGCACTTGAACGTACCTTACACCACATCTCTCAAGAAAACTGAATTTCTTAGACTGATTCTGAATCATTTCCCCTCACCTGCCCTTGACTATGCATTACACTTCCCTTGAGAAACCAAATTTTATAAATTAACCCAAGCTCCTAAGCACTGATCTTCACAGGCAATGTATTTTAAAACAACACAGCCGTCTAGCGGTAGTAGTAGCTGCTGCAAATAAAACACAAACTGCTGCACACTTTTGCTGTCCAATGCTTGACACTTCTAGAAAATGGTGGTTTTGACATTTTGCCATTTCATTTGGATATAAATTAAGGCTTTTTGCCTCTAACCCCTGCAGACATACTGCATCTGCAAGGATCTTTTGGAGACAACCTGATGCAAGAACAAGGATTTTTCTTATTAAAGTCTGGAAACACAAATGTGATAAACGGAGGCAGTCTCTGGGTGAAGATGGGTCACCACAATACTTCCAATTCCTCCTTCCTAACCCCCTTTGCCCAGAATCCCCTCATAGGCAAGAGTTTACTCCTTCATACAAACTCCCTATCGTTGCCACATCTTCAATCACTTGTCTATATGTTTTGGATTAGACAGATCCCAAATATTCCCTTGTATCATAATATTTAAATTCACCAGGACCAGCAAGAATGAAAAGGTGAAATAACAATTCCTACCACATACATTTTCAGGGTAAGAAAGAAAAAAAGCATGTAGATTTATGATTTTGACTGTGAAAGAAGCATCTTCCCTGTTTCTGGCTCAGGGGACAAGGACAAATATATATACAAAAATAGTGATGGCAGAATATGATAAATTATCACAATCATTTTTGCTAGCTAGAATGTTCTGAAGAAAGCACTGGGAAACATAACAATACTTCAAAAACAAGTAGCCAAGCACAGATTTCTAGACAATATCAACAGGAAAATCACCTTGGATGAAACAGGAATGGAGAAGCTGGCAGTGTCTGCCCAGAGTCTGAAAAAAGTACTCCTTCCATCCATAAGCCACCTTCTGCATCAGAAGTTTTGAAAAACAAAAACATACCCTCTCTGGCTACTTGATTCAAGCCGGTATGCAGAGTGAATATCAATGGCTGCCTCCCCCAGAACCACCCTGTCTCACCAGATGTCTCTCCAAAAGTAGCTGGAAGAAGACACCATTCTCATTTCAGGCAGGAGAAAGGCAGGCAAGAACCCAATGTGTTTGCAAAGGTATTTGCATCTTTTAAGCTAGCACCTTGAACCTGCACTTGTGACAGCCATTGATTTGTCCTCCAGGTTCTGCTGTCAAAAAACAGTGTGGATACCAGGCATCATAAGAGGAGCATCTGCTCTGAAAGCCCCAAGGGAAGGGACAAGAAACTGCCACCTTCCCCCTCACAGACTCCTCTAGTCATTTTGAACTGCCACAGTGGCAGCACAAAGAGCACCAGGAAAGCACTACAGACCTGAACTGACCTCTGCCTTTTTGCTCCATTCCTCTCCACTATTTCTGTCCACTTAGAATGTCCACCTGAATGGCAGTGACAGTTTCTGGAGGAGACTCAAATCCAGAGGCAGGGCAGATGACAGCTACTAGCTCCTACTCCTCGTGGCCCCCTATCAGCCACTTCTGCAGTGGAAGGAGCTCTCCCACCTCTATCTTGCTGCCCTTTAAAGTGTGGGAGATGGGTGGGATCACCTTTAGATGCCCAAACTGCTCCTTGTGGTTCCAAGTCAACTGAAGGTTTTCCAGGATAGTGGGAATGTTACGGGCCTTGCTCTCCAGGTGGTGAGCCAGGCACTAGGAAAGAAAGGACAGACAGCCATGTCAATAACGTCATTACCATAGAACTATTTAGGCCACAGGTTTCTGCAACATGTGAAACAAACAAAACAAAACAAAACAAACAAACAAACAAACAAAAACACACCAAAAAAAACACACAAACAAAAAAAGAGCCTTTGGAAGCTTGCCATTGCCATTAAGCAAAAAGGGACAGACATCTGCGACTCAGTGAACATGAGTCTCATACCAATTGCTGCATTTTTCTACAAGAGAAATGTGTTTTCCAGAAGCTGTAATTCTTCCTATTCAGCACAGGCTCCCTGAAGCTAAGTAAGCTGGCTGATACAATCACTTCACCTCTCAGCAAGAGAGAAGCCTGTAAAATCTATGGCAACCAACTCCAACACCTTCAAAAGTTCTTGACAATATATGACAATACACAATTTCTCACTATTGTCCATCACAAACATTTAGCACAGCAGGTGGAAAATAAGGAAAGCACTAGGCTTGGGTTCCCTTTCCACAAAGGAACATCTATGACTTGAGGTACAATAGTATACTTGCTCTCCATGACACTCCCAGCTGAAGCCTTCAGCATAAACACAGTCTAAATTTCATGAAAGCTGAGAACTGAGGAAAAACTAAAATCTGGAAATCCCTTAATATAACAGCAGATCACATCATGAGTCACACCATGACCTACAGGTCCTGGTATTCTAAAACATTTTTGCATTGATGTTACCCATTTCAAGGTTAAACAAGACATTTACATTCTTCTGTTCAACATCTCTCATAACCAAGCTCAGCTGTACTTCAAGAACAGCTCTGATCTCAGACTCAGTTTATAGTTTTCCTAATGCACTAGAAGTGCACTGAAAGCAATTTTTGAGATTATCAGACTTCCAGGTTGTTAATTTGGAGTTTACAGATAATTTTTAGCATTACAGCAAATGTCCCCATGGCTACAATATCTTGGTTCGCTGAGCATATCACTTCTGTGTCAAGGAACAAAACTGTATGGGGCCAACACAGGTATTTCATATTTCTTTTATTTATTCCCTTTGTCAGTAGGTAACTAATCAAAGGAAGCTAGCTTTGTGAATAGAGAGAGGACAGCGCATGTAGTTTAATTGCTTTTTCTATAGAAGACATCTTCCTGATCTGGGATAAAGCAGCATTCAATCCTAACTGTGACACTACATGTAAATCTGGTGTTAGTCTTACAGGGCAATCAATCAGGAAATCTCTTTAAAGACTGATACTCCATCTTGCTTTTCACTCATTTACCACTTAACTGTATTTTCCTGTTTTTTCACAAATAATTGTCAGTTTATTGCTTTGTTAGTTGCCTTGGACTGGAGTATGCCAGCGCTACTCACTGAAAAGCATGCCACTATGGAAGTAGCTCTGCTCAGGTCAGAAGAACCACTTTTGGCATTACTCATTACTTGAAACAAGAAAGTCCTAACAGCTTCACAAGGACAGGATGAAATCCTTTGAAACTAGCATTTCTTCCTCCAAATGTCGTCCCTTACTTGTTCTTTTTAATATGTATTTTTATGATTCCTAGTTTCCAATTGCCCAAATTTACTGTTGTCATCAAATGCGGGTTTTTTTCAAAGGAGCTTGGGCATTGCTATTAATCAAACCACCATTAATTCCACCTTCTTCATGTACTATAGCAATTTAAGCACTTTAAAAATACCTATGTTTTCCTTTGGCTAATACTACCCCATTTTGCTTTAATGCACCTTCATTTTTTCTGCATGTAACAATACTCTATTTTTGTGTGTATTTCAGTACAGAGCATTAAAATGACTCTTCAGCATTCTTGCCCTTTACATTCTCATTATTTTTTCAGAGGAACTGCATACTGCCTCTTTGTGGGATACCTTTTAGCATCCCCAGCTCTTAATGCCTTGTTATGCTAACTCTTCCCTCACTAGCTTCCTTACTTCTCCGAACTTGCTTACTTGAAATCCTTTCCCACTGAACAATGAACCTATTGGTATTAGGGCAGACCCAGGACATCCATGGCAGGCTGAGAGAGTTGGGGTTGTTCAGCCTGGAGAAGACAAGGCTCTGGGGAGACATTATTGCAGCCTTTCAGGACTTCCAAGCGGCCTATAAGAAAGATGGAAACAGACTTTTTAGCAGGACCTGTTGCGATAATACAAGGGGTGATGGTTTAAACTTAAAAGAGGGGAGATTTAGACTAGACAAAGGAAGAGATGTTTTACAATGAGGGTGGTAAAGCGCTGGCACAGCTTGCCCAGAGAGGTGGTAGATGCGCCATCCTTGAAAACATTCAAGGCCAGGCTGGACGGGGCTCTGAGCAACCTGATCCAGTTGAAGACATCCTAGCTCATTTCAGGGGGTTGGACTAGGTGACCTTTGAAGGTCCCTTCCAACCCAAACTGTTGTATGATTGTATGATTCTATGAATGCTTGGCCCTCAGCCTTACTCTGTTTCTCTTAGAAGTCCAGCTTGGTCTCCTGATGACCAATTTATTTCCCGAAACCCCAAATCTCAGTGTCTTATTCTTCATAGCTCATATATCAACTTACTGTGATATCTGTCCCCTCAGGTATATAAATTGACAGAGAATTGAGCCTCACCACGTTTCAGTGCTGATCAAAAGAGAGGAGAGCTGGGGCAGCGATTAGTCCCGGCCCAAGGCCCCTGCTGCTCCCGCCACCCAGGGAGGACACCGCGGTGACCTTGGTGGGCACCTGGGCAGGGGCGCCGTGCACCTGCAGGCCTGTCCGGCCGGGGGACTGTCCGCCGTCCTGCCCGGAGCCGCCGCCTCGGGAGCCACCCCCGAGCGGGGGCGGCGGGGCGAGCGCGGCCCAGCGCCCCTGGGCGCCCGGCGGCGGCTCAGTGCGCAGGCACGGAGCGGGAGCGAGCGGCGCTCCGGGCCGTACATAATACGTGGTGTCTGGGGCCGGCGCGGCGCAGAGCGGAGATGGGACCGGGGCGGGAGAGCCGCAGCTAGCGCCGCCGCGGTTGCTCAGCTGGTCGAGGGGAGCGGCAGGAGGGACAGGTAACCCCGGGGCCGCCGCTCCCGGCAAACTTGGGCTCGGCAGTTTGGCGGGGGCGGCGGAGGCTCCTGTGACCGTCGGCGCTCTCACGGGGGGCGTACGACGCGGAGCTTCCCGCTAGGGAGATGGCGCTGAGGCACCGGCCGCCCGGCGGGGGGGAGCGGTACAGCGGGGGTCGCGGGCTTCGTTCCCCGGCCGGGGGCGCGGGGGTTGCGGCCCGACCGGCGCGGGCGGGGGGCGCACCGCCCCGCCGCCCGCGGGAAGGGGCCCCGCCGCCGCGCTGCGCCAGGGGGCGCCGCGGCCGGGCTCTCGGGGGCAGGGTGCGGGGGGGCCGGGCCGGGCCGTGCGCTCTCCCGCCCTCGGGGAGGCCGGGCCGCCGGCGGTCTGTTGGGCGGGCTGGGATGTCCGCCGAGGTGCGGGCGCTGCGGAGTTCGTCCGCTTTGCCCGGGGGAACGGGCGGTCGTGAGTGTGTCGTGCCCGGCCGGAGGGGGATCCCGCCCCGGCCTGTGCGGCCGTTGGCCCGAGGGGCCGCGACCTGGGTGCTGGGAAGCGGGCGGGGCCGCCGCCGCCCCGGGACGGGAGGCCACCGCTGTGACCCCGCGGGAGGAGGAGGCCCTGCTCTCTCTCCCGAGGGCAGGAGTTTGCCTCAAAAGCAACCGGGCACCCCAGACGTCTTTGGGGGGTGGTGACAGCTGCTGGTCCCACTCCCCCAGCCCCGTGTGCAGGAGCCAGGGCTGTGTGAGGGCTCACGTTAGACTTGGGTGGACTGGGTCAGGCCAGGTGCTCCTTGGCCCAGCCTCTGGCCTGGAAAAGTACTGGGGAGAGGTATGACAGGTAGTCGAGGCATCAGGAAGGTCATTTTGGAGATAGCTGTCAGAGACTGGTTATTTATTCTAGTATTTGTGCTTCACAGGGTCTCGCTTTCTATAGGTAAAGAAAGGGAATGTGGTCCTCTGAACAGAAGGGTCAAAGTGTGTAAATCTGGAGAGTGGGACTTCAACTGAGTGAACCCATTGGCATTTGTGCCTTACATTTGGTGGCTGTGTGGTGTCACAGAATAATGGTGCATACTTATTTGCTTCATCCTGCCTTTCAGATGCCAGTTCCTTACGTTTTTTTTTAAAGTGTTAAACCCTTCAACAAGAAAGCAAAGTAGTTCGCAAATTTATGGGGTAATTTTTCTTGGAGAATGGTCATCTTTTTGTCTGCCTGTTCACTAGTCCAGTCACATCTCCCCAGATCGGTGGAGAATAGTAAAGCTCAAAGTAAACAGGACAGCTTTTGCCATGGAAACAAAAGTTGCTAGGGGATGGATTGCTACTACGCAGTGGTGTGCTCTGAAGCTGTGATCATACATCCCACGTGTTCCTAGGCACCTCAGGTTTAGGCACTGAAAACTTTTAATGATTAAACCACTTCCTGCAGTCTGAATGCATGTCCTACGCTCACACGTAATACAGATTTGGGTAACAGTGACTCTTTTTAGCAAAAGTTTCCCAACATAGCAGCGTATGGTTTCTCAGCCATGAAAGTGAGACATGCAAAACCTCACCAACACTCAAGAGGTCGTAACTACTGCAGTATTTATTCATTCAATGTAAATTGAAGGTGTGACATGCGTTTCCGTCTTGTTTATGGAGAACTGTTCTCTCCCACTATGTTCTTAACAGTCCTGTTTTCTCTGCCCCATCTGTAAGTAGCAGGAACAACATTATGTTTACATTGCAGCTGAGAAAAGAGACCACCTTAGGCCAAATTACCAGGCTGCTTCAATGAGTCATGTAGGGCTGGGAAGCCTTCTCTCTAAGGAACAAGATATTTTGCAAAAGATAGGAGATCACTTATGGTAAGTGGAAGAGTCTGAGCATAAAGAATGTTCAGTAGGACTAATAATATGCAGTGCTTGAAAAGAATTAATGATGCTGACAGTCCTTTTTTTTTTTTCCCTTCTGTTTTAAAAGATCATACTACTTGATGCTATCAAAACTCTTTCAAGCAAAAGATCATTATTTTGTTTTCTATTCTGCCTCCCAAACTTTTATTTATCATTTGCTCATACTCCTGACCAAAACTATCAGCATTTTAGATTGCTAAAGAAATATAATCTATTTGCAGTATAAGTGATTTCAGGCTGTGTGGTGGTTCTAGGCCATTCTTCATGAAGCTGTTAGAAACACCACACCCTCCTTTCTCTCTCTTGACTAAACCTACAGACAGTGAAGGCAAAAGAGTGTTTATACATATTTCTGTCACATTACATTGAATTTTCTTAGTTGCAGTGAACTACAGTTGCTGGGTCAGACACAGCAATGGGTTCAACCTGCTTTCTGAATTCTGGAGAAACCAAAGCAGCCCTAAAATTGTCTCCTAGGGACAGCTGGAGTAATGCAAGTGAGCTTTGACAAGCCACATTATCTGGTCACGTTAGATCTAGTCCTTCCCTGCATTGACCTTATGGAGTCACACATGTGGAAAATACCTCCCTTTTGCTCGTTATGTGATGCTAATTATGCTTGCCTGAAAGATTTAAGTTGACAAGGAGTTTAGCATAATTTCTTTATGGAGGTAAGGTTGATGCGAGAGTAAAGATGTAAGTAAGGACCTGAGGGAATGTGTCACAGAATCACAGAATGGATGGGGTTGGAAGAGACCTCTGGAGATCATGTAGTCCAACCCGTCTGCTAAAGCAGGTACACCTAGATTAGACCTAGTAGATGTCTCTGCAGACCTTTGGTTGGCTTCTTCTTGTTCCCATGGGGGAGGTGGAGTGCTTGCTTACTCATAACCAAAAGGCATGTTGAGGGATATGAATGTAAACTGTTTTTATCCCGGAGGTACAGGCTGTGTGACCCTGAGTGTAGGAGCTGGGGCAGCTGTGGTGAGTTGTACCATTGCTTCATCCTGCCCTGTCTCCCTAATGGTATTTTTATGGATGTTTTTATGAGAGCTCTTCAGTGCTTGTCCTGTTGAAGATGACAGGTAGCTATTGAAGGAATAGTGGCAGTGAGATAAGAGGACTTCTCTTCCTCTCTTTTCAGGAAGGGAATAAGCAGCAGAAGTGGAAACTCCCAAGGGTAACAAAAAGAGCTCTTCTGCAAAAGAACAAACAGGCTCTAAAAGTAGAATAACTTTCCACATTTCCCCACAAAAGTTCAGATTATGTACTTATAGCCATAAAACTTTTTTTTTTTTTGATACCTCAAAAAGTAATAGCATGCAAAAGCTGATAGCATTGTAAAAGAGCATAACAAACCAAGTTTATCTCAATGTAGTAACTGTTGTGGGAAACATGAGTATTAGCGACATACAACTTGACACAGGGTGGCCCAGGTGCCAGGCTCTCCCTTCCCACCTGGTGCTGCCCAGGAGGTTCCTGCTGCCTCAAGGTCTCTGTCCACCTGCCTGTTTCACTGTCTTCCTGGGAAGGCGAGCACCTTGAGCACACTCCCAAGGGCACCCATGCTGTACCATCAGCAGATAGAAAACCCCTCCACAGAGTCAGAGAACATTTATTTGATTTCCTGACACTTTAGAGTGGCTGAAGTGGAAAAGGGAAGCCTGCAGGGAATGCAAAGGCAGCTCTGGTTCAAAGCAGGGTCTACTGCCAGAAGCTGTGCCTGGCACTACCCCTGCAGCTCTGCAAAGCTCAGCTGCCAGCACTGTTCTCCTCCCTCCTGGATGGAGCTTTGGCCCTTGTTGGGGACCCCTGCATCTTGCAGGCCTCCTCTGACACTCGGTTCTGGCTTCTACGAGGGCCTTGAAGCCTCATCACAAGTTGCGAGAGAGAGACTTGCAGCTGTAAGATGTTGAAATCATGAAATTCCAAACTAAATACATATTAAATAGACAAAATAAATAAAACCCAAGATTATTGGTCTTTATAAAGAGGCAAAAAACAAAATCCCCTCTATTCCTGAGCCAGGAAAGATCACCCATTCCTGAAGGGCAAAGGGCTGCAAAATTGGGAGGTCTTAGCTGCTGTGGGATGTCAAAACTTCCTTACTTTCTTCCCTCAAAGTAAAATTGCTGTGGCAATCAGATGAACTGCTTGAATCTGATATAAATTGAGCTGTGACATTCAGATGCAAGTACTGATTAACAGTTCCCTTTGGACTAGGACTTTTTGAACTTCTTTAAAAAGAAGTCAGTCAGCCTAAGTAGCATTGACCTGTTGCTCAAGGTTTTTAGGGGCTGGTATTACTTTAATGAATTCAGTAGCATTGCACCTGTGCAAGCGAGTTCAGGCCTGGAACCTGCACAGTTAAATACAAATTTTGTGTGCTAAGAGAACTTTCATGAAGTGGAAAGAATAGGGAACATTGTTGGTACTTTTCATAGCAGTCAAGATTCTGATTTAATTAGCGGCAGCAGGAGCCTGATTATTGACTTCTCCAAGGGAGCAGTGGTTTGCCAGAAGTTTGGTATTTCCATTTCACTCTCTTTGGTGAGCAGACTGGTGCTGTTATGGCATTCAGTCTTCTTAATTTTTAATTATCCATATTTAAGTACAGGATATATACAGTTTCAGTCTGTCTAGGGCTTATTTTGCCTCTGCTTCTCGTGGCTATGAATGTTGTATCTGTGCTTAGTCTTACAGTTCAAAAGTTTGGGCAAAAACATTAAAAAAAAAAATCTTACCCAGCTGTTTGGAAAGTTCCTAATGTTGCAAACGATAGTTAACTGGTAGAAGCAGAGTTTGCACGGGAGGCAACATGAGCCCTTGAGAGATGCTGGCTTTTGTTACCTGATGTATTCTGCTTTTTTTCAGTCTCCACAGAAACACAGTAGCACACTAGTGTGAAAGATGGGTAGCAAGCACCCTGCGTACGGGAGGGAATGTTCCCTGCAGCACCTTTAGGCTGTGCTGTGCCAAGATGCAGGGTGCCTTGGGTTCCCTTGAGCTGAGTCACTGCATGCAGCTCTAGCAGGGTCATCTCTTGGTTTAGAAAAAAAGTGAAGGAAAGGTCTCTCCTGGGCTACTTTTCTTTGTGTCATCCAGAGAGTTTGTAGCCAGCTTTGCTCTCCCGCTACATCAATAACAATCCACTTTGCACGAAACTTCTCATTGCAGGTAGGAAGGATGAGCTCCTATGCTGACATCTGTGGGTCCAAGCATGTGCAGGGCAGCACCGAGGGAGGGTACCAACGCTACGGAGTTCGGTCCTACCTGCATCAGTTTTATGAGGACTGCACAGCTTCAATTTGGGAGTATGAGGATGATTTTCAGATCCAGAGATCGCCTAGCAGGTGGAGCTCTGCATTCTGGAAGGTACTGCCCGTTGGTGTTTACTGGAGAGCATAACTACAATAGTCCTGCCAGAATATTGGAAATAGGATTGGTAGTTTAACAGGAGTAACTCCAAGACTGTGTGACCTAGGGATCAAGAAAACCACAACATCTCCATTAAGGTCCGCAAACTTGACAGAATTGGAGAACACCAGAGGTTGGAAGGGGCCTGTGAGGCCATCTAATACAACCCCTCTGCTTTGATGGTAGGGCTATTCTGTGTGAGCCATAAATTTACTCTTATACTTGAAATGTGCTAGAAATGTTCTGTGATCTGTTCACAGCAATGGCAACTTTCTTCTAATTCCTGCAAAGGAATGACATTTCACGGAGTAAAGGCAAGTGGTGGATATGACACAGACTATCAGCAGGACTGAATTGGTGGGGTTAACCACCACCTAAAGTTAAAGAGGTAATCAGTCACACAGCAGTGGGGTTAAACTGTGTTCCTGTCTGTGAGGGGCCTTTGGGCATGAAATACTATTTAGATGTATAGATACATATTCCATTGTTTCCAGAAATATCAATACTGAATTATATAAATATGAGTTGTAAGAAGACAGTTTCTCCGTATATTCTCGTTCTAGTGAGGCCACATATGGCCTAAAAGAAAAAATACCAACCTTCTCCTAGGAAAGAGAACTGTACCTGCAAGACACTGTGAAAGCTAAATGCCTCCTAGGACATTTTACCAACTAAAAACTGGAAAGGCATATTAATTGGTTTTTTTGTTTGCTTGTTTTCCAGGTCGGACTCATCTCTGGGACGGCTTTTATGCTGATAGGTTTAACGGTTCTTGTAGTGGGTTTTCTTGTGCCACCGAAAATCGAAGCCCTCGGGAAAGATGATTTTGTTGTCGTGGATACCCGTGCCATTCAGTTTAATGGGTCCCTTGATATATGCAAACTGGTAGGAGCAATCTTGTTTTGTGTTGGAGGGTCCACTGTGGCAGCGTGTCTGCTGATGTCTGCTTTTGCTAAAAGTTATTCCAAAGAGGAAAAGTACCTGCAGCAAAGATTTAAAGAGAGAATAGCTGATATAAAATCCCATGCAAACCCAGTCACAAAAGCGCCAGCACCTGGAGAATCAAAGATACCTGTCACTTTGTCCAAAGTTCAAAATGTCCAACCTTTATCTGAAACCTGACCCTTTCCTCAGGTGTTGTTTCTCACTTGCAGATCACTTTAACTGGAAAATACCAGCTGTTCTTGGCATATGTGCTAGTCAATTACAACATCAAGTGCTGTGCTATACAAACACACAGCTGATGGGGAACCTGCTCCAATACAAATTTAGGATTGGGAAAAGGGAAATTATGTGATTAGACGTGTGACCAACATATTCAGTGTATTTGAACATTTTAATCTGTGGTGAACCAATAGGTCCTTGCAATGATGATTAGGTGTTTAGCTTATCAGATTGCATCCCTGGAAAACATAGGGTGCATTTATGACAGGTCCACCCTGCATCCCACTACTTAAAGTTTAAATGAGTTGGCTTTTTGTTTAATTTTCTTCTTGTCTTTAAAGTACTGTTTAGTCTTACTTTTACTGCCTGGTTCTGCTGTCTGGGAAGCCAAGATTCTGCCCTTGTAATTTGCACTTATCCTCCTGTCACATGCTATACTCTGTATCAAAGTAATACTGCACAGGTAAAACATCCATGACAGTGATTAATTTGATCCTGGCACATGTCACTTCCCAGTGGTGTTACTTTCTGGGAAAAACAAGTTATACTTGATCCTGAGTTACAATTAACCTGTGCAAAACTGCCACTTTTGTCTTGGTCATTGCCATGTTAACAAAAAATACAAAATAAAGGAATTCATATGGTAGGAGGAACATCATACTTGTGTATCCACTTTGGTTTGATATTGTTTCTTTCATTATATTGTGTTATGTTTGAAGCTCATACAAAATGTTTTAGTTTTGGCTAGGTATGAATTACTAAATGTGGTTTGACATGCCCAGGCCCCATATTCTGTCAGTACCACGTTAGATGACCGTAACATATTTACCTAAAGACATTTTGAAATGCTGTTTATATTTTTATAGAGGATAGAAAGAGTTATGCTTAACCAGATACATTTGTGCAAATGCTTACCTGAAGATTTGTCCTTTCATGGAAGAACCTTAATTATTTTCCCACCCAGGGCAATTATTTCACTGTCTTCATCTATGGATTTAAATTAAAATGTATAAAGAAAGATGTGACATTTGTACTCTCTGACAATATGTGCCACCTTATAGTTCTGTCTATTTTTTGAATGGATTGAATAAAGTTCTAGGCGTGAGCCAACCATGGATTTTGTGAAAAGTCTCTTTCTAATTAAACAGGTTTCTCTGTAAATTTAATATTTCAGTTTGAAAGGAGAAATTAGCAGTTGAAACTTGCTGGTCTCTTAATGCAGTCTGTGTTTTCAGCTTTCATAGGTGAGGAAGTCACTTTGGTGCTGAATCAAAAAGATTCCAGCACACTAATGACAGGTACATGGCAGGAACTGTGCTGTTCCCTTGCTGATAAAATATTTTGTGATCCGTGAGTCGGTTCATATTTCCACAAGTTAAATAAACCAGAACATATGTGTTTGGAAGTTTCAGCTGAATCTGTAATAATTATCATGGCTGATAACAGCATCAGAAGTGAAATTTTCTTCTGTGAAAAAAGCGCCCAGCTTAGCAATGCAATTGCAGTGTCTGAACACTAGTGCTGAAAAGATGCATGCAGAGAGTGAAACAGAGTAAGTTTTGGTGCATCTGACAATTCACTGGCACCCATTTGTTAGAAAGGCAAAAGCATATTGCACCCAATGCTTAGAAATAAGATAGTGATCTCGAGGGAGAAGCAGATGAAGTAGTGTTAAGGAGGAAAAGATGAGAAGACTGGTAAGGTGAGGAGCTGGGTATTATTTGTAAAGAAAGCTAGCAAGAACAGGGGTGAGGGGCAGCAGTTACAAGGCACCCAGCAGGACTGCCCTTCATTAGTTACTCCAGGTGAAGAGGGTCCTCAGCACCTTCTTTGCAGGCTGGGAGGAATGTTGTTTACTGCCATTAGCTTTCACTGCTGTCTGGCTATTGGTGCGTGGGCGGCAGAGAGTCAAGCTGTCCTGACCTTTTCAGTGGAGAGTTTTTAATTAAAAACAGTCCATGGAAGAAATGTGACATTTTAAGTTTTATAGTGAAGTTCACCGAAGGAGATGGGAGTGAGAGCTCCTGTAGCTGTTACTGAGTCCCTTCTCTCCACCTACCTTTTCTTAATGCTGTACTAGAAGCTTGACTGAAAATTCAGCTGGAAAAGATTAGGCTTGTTTACCTGAAGTAGCTGTATGGGTATACAGTTCTTCTGAAAGCACAGCCCACATGTAGATATGCACGTGCGAGTGTTGCTGAATATTTGTCCAGAGGACAGCTGACCCGGCACATAATGAATCGAGCTGATCCAGGCGCCGGGCATTTGGTCCTACTGCGCATCACTCCTGCAGAACTGAACATGCTCTTGACAGAGAGGATGAGTCATGCGTGGCGTTACCCAGGTGTCAGGGAGAAAGAAAAAGTGTCCAGGATCTCGTTGAAGCTCACGGGGATAGGAAATGCATTTGGGATTCAGCAGCAGCAAAGCTGGTAATGCTGTGGTAGCAAATGTTGCAACACACATTTCACCTCATTAAACCCTTGTTTCAGTTGCTTAAGAGCTTATCCAGAATTAAGAACTCCGGAGGCTACAATCTCTCACAGCAGAGAATCAGTGCTGCACATGGCTTTTGTGGAAATACTGAGTAGAAAATTATTCTGTTACTATGAAGAAGCCACATGCTGGAAAGTTTTAAGGTGTGAAATGTTTTCGAGATCTATTTCCTTGTAATGTTTTAACACTGTGCAGGAAATGGTGCAGGAAATGAAGCATCAGCAAAGCAGCAGTGGAGATGCGCTTTTTGCTGTTCCCATGGAAAATGCCCGTGACACAGTCTCTTGCGGGGGAGCAGTGAGGGGCAGCGAGGCTGAGGGCAATCTGTCCCTGCGCGTATCTTTTGCCTAACATACAGCTTTTTCCCTTTTCCCATTCCCCACCAAATTGCAGACCAGGCTTCACTCTGGGATCATCCTCCTGGCACTGGCTCCTCTTGCTTTTGCAAAGGGCACATTAATGAATTCCCTAGTGCAAATAAAATATGGCTTGAGCAGCCAAGCTTTCCATTTTCCAACCTTCTGACTCCTCAAGTGGCTTCTTTCAGTTTCTTCATGCTAACCTTATTTCTAGCCTCTCTTTTAGCCTCATTTGGCTTAAAATTACAATGCAACTCCTCTTAGCACAACACTGTTTTCTCTGCAATTGTGAAAGAAATCCCATTTTTCATTCTGCGTGGTGATCTGTGACTTCATTTTGTTAATACATGCACTCCTGAAGGTTAGGTCTGCTTCCTCTACTACTGCACAGAACAGGCTTCCCTTCAGCATCTGTTCGATCCTCCCCCCTCCAGGCTGTCCTGACCCCTCTATTTTCCATTTGTTCCCAGTGCACAGTGAATCATAGGCGAAGGCAGATATGCAGAAACGTCCCCTCCTCCCAAACTGCCTGAAAGCAGATTTAATTTCCAGTTTCTGCTACGGCCTCAGCCTGCCATTTCCAAGTATGAGACTGTTAATCATGCGCAAGTGCAAGCAAACAGCTCTTCATGAACACAGCAACAGCAAAGCAGGGAGGCTGCAGTGTCCTGACCAGCAGCCAGCAGAGAGAAAGCGAGCTTTGGCAGGGGGAGAGCAGCAGCAGAACCTGCACACCAGGGAGGCTTTTTAGCCCACAAAGACATGAAATCCAAAGCAGACAGCAAAAGACTGCAAGAGTGTTGGATGCACTTTACCAGCAGGTTTCTATCAAAGGGCTAAGAGCAGAGCAACAATTTTGGTAAAATAAAGGTATTAGCACTTTGGTTCATTCAGAATTGATGGGTCATCATGCCATTACACAGCAGGCTGCCCTCTCAGCTCGCTGCATGTCAGGAGCAGCAAGACGATACTCTCTGAGCAGGCTTTGGACGTGCAGCCTTGCTCCTGCCTCGTCCCAGCACTTCCACAGCTGAAAGAAGCATCTCTAACAGAGCATTACTCTGCGCTGACCATTTGGCATTAATGCCCACACATTGCTTACAGAAGCAATGTTTGGGCTTTGCCAGATCATCCCCATGGCACAGTTTGTCTCCAAGGAACATCATCTCAAACGGGGAGACCCATGTAGCCTCCTTCTATTTCCGATATTTAGAGACCGTGTGTGCTCCTTCTAGGGCCTTCTGAGCTCTGGGCAAACAATCCATCCACACCCTGATTTTCTCCAGCTCTTATCTGGATGCACAGCAGACCACACAGCATGTGTTTCCTGCATCAGCTCACTCGATACACATTAAGCAGGGAAAAGCTCAGCTTTGCTGTCAAATAATTTACAGAGGGACTGTTACGAAAATAATCTCTGCATATTAACAGTAGGTCAGGCAAATAGCCCTGCAGACAGATGAGACTGCATCAAATGATTTCTTTCATTGTTTTGTCTAATCATTTGGAGCTGCTTTTTTGCAGGCTCACTTTTCCACAGTTTACCATTCATGAGTTTTTGCAACTAAAGATGGGGCATCATTTTTAAACACTGCTAATAAGCTAGTCAATTTAACGATGTACGAGATATGCTGCTCCAGCAATTTCAGCCTCAAGACTCGTGAATTCAGGCCATTGCCCAGCTAAGGCACCTCCCAGTCTGAGGCCAGGAGGGTGCCTGTTCGGCTGGTGAAAAGTTTTTCTGGAATGTCATTATTTCTCCATGTCTGCTTGCCTAATGACTTCAGCATCTTCTGCCCTTTCTCTCCCTGCCTCCTTCAGGAACCTCAAGCCCTGACATTTCCTTCCTAAGGCTCTGCATCTATTTTTGGGACAGCAGCAGGGGTGAGGTGAGAGGGACCTCTGCCCCAGGCACATCTTGTAGGGGGTGCAATGTGCCTGCCTGAAATGGCAGCACAGGGGAGCCAGATGGAGAAGAGAGGCAAGTGGGAAGCAGTCCCTGGGGAGATCTGGCAAAATGCAGCATTTCAAGCATCAATATTGGTCATCTGTCAGTGAAGATCAGAGCAGATAGTGAATACCGAAAGCAAAGAAAAAAACTTGCTGCAGGTCTAAAACCTGTGACTAGAACAACATAAATATGGTGGCTAAAATCTTAAAGGAAGTAGATATTAAAAAACAACAACTTTTAACATCGATACTCTCTTCACTACAGATGGTTGGACAAGCACAAGGACCTTATTCTTGGACAAATGCATTGTTACCAGGGTGAGAACACATTTTTCCCTTTAATGTACTATAAGAAACAAATTTCTTCTGACAGCTCTTGCTCAGACTGGGTTCAGCTCTCACCTGACCCCTTGCAAAGGGATTTCTCCTGAAACCAGAGCGAGTTTATGCCAAGAAAAAAGCCACTGACTTCAAAGACTGCTGAACACTTTGCCACCATCTCCAAGAGGCACAGGTTGTCAGAGAGGGCCCCCAGGATCCATCACATACAGGTTGGCTGGCTCTCTGGCTCACAGCTTTGTAAGGCCACAACCGATTTGGTTCATCTGCACCTCCCCTTGCAAAGCAGAGGTGACTGAGCTGGCCCAGAACAGGCACACGCCATCCACACAAAGCAGAGCAGAGACTGTCACTGAGACCCGGTATAGCCACAGGAGCCAGTGCCACCTCTTTCAGCTCTGTCCTGTAGCTGAGCTCTGAGGGTAGTGGCAGCTCCAGCTTTTGTCCAAAACCACCACAGAAGCCACATGAGCTTCGACAGCCAAGGTCTCAGGTTTCCCCAGGGGTAAGAGGTGACCATCTTTTGGAGTACTCGTGACATGGGCTGTGGTAGGAGCTTTGTCCCTTGGAATAAACACCTGTTAAAGAGACATTATTGCAGTGCAGGTAACCAGCCCCTGTGTAGCTCAAGATGACAGTAGGATGGACTGCAGCTAGTTTGTGCCGTCCTCCAGACAATTACATAACTGTGGAAAGCAATAGGTTGGGTTAGATGGTTGGTTTAAATATGTCTTGTTTACTCTGCACTGGTGCGGCCTCACCTGGAGCACTGTGTGCAGTTCTGGGCGCCACAGTATAAAAAAGATATAAAGCTACTGGAGAGTGTCCAGAAGACATAGTTGGTGAAGGATTTGGAGAGGAAGCCATATTAGGAGTGGCTAAAGTCACTGGGTTTGTTCAGCCTGGAGGAGAGGAGACTGAGGGGAGACCTCATGGGGCTACAGCTTCCTCACAAGGGGAGCAGGAGGGGCAGGCACTGATCTCTTTGGTGACAAATGACAGAAGCCGAGGGAATGGCAGGAAGATGTGCCAGGGGAGGTTTAGGTTGGACATGAGGAAAAGGTTCTTCCCCCAGAGGGTGGTGAACACTGGAACAGGCTCCCCAGAGAGGTGTCACGGCCCCAAGCCTGACAGTGTTCAAGAAGAGACTGGGCAATGCCCTCAGACACATGGTGTGACCTGTGGGGTTGTCCTATGCAGGGACAGGAGTTGGACTCGATGATCCTTGTGGGTCCCTTCCAACTCAGGGCATTGTATGATTCTGTGAGTCTGTGATTGTGTTTAACCACATGCCTAAGTGAGCTGCCATCAAATCTTTGCCCTGACAGGCAGTGTTATCTGGGTCCCCTGCCTCACTGTCATTCCTCCAGCTCTGGGAACTGCCCTCTGAGGAATGCCCCAGCACTACCTTCTGAACCAAACTGCTCTTTCTCCAGACACCACACATCATACAAGCTTAGCCTTATGTATGACAGGAAAGCATCCTCTAGATAATGCAGATTTTTCCCTGCCTTAATCAATAGCATAAACCAAAGGCCTCAGCATAAAAGTATCTCTACAGCCAATATCCAGATCATTTTCTCTCTGCAGACATATGCATGGCATTCACGTTGAGAGGCCTGCAATATCTAGTTGGGTATGCTGCCAAGTGTATCCACATCAGCTGCCTGCCAGCAACCCAGCAGGCAGGCATACACAAGGCAGTTTCCAAACCACTCTCCAAGAGCAGTGTAGACCAGGCCACTGAGTCCTCACCCTCAAAACACCCAGGTATGGATTGCACAGTTGTTGGTTTAGAAGAACATCAGAGCATACACCAAACTATCTCCACACCTGCTCTGCAAGGACATAACCGGCTGTGTCTCCTGCGTGAGTGAGTGTGATGCTACCGCAGCAGACAGCTGCACACATAGACCTATCTGCAAGCATTAAATGTGCCTGAGGGCAAGGTCCCCAACCAGAAGCAGCCAGGAAGTTTATCTATCCTACCTTCCTTGTCCTGGGATGAGACACTTCTAACAACACAGTCAGGATGCTTTGAATGACAAACCCTTTGGTCACCTTGAACTAGGCCTTTTGTTGCGTGGAAAGGAGAAATAGCCTCCATCTACTTACCTTTCCTCTGCAGGAGACTACTTTTAAACAGTGGATGCAAATCCTAGCCCTTAGCTTACTAAGTTAATTCCTATTTGGTGCTAACTCTGAGGGGCAGTAGGAGCAATAAGAAAACAGCATGGGAAGGTGTAAAGTTCAGGTTTCTCGGCAGACACTGGCTTTGCACCAACGATTTCTAAGTCAGAATTAACATGGAGCACAGACAGGTATTATTTTTAGAAATATATTTTCTCACAACCAAACTAAAAGAAGCAAATACAGCAGAGAAGCAGAAGGATACAGAGATGGTATGGAGTAATGAAACCAGTAGTGGAAATGAGGGGAACTTCCACATGAGGATGCCAAACTGGGTATCTGAAGCACAGCAGCAGCATGACTGCTCGTGTCTGACACTACCCCTTCACCACTGAGGCAGAGAAGTTTCAATCAGCTCTCTACTGAAACCAGAAGTCCTTCCCACCTGAGACAAGCAGAAAAATCTACACAGCACAGATCTGAAGATATTTTCTTTCCTCAAGGGCCTAAAGGCAAAGGGATGGTACCCATCCCCTAAGTCAGGGGTGTCAAACTCGTTTTCACCAGGGCCACATCAGCCTTGCAGATGACTGTACAGTTCTATAATTACACTCAGTCCTTTGAAAGTAACACAAGGCTGATGTGGCTTCCGGTGAAAATGAGTTTGACACCACCTCCCTAAGTACTCACTAACAAAACAGCCATTCCCTCCTACCTCAAGGATTGACTTTGTGGTCTCCTAATTCTCAGCTCCTTGCTTCTGTGACGTTCAACTGGGTCTTCTATGAAGCTGCTTCAGCTGGAGACTGGAGCACTTTTTCCCCCCAAGGCTGGCCATTCCCAGCCTCTCAAGCAGGAGCAGGTGTTCCAAAGACTCCCACCAGCTTATCTCCTCCTAAACACAATTCACCTGCACCAGGAAAGTGAGCCAAGGCCACGAGTAAGGGGCATAGCTCCACAGGAGGTATGGCTATGGTAGGGGTGAGGGGGCCCCTTCTCCCCCAGAATGGGGAGAAGATGGGCAGGTTGCTGCCAGCAGTACCGGCCATGCTATCAGAGCCACTGTGTGACAGGTTTTACCTGGGAAGAAGCTGGATCAGCCACCAGTGTGCAGCAGGTATGCTCACAGTGCAGTCAAGTCTTGCTCAGCTGCAGGAGAAAAAAGGGTTGGAAGCAGTTTTCTTAATGACTAAAGATAAATGCTGTAATCTTAGTGGTTTTCAGTATCTTGACAGGATCTGTCCTACCAGATAACGCATTAGGTTTAGAATATGAGCTTCTAGCAATACTTTTTCATTCCGTGGAGTTGAACAGTTTTTGAAAGAGGAGGAAAGTCCAATATTTTCATATTTAAAGGTAACAAGCTGAACTTAGTTTTTGGGTTTTTTTTGTTTTTTTTCCTGGTATCTGATACAGGTAGTATGAGAAAGAAGAGAGAATAAATGGCCCTAAGAAGATTTGAAAGCAATGCGGTGTGTCTTAGGAAATGTTGTTTCCCTTAAACTCTTCTTGTAAAACCTTTTGTTCAATGTCTCAACAGTCTTCCACAATGGTGAAAACATTATTTTACTCTGAAAGGTGAGGCTTGAAGTGTTTTAGACTTATGGCTAAGCATCACTCTTGTTGTTAGTTTATGATGCAAGCACCAACTTGATCTGTAACACCCACACCAACTCTGGCTCCCTTCCTGAACGCAGCCCACCAGAGGATGCTCCTTCTTCCACTGCAGTCTCCACAGCCCTCACACCTGAAGTCTGACCCACTGACTGCAGAAAAGCTTGGGCTGGTGGTGCTGGAGCCCTCCTCTGTGTTTTGGCACCTTCCCCTTTATCCGAGTTGCTACAAATTGATGACTTCCTGTTCTGTGCCGAACTTTTTCCCATACCTCTCAGTGGGGCTCATGTGCCTGATGGTCCTCTGGGAAAAGGCTGAAAGAGAAGAAAACCCCAAACCATAGGTAGCGCAGTGAGAAAAAAACACATAACTCTATATATACATACCTTTTGTTAACAAAAGCATCCTGCCACTTTATGGTACAGGTTGTGATTTACATGCCACCTTTGCAAGCTGTTCTTTATTATACACTTGTTCAAAAAGTGCTTAACTTCATGGCAAGGGCAGCTAGGGAGTTGCTTTCAGTGTTCCTTTTCTTCCTCTCTGAACAGACAGGAGGAATTCATAAGGTGCCGAGGGGGGAATGACAGAGACCACCATTCCTTCGGCACCACTGGAAGTTGTTACAGGGTAAACAGTGATTTCGTATCCTGTTACTTAAGCTTTATTTCATGCTATTACTGTCTTTTGCAACACCAGCCAAAGTTTCTCCTTCTTGTGAAAGTCAGTTTCTTCAAAGTCTTGAGGGGAAGAGGAAGGATTTTGATACAGATCCCAAGCGGACGTCATCCTTTCCTATCATCTAGTTTTAGGCTTGTTCTTAAGCTGCCTCTTCCATTAGGAGTGACTCAGCCAGGATCTCAGATATTTTGTATCATTGTCTGGAGGGCAATTTTTCTCTAGTCAAGACCTGGAGAGCCTGGAGGACCGGAGCCAGAATAGCCACTGAGGCCAAAGCCATCATGTGCAGCTGTTTTATGACCTGGCTAGTGCTTTTCTGCACACCTGGAAGAAACAGGGCAGGACTACCCTCCTGAAAATCACCAGTGTTGAGGCTGTAACTTGGATGTTCAGGAGAGGAATTTAAACTTTTTTCGGGTTTTATTTTGGAGTATCGAAAAAAAGCAAATGCTTTCAAAAAATTATTGTACAGAGGGAGTTTGACTTGACCTGCTGCACCTTAGTGCCAGCACAAAGGCTGGGGTCCAGAAAATGACAGTGAGCATCCAGGCAAACAATTCTTACAGAAGAGAGATCTGACTGGTTTTTACATTGAAATGCATAACCATAGTTGACAGCATAAATAGTATGCATGAGACCTGTGCCTTTGAAAATCTGTTAACCATCACCAGAAATCTGTGTGTTCCTGATATACAGAACTGTGAATCATTTTATTGAGAATTAGATTCCCTCTGGTTTATACCAAACAAGGGATTTTGAAACCTTTTAGGATTAGAGAGTAGAAGGTCTCAAGTGTCTTTTGAATTAAATTTTGGTCCCAGTCAGGACAAGGCAAAAGTATAATTGAATTAGAGATTAATTTATAAAATCACAAATATTAGAGCCAAGTACCATCACAGCTGCAGGTGACTGCAAGAAAAATATGAACATTTTAAAGGCATTCCTAGTAACCACATAGGTTTTATGAAGTCTGCATACTGTTTCAAAATGCCCCTTTATTTAAATCAGATGTTCTCCACACTCTAGCTAATACTAAACACTTTTGAAAGTTTTGGTATCACGTGCTGTAGTAAAGGTTTGTACTTTCTTTCTTGAATTTTCTAAATTCTTTCCAGTTCCTTATGACCCAGGTAGCTCCCAGTGAGTCCTAGGCTGCTATTTCCATTTTACTTCAGGGTTTCAAGTATTCCAAGCTTGGCTCAAAAAGCACCAAAGTACACATATAAGTTAAAAAGAGGTGTGTCAACCTTTTTATGAGGTTAGTTATTACTAGATTTAGCTATATTTTCTTGTATAATTATAGCAAATTTCAGCTACAATCAATAATATTTTCTCCCATCAGTGATAAAATAAAAATATTAGATTATTATATTTGCATACTATTTATGTGTGCAGTGTGTGTGAACACACAGCAAATGCATTCCGTTGCAGTGTTCACGCACACGCCTGTAAGCTGATGCATACAAATATGCACATGCTCAATAATCTAAAGACAGTGGACAGCTTCCCTGTTTATTGCCATATCTAATGCACTTCTTGTGAGTAAAACATAGACTGAAGGCTATCAGCCACCCAAACAACGCATCCTTGAGCTGCATCCCATTAAATCATTCTGATTATTACTACTTAATAAATACACCCTTCCTCAGAGTACCACATTTTGTACTTATATTTATTATCTAATGGCTATTTTAATGTATGTTGGAATAATTAATCAAAATGCACAAGCAACAATCCTCTCCCTATGTTTTCAAGTAATCAGAATACTTACACTTATTATTTTTTTTCTTCTGCACAGGAGTTTATTTTGTTTTACTTTAGATGAGACTGAGTGGGGATATTTTCTTTATTTTCACCCACTTCTTTCCAGAAATTAACTTTATTTTGCCTCTGATATGTCAAAGCACCAAAACATTAGATAAAAATTAATGAATACTGCAGTCCTATGGGATTTAAGCATATCACAGAATCACACAATGCTAGGGATTGGAAGGGACCTCAAAAGATCATCTAGTCCAATCCCCCTGCCGGAGCAGGAACACCTAGAAGAGGATACACGGGAAGGCGTCCAGGCGGGTTTGGAATGTCATATGCTTTCATGCTTTGCTTATATGAGGAATTTCAGGAGGGAGACATCTAGAAGTTTTGGTAGTTTTCTCAAGTATTGCCAGTGAACAGATAAAACTCATGTTATTTGCTGAGTATCAGCTGAACAGTATATACATACCAGTACTCTAGTCCTAACCTGAACGATGGCATTAAAAACCACAGGCAAGTTTAACTGTGCTGTTATTCTTGGATTTATAACTATGTAATAGCTAAATTGTCAGCATCTTTCGCAGTCGCAATATCAAAATTATCAAATCTGATTTTTTTTTTTAAGTTCTAATTATGGGAGAATCCTATCGGCTGCAAACTCACCAGGTTTATAAAGTCAGTCACCCAAAGACAGACTTAACATCAAACAGGACTAGATATGAGACAAAACACAGGAATATCTGTATGCTAGTTCTCTTTAATAGCAAATAATTTTTTAAAATAAAACCAAAACAAGAAAGCAATACTTTAAAAAAACCTCAGAACTGTTGCATATAAGCTTATTAAAATAACATTATATAAGCTTAACAAAATAATGTATTTCTCATGTAAAATTGAGTTAAGCCATCACACAAGGCAAATACAGACAGAAAAGCTATTAGCAACACCACCTGTATGTTTTTTGTTTAATTTCTACGTTAGCATGAGAATTATTTGTTATGCATAAACTAATTTCTCTCTATAAAAAAAAACTGATACAAAATTCATTATTTTAGTGTTGTAAAGGTAGATTATAAAATGGTTACATCTCTATGTCCAAAATGTCTGATTTGCTGTTCTGAAGACATATATCTCATCTTTCTTACAAGAAAACAGAGGAGGAAACATATCAAAGGCTGAACAGCACTCATAGGGATTTCATGTTCCCATGAAAGAAAATTATCATATTCAACTTCCCCAGAATTCAGTTCAAGCACTTAAATTACTCTTAAGTAAATCTCTAAGCATGGAAGACACTGAACATTTGAGGAAAAGTTAATAAATGACAGAAGCTGTTGGCAGACAGAAGCTATAAATAGAAACCAAAGAGAGAAAAGTACAACCATACAAATCCCTCAGTTTCTTCTAAATATTATTTGTAGGTACAACATTTTGAGGCAAATGTTCTCCAAATTAAGCACATCTAACAGATAATTTTGGGTGTAAATTTAACTTCAGGCTTTTGAGGATGAAGAAAACCTAAGAGGTTGTTCAAGTCTTAATCTGCAATAGGATGACAGGAAGTCGGGTCCTGTATTTGGTTCACTGTTAGCTTCTAGCCAAGAGCCCATCCACAGTAATGTCAGTACAAGATTACTGCGATTTGTCTTGATTCAGGAACACATTTAAGCCCATGTTTACTGGTGAGTATATGAGCTTTTCAGCTCTAAGTGAGCAAAGAGGCAGCATTAGCCATCTTCCTTGGTCAGCTTTGCACCAAAGGTTCTGCGGGTAAGTTCCCCTAAGCTCCCTGGGGAGACAGAGCTGTCATCTCTGGTTGCTTAAGTATTTTTGACGGGTTTCAATGTTGCTGCATATATTTTTCCAGTGCAAGATTAACTATAAAGGTACCTGGAGGAACTTTTATTCATTTTGTTGGGAGGGGCTGGGGGGAGTGTTGGGTTTTTACTTCTGCTTAACTTTAAATATTTTCTTAAATGCCAGGGAAATCAAAAGTATTTGAGCACAGGCTTAACTGCTGTATCAAATAAAAGACACAGACATACTTGCTTAAGAGCTTGGCTAAATTAGGAGCTTATTTTGAACTGATCACAAATGTAATAATATTCTCTCAGGTCTTTGTCAGACAGCTCAACTAAGGACACATGAATCATAGACAATTCACAGATGCCACAGGGCAAAACATTCTAACCCTATTCTCATGGTTTTTAACATTATGGGTTTATGTCTACATTGCTAATACCCAGAAACTTGCTGAAGAATCTCTACATATTTCTACTCTTTTGGAAAAATATATTTCATAGTTACTAGAAAAAGTGCATACATTTATATGAGTTTCAGTCATGGCAGGTGCTTTTTCACGTTCCTCCAACAGTGCTTCAAGTTCAGTTTGTTCATAAATGTATTTTTTGTATTAATGGCAAGAAATCAGCAACAATGACATTTAATTTCTCATAGTAATAAGTTACCAGCATTAAAGGTAAGGAAACCCACTATTCCTTTTGTATACTTAATGAAATTATGCTCAGGGCTCTATTTCTATGAACTACAAATTATTCCCATTACTAACAGAGAAGCAGTGCAAGAAATAGGATTGCTGTCATTAACAGAACTAATACTGTGGGTGAATGCCTTATTTACTAATGCAAATTAAGCCACAGCCTATCGGGAGCCAGTTTGCTCAAAGGGCTGAGGATGCACTTCTAACCATTAAGGCTGCGTAAAGAATTCATAAATGCAGAAAGTGTTCCCGACTTTTACACAAAACTGGTGGACTCATCCTAATGTTTCATATTAAAATGGCTCCATTGGTAACAATGGATTCATGGCAATTTCAGTCCGAATCCAGGCCTATTAATTTTTTTCCTTCAATATATTAAATTTCACATAGATTAAATTACAAATCTATTCAAAAACAACTAATTTGAAACTAATCTGCTACATACTCTTCCTTTACTTTTTTCATTACGATAACAATTCACTGTTTAGTGAATTGATGCAGGACAATCAGCAAAGCTTCTTACTGTAAATGGGAACAAGCTGCAGTATTGTAGGCTGTCTACATACATTCATAAGACTACATTAGTGCTATTTATGAATGTAAAAATGAATTATCCTAATTAATATATTGAAAATCTACTATTTTGTAACATTACAACTAACACCTCATTATAGTACACCATTTTTTGTGGGCCTAAGTCCATTAAGTATGCAATGTATTCTACTTACGTCTTAATGTTATGCCTGCGAATCACATATATCATGTGTAATTTAAAAGAAAAACTGCATATGTCCTCATTAAAAGCCAAAAATCGTTTCTCTTTTCTGAATGCATCTGCAAAAAAGTTTTGCCATCAAATTTGGGTGGGTTTTTTTCCTTTTTCTGGAACAATGTAATTTTGGTGGTTATTCTGTTATTGCTAACCTTTTTATATCACAGAATAGTTAATTTATTTCTAATACTACTATACAGTACTCTTGTATTTTCCCCCTCAAATTCTACTGGAAAGTATCACCTTGTAAAAATATTTTGATGTTTCTTTAGTAGCTATTTATGTTTGGTTTATGTATCATTCCATATGGCATTATCATCTCAAGCCTCAATATGTACTCAACTTATCTTCCTATTATAAGTTACCAATCACAAAAATTACATGCTTTATATTTAAAGGATTATAATCTTTCATTTTCTGCTCATTACATTTTTTCTGTCTATGCAACTGCAGCACAGTCACTGCTCTGGTCATTTTTTTCACTTTCCTGTGGGCTGGTGATTGTCACCCTTGGATTTCTGGATGTTTGTTCAAGATGGAAATCAACCTAGAGAAAAAGGACATGTACTGTTAACTTCATCAGTACTTCATTTCAATACAATGTTAGATCTTCATACTAAAATTTCCACAGGGGATTCTTAATGTCAAAAAATATTTTTTGAGAGTGATCACATTAACATTTTTATTCACATTATATACTTTCCGAAGGACAAAGTACTCAAATTAGACTTTCCACCCCAATTCCTTCATCAAACATCCAGTTACCCACATAACCATTTAAAGTGAATGCTCACTCACTTTCTCTACTTCCATAAATAATTTCAGCTTTTCTAAAAACAAACAAAAAAATCAATATATCAAGCATAGAATAAATTCAGGGCCCAAGAAAACGTCATATTACTCAGCTCTCTTAATTGAAAAATGTTCTTGTGTGTCATACAGAAACAGAAGAAAGCCTAGCTGCAAGATGCAAGCAATGATGCCCAGTGTCACAAAAAGCAAAGGAAGAGTCTGTTTTTCAGCAGCCTATAGGCAGGGAATATGTGGCAAGTTGTTCTGCTTCTTACGCTCAAGAATCTTGCTCTTCCCAGATCTGGATTCTCCCCATAAATCAAAACACTTAATTTCCCACATTTTGTTTGCTGGTCTGTTCATCTGACACTCGTGATAGTCCAGTTGATTTTTCTGAGCAACATCTCTCCATCTAAGCCAGCAGCATGTTATCGTGTCTCCTAAATTATTAGGACATTTGCTTTTAAACCAACTAAAGCCTCTTGCTTTGAGAATCTTGTTCATCTTCACTGTCTTTTCCAATTTCTAAGAAATGGAAACATTTTCCACAAAGCAAAGGCAAGAGCCCTTTATGAAATGCAACTTCTATGAAAGTCAACTTATCAAAATAATGAGGCGCTGTGGTTTCATGAACACACCCTTCTGCTCTGTCCTAAAGGACAATGTAGTGTGGAAATATACAATGATTATTCTTTTTTGGAAATTGCAAGTTTGTTCATTTGTTTTTTCAAAATTCAGCATACTAAGGAAAGCAGGAGATGCAGATTCATCAAATAGTGAGAAACATCTGCTTTCTCAGTTGGAAGACATGTAATTACAGATATAACTGATCTATACAGATGGAAAACAGCTTTTCCCACTGTCCTGGTTTTGTTAAAAAACAAGTTTCTCTTTTAGTGAATTTCCCTATCAGCTAAAGCCTTCATATGAGCTGGGTTTTCCTGGAGAACCAGATATATGTCTTGGTAAACATAGCAATGGAATGCGAAGTTATTGATAACAAATGGATGCACTTTTCGTGAGAGGGGCAACGAGAAACAGGTGACCAAGAAAATTACCAACTTATTATAACATCCCATTCATGTGAATACTTCATATAAAAGTGGGAGATCACGAGGATCTCGGCCCTTTTGCTTATGGACAACATTAGGAGAGGACCTTGCTAGTCGTCCCTGTGAACTGAGGCCCAGTGACAGCTCTGGTTGGCTGCAGAGTCCAATCCAGGACTTCGGGTGCCGGCTCTGCAGTTGCTGGGACTTTCAAGAGTGGTTTTGTATATTTTGTATTATTTTCTCTATTCTAATTAGTAGCATGAGTAAAACATTTTTAATTTTTCCAACTCTCTGTCCTTCTTTCCCTCCCGATCGCTTGTCCTTAGTGGGAAGGGGGGAGAGGGATGGGCTGAAGGGAGAAGAGGGGGTTAACAATACATCTGCCACAGTTTTATTGTCACCCCACAATCAAAACCCACGACACCCACAAACTGAAGTTCTCATAAATGCCCTCAGGACTTAACAGGAGTGAGCTACTTAGAGACTAGCTGAGAAGAATGAGTAACAGTAACTTAAGAACAACAAACTGAAAGAATTCTCACCTGCTTCTGGCTGTCAGGATCCTCTTCTTTTATTTCTTCTTCAGGGTGAAGATCATCTTGGTAGTTCAAGTGCTCCATTCCCTCACCATTTTCTTCATTTTTATTGCCATTTAAATGGATAGATTCCTCTTCCTCTGCTTGGTCAACAGTCTCTGTTGCTTCTGCTTCAACTTCATAATTCCCATTTAATTTCTTCTTGTTTTCTTCCACTTTACTGCTTTCTTTAACAGTTGCCCCACTTTCCTCTGCATTCACTTCTCGATATTCTTCCTCTCCTTTATATGTGTCCTCTTCCCTGTCAGTTTCCTCTTCTGCATTTTCTTCTTCATCTACAGTTTCTGCTGGCCTCTGGTGAAAGGAAAAGCAGCAGCATTATGAGGCATTTTTAATCAGAACGCACCACACAATTCTGAAACGTGATAGACATCAAAATCACAATTACATCATTACTGGGGACTAAGTATGCTAGTTTGAGGTTTGTCCACATGGACAGAAAATTATTCTTCTGTATGAACATCCCGTAATGCACTCTTATTCTACATTAAAAAAATGCGTTAGTGAGATATAAATGTATTACACTGGGTTAATCCATTTGACCTTACTCATAACAACTGCAATGAGCTAGATTTAATTTATACAGCAACAGCTACTTTGTTTCAGCTATTCCAGTTTCCCTGACATTCTAGCATGTCATACATACCTGTTTGTAAAATCCTGTCACAATAAAATATGATACATCACTAGCCCACAAACTGTTCCCCAAGAAGCATTTTAGCTATGGACCAGGCCATGCCATGCCAATCGGTCGTATTGTGCAGCCTGTCTTATTTGCGTTCACAGAAAAGTCACAAGACAGATGAGGCAGATCTACTGGTCATTTCCATAACATCATTTGTCTTCCCAAAGACCCCTCTATAGGGTGGCATGGTCATGATTTGTTTGATATTTAGCAGTTAATTTTTCCTACACAGTGTCAAACCAGCAGACCGGAGGAACAGGATCATGTCCTGTATTGAAGAAAGGTAAACAGAAACTCACTATAGATAAAGCTGCTAGCAGTACCATTTTATGACAACCTGAAAGAGCATGAAGGGTGTTGGTCTCCTCCCCCAAGTTGCAAGTGCTAGGACAAGAGGAAATGGCCTGAAGTTGCACCAGGGGAGGTTCAAATTGGATATTAGGAAAAATTTCTTCACGGAAAGGGTTGTCAGGCATTGGAACAGGCTGCCCAGGGAAGTGGTGGAGTCACCATCCCTGGAGGTGTTTAAAAGGCATTTGCACAAGGTTCTTAGTGACATGGTTTAGTGCTGGATTTAGGTTATGGTTGGACTCAATGATCCTGAGGGTCTCTTCCAACCAAAATGATTCTCTGATTCTATATACTATCTAGTTGTTGTAATTTGTCTTCCAGTTTCAGCTTTGAAGATTCACCTGACTATTCAGTGAACCAATGCCCCCACTGCCAAGATGACTTACGTACTTGTGCTAAGGTTTGAAAGAAAATAAAGAGAAAAATATCCCATAGGAGTGACAGGGTGTCTGCCTCCAACACAGCCTCGTCAGACTCTAAATCTAAAGTAAACAAGCTAAGAGCAAGAGATTATCTCTTAATCAAAAGTGTTTGGAATTTTACTATCATTAGCAGCTCCGTTATGCAGGCAGCCATCTGCTAAAGACCTATAAGTTATGTCTTACAAAAATCTCTTTTCCTCACTGATACTAAGATTAAAAAAAAATCATCACATTAAACATATTAGTAAAAACCAAGTCAGCAATAACAACAATTGATTGAAGCCTCTTGATGAAACACCTTGCTTTTACTATGGTATCCAAGTAGCAACATAAGACAATTATGCCAGTGCACAATACTGCATTCACACAGCTTTGAAAAGGACAAGTTATTGCATTGTAATAATCCATAGAATGACAAATTACTAGAAATATTACATGGTTACCTGGCCAGATAAATTATGGCTCCATAAGTAATTTTTGGAGTACAGTGGTGTCTATGTGTTTTTCATTCGACTCTTCCTAACTCACTATCATCTGGTAACATCAAACTGGCCTAATTTCCACCAAATTAAAAATTAAACAAGCCAAGTCTCTACAGACAACTTCAAAGAAGTCACTATCCAAAGCAAACATGAGCCAACTTTGGTAACCTCCAGCACACAAAGAGAGCAAAGAATCTGTAGATCCATAAATTCTCAGAACTTACCTGCTAGTCTCACACACGTGACCTACTGATTTCTTTTCAGTCTGCTAAGGAAACTAGCAGCTCTAGATTCTGACCAGAAACAGGGGAGGGTGGGACAAATCAAATGCACCAGACATTGCTAGCTAAAATTAAGTGGTTTTGGTTTTGCATCATGACACCTGCTTACTACGTCATTACAAATGCCAAGTGAAGAGAGGGTGAGAAAAGAAGAAAAACAAACCCAGTCTTTCTCAGTTCACTGTTGTAGTCATCCAAGATAATATTATTTCCAGCATTTTGTTACTGCCTGGTAGTGAGTACTATCAGAATAAAATATCTGCCCTTGCCTGAACTACTTTAGCATGGTGGCTCACTTCAGACTGCAGAAGGTGTGGAGACCTTACACCATGGTGTAAATGTATGTATCCTAATGCATATGCTTTTACTGGTTTCATTGCTGTGGAAGCCGCCTTTGGCACACAAGCGCAATGGGCATTTGAGGGGCAGTAACTTTTTAAGGTGCTACGCTAGCCAGACTCACAAGAGTCTGTCTAAAATAGGTGTGGATGCAAATTTTTTAAGAGTGAAAACTGAGTGACACAGAAGATACACAGAGCACATAGAACCATACCCAGAAACTCACTGGAAGCTCATAGGGAACTGGCATGAAAATAACATTCAGATTTCAACTAATTTAACTGGGCCAGTCAAGCTAAATTGCCTGAAAAACAATAGTAAAAAACAAGATCGGTAAAATAAATCCCATCAGTGCAAGTGTGAAGTTTTTATAGTCACTGAAAATTTCAAGATAGCTGAGCATTTTACTACAACAGTTATTACCACTACAGACAAAATAAAAAGTCATGTTTACAGCTAATAATCAGAAAGCAAAATGCATTCTTCACTTAATCTCATTTCAAGCTGCATTATACCAGAATGGATATTTCAGACAAGTTAAAATCAGCATTGATCCAGAGGAAAAGACCTTCCACAAGGTAATCTAAAATGCAGTATTGTTCCCACTGCATGCAGAGTCACAGGTAGGCTTTGAAATGCGAATATAATCACAGATGATGTATTTCAGAATGCACAGCAGACCTAAGACAGGACTGTAGGGAGGGAACTGACGGCTAAAATCACCCATCAAATCATACGTTGGTCTTTACATAAAAAGTGTGATATTTTCTACTGAGATCTTATTGATCTACTAGCTATGCATAAATTAGCATTTTCTATTTTAAGTACACCTTCTTCACTGAGAGAGATATATACTTAGCAAAAGTTAGATTCTTCTTATTTAGGGAAAGAGAATCTTTATATGCATGTATATTAATACATACAGTAAGGAAAATAGAAAAAGGGAGAAAACCAGAGCTTTTTATGGTCCAGAGCCTGTAAATGCTGTACATGCTTAACTTTACCTCTTGAACAGTTCCAGTGATTTCAGTGAACCTCAAATAGTGAGCTAGAGCCCACGTTGAAGTTCTTGCTAGGTCTGGTTATAATTCAAAGTCCCATGGAGTCAATGGGATTGAAATTGACACACTCCAGCCATCCGTCCACCTACAACTGTACAAAATGCCTATTACATTTACATCAAAGTTACTGCAAACTGTTTTCTCTCAGTCAGGATAAATCAGGATGGGCATACTGAAAGGCAAAACAAGTACCTACATATCCTTGCAGAAATTATCAGACTCATTTCTAGAAGCCAGCAATGATCTTGTATACTTAAGGAAAAGCAGTGATATTTCACATCATAGTTTTTAGCTTTTCATCAGTTATCTTTTAAATAACCAGAATACTCCCAGTAAGAGGTTCCTATACAGGGACTTCATTGGCTGGATATCTAGGACAGATGTGGGACTCTGCTGCTCCTGTTTGCACCCCAGAAGTCAGAGTTTGGCTTTCAGCCAGTGTGTTGGCTCACAGGAAGTCATACAAGTACTTTACATTTGGAATTCCTGTAAAAGCCCAAGGTACCTCAAATCCAGAGAACCAGACGTATCTCCAGGCCTGACTGAGGTCTCTCACCACTTTGTAACACAACTAAACGAACACAAGCATCAAATATTAATATCAGCACATCAACATGAGAGATTGCAGGATCATAACAGAGAACAAGGGGCACTTCAGAAACTCAGGCTGGAAGCACTCAGCCAGTTGTAGCCCAGGCTAACTGAACACATATACTGTAATGAACTACAGAAGTGTCCCTGTGTTACTTTAGTCCTGTGTCCACATCACAGCACCACAACTTGAACCTGACAGCAAGAAACCTAGGACAGGAGAGGCAAGAGATGATTAGATTCTTATTCCTTGAGGTAATTTTCATAGAGAAGTAAGTGGCTTCTAAGTCAGAGGACTTTTCTGGTGACTGTGATGGATTATCTTCGTAGAATCATTGAATCATGGAATGGTTTGGGTTGGAAAGGACCTTAAAGATCATCTAGTTCAAACCCCCTGTGCCATGGGCAGGGACACCTTCCACCAGACCAGGTTGCTCTAAGCCCAATCCAACCTGGCCTTGAACACTTCCAGGGATGGGGCATCCACAGCTTCTCTGGGCAGCCTGTTCCAGGGCTTCACCACCCTGAATAGTGAAGGATTTCTTCCTTATGTCTCATCCAAATCTACCCTCTTTCAGTTTAAAGCCATTACTCTTTGTCATGCAGAAGTGTCAAATGCTTTGCACAAGTCCAGGTAAATGATGTCAGTTGCTCTTCCGTTATCCAACAATGCTGTAACCCCGTCACAGAAGCCCACCAAATTTGTCAGGCATAATTTGCCCTTGGTGAAGCAAATCACCAGTCACCTCCTTAGCATAGTTTCCAGGAGGATCTGCTCCATGATCTTTGCTGGGCACAGAGGTTAGACTGACTGGCCTGTAGTTCCCCAGTTCTTCCTTTTCCCCCTTTTTTAAAATTAGGGTTATGTTTCCCCTTTTTCAGTCAGCAGGAACTTCAGCAGACTGCCAAGACTTCTCAAATACAATGGATGGTGGCTTAACAACTCGATCCACCAGTTCCTTTAGGACATGCACATGCATCTCATCAGGCCCCACGGACTTGTGCACTTTCATGTTCCTTAGATGGTCTCAAACCTGATCTTCTCCTACAGTGGGAGGTTCTTCATTCTCCCAATCCTTGCCTTTGCCTTCTGTGAATTGGGCAGTGTGGAGAGAGCACTTGCTGGTGAAGACAGGCAAAAAAGATGCTGAGTACCTCAAAGTTCTCCATATCACAAGTAACCAGGCCTCCTGTTTCCTTCCAGAGAGGGCCCACATTTCCCATAGTCTTCCTTTTATCACCCATGTACCCCCAGAAGCTTTTCTTGTCACACTTTATGTCCCTGGCCAGAGTTAATTCTATCAGGGCTTTAGCTTTCCTAACACCATCCCTGGCTACTTGGACAATTCCCCTGCATTCCTCCCAGGCCACATGTCTTTGCTTCTACCCTTGTAGGATTCCTTTTTTTGTGTTATAGTTTGTCCAAGAGCTCCTTGTTCATCCATGCAGGTCTTCTGGCATTTTTTCCTGACTTCCTCTTTGTTGGGATGCATCTCTTGTGAGGCTGGAGGAGGTGATCCCCGAATATTGATGAGCTGTCTTGGGCCCCTCTTCCCTCTAGGGCTTTATTTCATGGTGCTCTACCAAGCAGATCCCTGAAGAGGGGATCTCCTCAAGTCCAGGGTAATGAGACTGCTGTGTACACTCCTCACTGCTTTGAGGATCTTGAACTCCACCATTTCATGGTCACTGCAGCCAAAGCTGCCCTTAAGCTTCACATTCCCCACCAGTCTCTCCTTGTTGGTGAGAACAAGGTCCAGCATAGCACCTCTCCCTGTTGGCTTCTCTATCACTAGAAGAAGGAAGTTATCATCAATGCATTCCAGGAACCTCCTGGATTGCATATACCCTGCTGTGTTGTCCATCCCACAGATATTGGGATGACTGAAGTCCCCCATAAGGACCAGACCTTGTGAATGTAAAGCCACTCCTATCTGTTTATGGAGGGCCTCACCTGCTCAGTCTTCCTGGTCAGGAGGCCAGTAGCCGACCTCTGTTATAATGTCACCTGTCCCTGTCCTCCCTTTAGTCCTGACCCATAAGCACTTGGTTGGCTCCTCATCCATCTCAAGGCAGAGCTCCATGCACTCCAGCCAGACACTGACATAGAGGGCAACACCCCCACCTCATCTCCCCTGCCCGTCATTCCTAAAGAGCCTATATCCTTCCATTCCAACACTTCAGCCATAGGAGCCATTCCACCACATCTCCATGAGGCCAATAAGAAGACAGCCCTGCAGGTGTGCACATGCCTCTAGCACTTCTTGTTCATTCCCCATGCTACATGCATTTGCATAGAGGCATTTAAGTTGGGTGCCTGAAGAAGCTGACTTAATGGCTGGAGTGGCTGGAATTCCTTTGTCCTGCTCTCCAGGTGCTCTCCTGATGACCTCTGATCCTTCCCCAGGCTCTGGGCATCTATTGCTGACACTGGTATCAAACTGGTAGGAGTTGGATGGATTGAGGTTCCCCTCATTCCTCCAATAGTCAGAATTACCCATAGCAAGGTTTGTTATTTTGCCCTTTTTATGGTTGTAACAACATAGGAAGTAACCTTCTTTCTTGTATTGCTGGCTGCATCTTTTAAGTGAAGATGGTGCTTTTGCTGTTCCCCAGTCGAAAGTACAGTGGTTAAAATAACTAGTTTTCAAACTGTTCCTTCATGACTGTGACTTCTTTGCTTGTCATGGACTAGCAGTAAACAGACTCACCGACAAAAGACTTGTATGTGTATATTGAAAGGCATATTCAACCAAAGGCACATGAAACAACTGAAGTGCTTCTCAGCTTCATGCTGGAAACATGGACCCAGCTTACCTTGTGGAAACCTCCCGACTTAGTAACAGGTTGATGAAGAACAGAGTGAATTTCATTTTGCATTCAAGAAATATGATTGCTTGATGGTATTTTTAATCTCAGCAAAAACAGAGTGTTTAAAAAAGAAAGATGTATTCTAATTACACTCATCATGCTATCATTCATTAAGAGCTACATTACCAAATGCCATCATCATTCAAAAGTAATAAGTCAGGAAATCTTCAAATATTGAAGCATTTGGCGTCTTTTCCTCTAGGGATGCTAATGTAACCTCTCACAACGTTTGTACATGACTGATACTAGAATATTGAAAAGTGCAGTATCACAATCATTTAAGGCAGAAATTACTTTATAGCATTAATATAAAACATAATTTTGTTTTATTGAAGCCATTTGGAAATGTTTATTTGGCTAATGGTCACAACAGACAAACAATAAGGCAGACAACAAAAATCTTAATGGTTGCAAATACAGACATGAATACATCTCACAAATGCAGCATCAGGAACACTTAACTTTGATTGCACCAGACCTCTCCAGAACAGAGCTTCCCTTGCTCCTACCCAGTCAGGAATGCTTTGTAGCTGCATGGCACAGATTCCAACAGCAAAACATTTTGTTCTCAAACCAGATAGGGTTGCTAAGTGACAGCAGCCCTCATCTCTTCCACATCATTTACAAAATCCAGGCTCTTAAAAACAAACAAATGAATAGTTAAGGGTTCATCAGTCTGACACTTCCCACACAGTAAATGCACGGTTGTTCCTGACAGACGGCAAAAAAGTCTTTCTCCCCACAACATTTAAACACCAACCATCTTAAATGCTGAATGTTGTTGTTTTTTTGGTTTATTTTTTTACAACAAATGCAGCACCTGTATCCAATCCACAGAATCTGATTTTTCATAAGATAATAGAACCCAGAAGTGTAACTGGAATGAAGGGAAACTATGTAACCTGAAAAAAAACAGCTTTTCAAACTCCATTCCTCAGTTTCACTGTGTGGCAACTGGAAGTCTGCAGAATTCCTTAATTATAAAACAGCCATGGCAGACAAGAAAAAATCTGATCAGATCTTTACTTTTCTAAGATGTACATAAGTCAACAGTATTTTTCTCCATCTATTTCACTGACGATCATGTCTAGTTTTTTCCATAACATTTTCCATGCGTTCATTAAAATTTGCCGAAACCTCACACCCTACAATACAGTATGATCTGTTGAGCATCCTCACAGACAATGACAAGATTGATAAGAATCTAGAAAGAAGCACTACCGAGGCTGCAAAAATACAGATTGTTTTTTTGTTTGTTTGTTTGTTTGTTTTTCCAGAAATAGAGACTTCTAGAGTGAATGAAAAATGTTAAGGAATTTGAGAAATTGTCTGCTCTAGGATTGCCATATTTTTTCAAAACAGGTGCACATACAGAAAATTTTTTTTTGTGTGGTGTCAACACTACTTTTCCAACAGAACTGCATTTGCTGGCTTCACTCAGAAGTGAAGGCCCTCCAACAGTTGGCCAAATAAGCCTTTAAAGAAAAGATCACACCTTGCTGCTATAGCTTCAGAAATCAGTCATGCAATGCAGAAACCAAGGGAAAATCTCTCTTCTCATTCTGAGTTGCAAGGAACCAACCAGAATAAGTTCCCCTATCTCACACTGACAAACAGTAAAAAAATTAAGTGTATATAAGCAGAGCTGAAGGAAGAACACACAGGAAAAAGCCTTATCTGATGGTTTGTCAGCACTCAAAATCCAGAATGCTTAAATTACAGCCGCATCACCTGTAGCAAAATTGGAGCATAAAAATCTCCGCAGGTATTCTTTCCAAATGCCATTTTGAAATCCATATAGATGTAGTGCGAAATATTTCTTCAAGAAAAGTTCTGGCCTTTTTAATCAAGGAATGTCTTTTTGAGCAGTCAGCCTGTTTTAATGTTGATTCAATGCAAACGTTAACATTTTATTTTCAGCAATAAGGAAGATAAACATTTTATTATGTTCACTGAAAGGTGCAAATTTTCTGCACTGATGATACACTCCAGAGCACCTAGGGGTGATACACAGTCCCACATCACAGCCCCGGAAATAGGGAATAATGAGTACCATCAGGACTGCATTAACCAGTGAACATATCTGTAATAACGGAAAGCAATTGGCTACTGAAAGAACCAGGAGTGTCAACATCTACCAAAAAAATCCAAATCAGTGGCCATTAGACAAATTTATCATCCAGTGATTTTTACACATTGTGGAATAATTACTGAGGGGGCAAATTACTGAAACTAATTATCAAAGACAAACTTACTGTGAGTAAAGTTATATCCACATTCTCAGCACACAAGGCCTCTTCTTGGCACACATGGAATCTGCTCTGCAATGGTTTCCCCTCCAAACCTGGCCTGCATCCTTAGACATTGACACACGAGGGGAGCTCAGTGTGCTGGCACTAAGGAAAATAGGGGTGAAGCGGTGTGGAGATACCACAGTTGGGCTCTGTGTGCAAGGCAGGTACAGACCTAGATGGTATTGTGCATATATTTGCTGTCAAGTAAGAGATAACACATTATTCCACCCAAAATGCTGATTGCTGAGCTAGCAGTTGCGGCAAAACCTGTCCTGTGGATCAACCTTGCTCATTATAATTTCATTATAATACTAAAACACACCTCCATCCCAAAAGCTACCCGCCTTCCTTTCCAGCGGAGCGTATTCTCTGAATTATTTTAAGTCTATACCTTTAAAATCAAAGCAAGATAATTTTACACCAATCAATAACAAAGGCATGTAAGACTAGAGTCACTCGAGCTCCACCTAAACATAGAAAATAGTATAAAATACCCTAACAACAGGGGAAAGTTAGGGAAGACACCATCACGGGGAAGTCAAGGAGACAGCACCACAGCCTTGTGGGATCAGTTGACAGGCTGGACCTGTCTTGCCCACCCATAGGTGGGTAAGTCTTACCTTTGGGTAAGACTCACAGACTTGCTTATACTGAGTGTTTCTCTGGGAAACCTGGACTTCAAGCTTGTATTTGTAATCACATTAGTAGTACTATATAGTAACCTTAGAATATATATATATATGGTACCAAAGTGTATTTTTTCCAGACAGTGTATTTTATCAACAGCAATTTAAAATAACTTGAACCTGTTGCTTTAATAAATCTCATTATCTGTAAATTTGGTTGTGAGAATCTCTCACTGCATGTGCTCAGACTTATAGTACATATTATACTATTTGTGAATCTGTGTAAGCACACAAGTTCAATGATCACAACCTGACTTTGAACTATTGGTGGATCTGTAACTGTGTGAATTCAACATAACACCAGACTGGCTGTTGAGCACGATTGGATTTATAGTGCTGGCTTGAGGTCATTTTGGTTTAATTTGGCATCACTCAGAAGCTAAGCTCAGCTGGCCCAGCCCCCAGTAATATCTGAGGACAAGCTGGAACGAAAATGGGCTTAGTTTCTGCCAAATTAACCCTCTTAATGCAACACAAATAAACACAAAGAGAGGGAGATGCTGGTGATGAATCTGGAGGGGCAAAAAAAGACACAAACAAACAAAACAAAACAAAAAAACACCACTGAATATTTATTCTACATCACTTACATCTCAATAGCCATTATCATATACCCCATGGCAATGTAGACTGGCACAGCAACATGCCCGAATTTCTGGTAGGGATCATGCACTGAACAACTCCATATCTCGTATATTTCATACTTACTCCACCTCCCAAGGTCTCAACATGGAAGAAAAACAACTATGCTTATGGAAATAGACAAACTAATGCAAACTTGCAGTGTTATTTCAATACTATTACTACTAACTGCTGTTTCACAAAGTATATAAAATTAAAGAAAAAGTAGTAGTTTGTTCTAATAACTTTACAAGTGAGAAAATTTTCTCTCTCAGAAAGTTACATCAAATATATTTATATTACTAACAGCAAACTCCAAGTAACACACTTAAGTGACACTTCAAATAAGGAACCCCTATTGCTTTGCTGCCTCCCTGCAAAGAACAGCTATAAAACCACCTTGTTTCCTTGCTATTTCCACAATTGATTTCATAGTCTGTCATCAGTTACTACGTATGTTGACATGGTGATATAAATAACCAACCAGGAGTAAGTCTGCATGTCAAGAGAAGAAACTATCCATTTTGTAATTCGAAGCTGAAGTCTGGTACAGAATATAGAACAGAAGGGTTTGGTTTCAGGCAAAACACTGATTTTTCCTCCTTGATGTTCAATTACAACTGTCAGCTAGTCTGGAATAAAGCAAATCCTTTTCTTTTAATGTGTTCTCAGGTGGCAGGCAGCATTTTACAAAACAGGACATAAGGAGGTATCTAGCCAGTATTACTCTTAAGTTTAGTTACTGGCTAATGTGGCATTTGTTCAACCATGCGCTTCAAATGGCAAGACAGAGAAGGTACATAAAAGAGAAAAAAGACTCAGTTCTATCTTCACCACCTTATTTATGTGGCTGATGGAAATGATAGGATATCAGAAGTGTCAGCATCCTAGTGAAAGCCGGCATGTAAATATTTATGCATCATGTGAGATAGTCAAACCCTGGCTGGCTGTCCTTTTCCATGTTTCTAGCAATAATAGCAACGGCAGTTCAGATAGGAAAAAGCTATATAGCTCTACATCACAGAATATTAAAAGATTTAAAATGGGCATTAACAAGAACATGTAAAATGCTAAATGCTTCCAAGGTCTGAGTAACCTCAGTTATCTGGGAATAAAAAGTACTCGGTGTTACTCAGACAGACCTGGCTTGTTGTCAGATTGCCTAGGAAACTATACATGAACTTTTAAAGTGTGAAACAAACCATGTCTTGAGTTGCAATACATTTTGATGTTTTGTCTGGCTTTTCTGAAAATATGAAAATCAGATCATTAATAGCGTGTATGGCTGATTCCACACACACACACACACCCTCCTCCCCCCCCCCCTTCAAACACACTTGCTTCCAGTTCTTTCTCCAGGTAGCAACATCAGTTGACGGCGACTGAAAAATCTGAGGAAAATGCATGAACCTTGGTACATGAGCTTAGAGGTATCAAGCAAGTCCCTAGTGTTGCAAGCTTGCCAGCACAACCAATGTTCACTGGCAACTGCACCAACAACTGTAACTACCACTGTCAAGTACAGAAGTGGCAGTGCACAGGCAGCAATTCTTCCCTCTCTGGTGACAGTCACCATCTTGTGTCTGAGGCAAACTGGTCAGACCCACTGGCAGAGCTGTTGCTTGGAGCATCTCCATGGAGAATTAAGGCTGCTGTCTCCAGTGTTCTTGGATTTCATATGAATTGCAGTCAACTTAAAAACTAAGACCTGACAACCCAATTTACACTGTCAAATACTTTACACTACCCAAAGGAATTCTTTACACACCTTTGGAGGCCAATAAACAGGCTAATCATTTTTTAATTTGATTATTGTACTGTCAAGACCAGTGTAGGATATACTTCAGGATGTCATAAGAAACAACGATGAAGATGACAGTTCTTCCCCAATGTCAGCACTATCAGTACAACCCAACACATCCTAATTATCACAACATATCACAAGGACAACTGCAATTAACAGGGCTGATGAGCGCAATGGCTCCCCGTTTCAATCACCTGATTCACACTTCTTCAAGAATAACGTCTATAAAGTAGCTGAGTAAAACTCCTTCCCATTAAAGTAAATAAGTCATAAAGAATGACCCTTCTTAGAAACAGAAATCCAGATTTTATTTTTTTTTTAGATGGGTATGGTGCCATTCTTCAAAATGGCTACAGCAGCAACTTCATATGTTGTTTTTGTTAATGTACAGATTGGTATTGCAGGCAAAAATTAAAACAAAGGGTAAGCTAATAAAACTTCTGTCTATTTTCTCCTCAGACATTTTTTAAAGGTAGAAGACAAAATGTATATGTGTAGTATTCTTTTACCCAATTAAAATAAATTGAAAAAAAAAAAATCAACCACCTAAATATAGGACTGAAATAATCAAAGATGAACAAATAGAGAAGTTGGAAGAGAAGTGCAGAGCAGTGGTCTCCAAGCTGTTTTATTGCACAGCCCTACCAGTACAAAAATTTTGAGCACATACTGCCAGTATAGAATCATAGAATAGTCTGGGTTGGAAGGGACCTTCCAAGCTCATCTAGTCCAGCCCCCTGCAATGAGCAGGGACATCTTCAACTGGATCAGGTTGCTTAGAGCCCTGTCCAGCCTGGCCTTGAATGTCTCCAGGGATGGGACATCTACCACCTCTCTGGGCAACCTATGCCAGTGTTTTTACCATTCTTATTGTAAAACATCTCCTCCTTTATCTAGCCTAAATCTCCCCTCTTTTAATTCAAAACCATTACCCCTTGTCCTATCACAACAGACCCTGCTAAAAATTCTGTCCTCATCTTTCCTATAAGCCCCCTTTAAGTACTGAAAGGCTGTAATAAGGTCTCCCCAGGTCTCTTCTCCAGGCTGAACAACCCCAACTCTCAGCCTGTCCTCAGAGGAGAGGTGTTCCAGACCCATGATCATTTTTGTCACCTCCTCTGGACCCTCTCCAACAGGTCCAGGTCCTTCTTATGTTGGGGGCTCCAGAGCCAGACACAGGACTCCAGGTGGGGTCTCACCAGAGCAGAGTAGAAGGGTGGAATCACCTCCCTTGACCTGCTGGCCATGCTCCTTTTAATGCAGCCCAAGATAGGATTGGCCTTCTGGGCTGCAAGCGCACATTGCCAGCTCATGTCATCTTTCATCCACCAGCATCCCCAAGTCCTCCTCTGCAGGGCTGCTCTCAGTCCCTTCATCCCCCAGCCTGTATTGACAGCTGGGCTTGCCCCGACTCAGATGCAGGACCTTGTACTTGGCCTTGTTGAACATCATGAGCTTCTTCACATGGGCCCACTTCTTGAGCTTGTCTAGATCCCTATGGATGGCATCACGTCCCTCCAGCACATCACCCACACCTCTCAGCTTGATATTGTCCACAAACTTCCTGAGAGTGCACTGGATCCCACTGTCTATGTTGTTGATGAAGATATTAAATAGCACTGGTCCCAATACAGAACCCCGAGAGACACCACTCATCACTGATCTCCATCTGGCCATTGGGCCATGGCCACTACCCTCTAGATGCGACCATCCAACTGATTCTATGATTCTATGATTCCTCATCCAGCGAATAGTCTATCCATCAAATTAATATCTCTCCAATTTAGAGAGAAGGAGGTTTGGCAGCATCATGTCAAAGGCCTTACAAAAGTCCAGACAGAGTATATCAGTTGCTCTTTCCTTGTCCACTAATGTAGTCTATCCATCATAGAAGTACATGTATATACTTATATACATAAGTCAATGTATATACCTATTTATAAGTATACATGCAAGTACTACTGAAGTTCTAATATTTTCTTCCTGCACCCAATGGATTGTCTTTCATATCCCCTGGGCTGTGCACACTCCACTTCAAAGACAACTGCTCTAAAAATCATCTAGGCCAGTGCCCTGCTGGGCCAACTTGAAAATAAAAATAGGTTGTTTGAGGCCCTGTCCAGTTGTTTTAAAAAATCCTGAAGATTCCCCATGCTCTCTGGACAGGGAAGTGCTTACACAATATCACTGCTGAAAATATTTTTCTTATGTCCAACTAGTATTTTCTTTGCTGCAAATTCTGACCATTGCGTTATCCTATCACTGTGCAACACAAAGAAAAGGCTGGCTCTGTCCTCTCTGTAACTCCACCTGTAGCTGAAGAAAGCAGTTTGATCTGCCTTCCCTTGCTTAGCCTGGAAGATGAATCAAGCCCAGTTCCTTAAGCTTCTCCTTGTGTCATAGGCTCTAGCCCCCTAAATGTTTTAGTGTGTTGCTGTGCTGGACTCCATCCTGTTTGTAAATACCTCTCTTGTACTGGAAAGAACTCAAAACTGGACAAAATACTCTAGATGCAGCCTCAGAGGTGCCAAGTTAAGGGAGATAATCCATTCTCTTGATGTGCTGGCTGTGCTCTCATAAGTGCAGCCCAGCATGCACAGTCAATCTTCATCACCCAAAGGGAGCACTGCTGACTCATTGGCAACTTGCTGGCCACTAGAGCTGCCTGGCCTCTCCTGCAGAGTTGCTCTTCAGCCTACCCATGCCACCTGTGCCAATGCAGTTATCCTGTTCCAGGTACCACACTTCATATTTCTCTCTGTTGAACTTCATGAGGCTCAAGCAAGCTCATTCTTTCAAGCTGTTGAGATCGTTCTGAAAGGCAGCTGTGCGTATCACCTAATAATGACAGTTTGGCTTTACCACTGAGCCTGGATAATGCTGTATCCCATGCCATTGTCCATGTTACTGATGGACATATTAAAAAACATCAGACCCAGTATCAAATCCTGAGGACCACATCCATAAATAGGTGCCAGTTAAATTTCAACCAAATGACCTTTTAAGTCCCACCAAACCAGCCAGTTTTTCATCCACCTTATAGGCCACAAATCCAGTCCCTACCTTCCTTAAGGATACCTTCCTCCCCATACCTAACACACTCCTTCCAGTTTCTCCTACAAATAGAAAAGTCTACACTGAAAACAAGATAAACGACAATAACTGCTCTCCCTTCATCCACAGAGCCAGTTATTTAATCACTGAGGCAAAGACTTTGGTTAAGTTTGATTTGCCCATAGTAAATCCATTTTGGCTACTGCAAATCACATGCATCAGCTTCCACTTCTTGACAAGCTTTGGCTTTCCCAATTTCATCCCTGCCTGCCCAGGCAATGTCTCTATGCTGCTCCTTAGCAGTCTATCCCTTCTTCTACCTACCACACTCCACCTCTTTAAGTATGAAGTCAGGAGTCTTCTGTTCATACTGGTCTCCTGCTATGCCTGCTTATTTTCTTGCACATGGGGACAGTTCTTGTGCTTTGAGGAAGACACTCTTGGGAATCAACCAGATCTCCTGTGTTCCTCTGCACTTCAAGGCAGTCTCACACAGGATCCTGCCTGACTGTTTGCCAAACAAGCCCAAGTCCACTCTCCTGAATTCTAGGATTTTTTGTTTGTTTGTGGTTTTTTTCTTTGTTAATTGCCAACCCACTTCCTTCAGGGTCTTAAACCCTAACATCTCATGGCTACTGCAACTGAGGCTGCCACCGAGTATCACAACCCCAATCACTTCCTCTTTATTCATAAGTAGCAAATTCAGCAGAATGCCTCTCCTAATCAATGGGAGAGGTGCCTGAGGACTGGAGGAAAGCAAATGTCACTCCAGTCTTCAAAAAGGGCAAGAAGGAGGACCCAGGTAATTATAGACCGGTCAGCCTCACCTCCATCCCCGGAAAGGTGATAGAACAAATTATCTTTGGTGCCATCTCAAGGCATATCAAGGATAAGAGGGTCATTAGGGGCAGTCAACATGGCTTCACCAAGGGGAAGTAGTGCTTAACCAGCCTCATAGCCTTTTATGAGGACATATCCAGGTGGATAGATTATGGCAAAGTAGTGCATGTGGTCTACCTTGATTTCAGTAAAGCATTTGACACAGTCTCCCACAGCATCCTCGCTGATAAACTGAGGAATTGTGGTCTGGACGATTGGGTAGTGAGGTGGACTGCGAACTGGCTGAAGGAAAGAAGTTGTAGTCAATGTGGAGGAGTCTAGTTGGAGGCCTGTATCTAGTGGAGTCCTTCAAGGGTCAGTACTAGGACTACTACTATTCAATATATCCATCAACAACTTGGATGAGGGAATAGAGTGCACTGTCAGCAAGTTTGTCACACAAAACTGAGAGGAATGGCTGACATACCAGAAGGCTGTGATGCCATCCAGTGAGACCTGGACAGGCTGGAGAGTGAGGGTGGGGAAAAAATTAATGAAATATAACAAGGGAAAGTGTAGAGTCTTGCATGTGGGCAGGAACAACCCCAGGTTTCAGTATAAATTGGAGAACGACCTATTAGAGAGCAGTGCAGGGGAATGGGACCTGTGGGTCCTGGTGGACAGCAGGATGACCCTGAGCCAGCACTGTGCCCTTGTGGCCAAGAAGGCCAATGGCATCCTGGGCTGTATTAGAAGGGGGGTGGTTAGTAGGTCCAGAGAGGTTCTTCTTCCCCTCTACTCTGCCCTGGTGAGACCACACCTGGAATATTGTGTCCAGTTCTGGGCCCCTCAGTTCAAGAAGGCCAGGGAACTGCTGGAGAGAGTCCAGCACAGGGCAACAAAGTTGATGAAGGGAGTGGAGCATCTCCCTTATGAGGAAAGGCTGAGGGAGTTGGGTCTCTTTAGCTTGGAGAAGAGGAGACTGAGGGGTGACCTCATTAATGTTTACAAATATGTAAAGGGTGAGTGTCATGAGGATGGAGCCAGGCTATTCTCGGTGACAACCAACAGTAGGACAAGAGGTAATGGGTACAAACTGGAACACAAAAGGTTCCACTTAAAATTGAGAAGAAACTTCTTCTCAGTGAGGGTAACAGAACACTGGAACAGGCTGCCCGGGGAGGTTGTGGAGTCTCCTTCTCTGGAGACATTCAAAACCCACCTGGACACCTTCCTGTGTAACCTCATCCAGATGTTCCTGCTCCAGCATGGGGATTGGACTAGATGATCTTTTGAGGTCCCTTCCAAACCCTGACATTCTGTGATTCTGTCATTTGGTAACTGTCCCACTACCTACATCAGAAAATTGCCTCCAACACACTTCAGAAATCACCCAGCTTGTTTGTTCTCTGTGTATTTAAAGTGTATTTACAAACAACTACTTTTAATTCCCTCTCTCCCATTTATTTACAATCTCACATTCACAACTGTTTCTCAGCATTGATCTGACCACCAGGAAGGCAGAAAAATGCTCAAGAATTCCTCATGTTGTTGAGAGGATTTTTAGCCTGAGAAATCTATTGGATATTCTGTGACTCCCTACACTGCAGCATGGATCAGAAGCATTATCTTGTGGCCCAGGTGGCTGTCCCCAAACCATTATCAACAGACACGTGGGCCACAATGTAACGTCTTGTGGACCGGACACAAAGTTGAACAAGCTGGAAAATTCCTACAAACAGACAAGATGAAAAAGAGTATTGTCTTGTGAGCAATACGCTAGCAGAAAAAAAAAAAAAAAAAAAAAAAAAAAGTTTTCAGCAAATATTTTAAGCAGTTCTACTCTCCACTTCATTAGAATAAACTTCAACTTACCTGTTTACAGGATTATTTCAGTTCACATGAGTTTCTTTTAAAAATAAATCAAAGTAAAGCAAAGGGGATATAATCTTATGTTTAGTTATCAAGACCTATTTATTGCACATAAGTCTTAGAATAAAAAAGTTGGCTACGTACCTTGTTGCTCCAACAGAAGAAAGCGCTGGCAGCTTCAATAAAAATCAGATAAATCCACATCTACTTGTGGTACAGGACTGCAGGAATTCTGACCTTCTGTGTCATAGTCCCTTTACATTGCTCCACCAGTACAAAGGGACTGTTATCCAGGTGGATCTATTTAGCAGCTAGGGAGGCCTGATTCACTTAGGCCCTATAAGAGGTCTCAGTGCAGTTCCCAAGATGATGTACGATGAAAAGGTAACTGATATTTGACACATTAACAGAAAATTAAGTTTTGCTAAAGCTCCCATAAAAGAAGCCATACCCTTGAGCTGTTACAATCAACCCCACAGAATTATACTGTACACTTGAAAGAAACTGGTGAAAGAAAAACAACACACAGCCTGTGATCCTCAAAAAAAAAAAAAGCCACTTATTTCAAGCTCGATCAATACCTGGTCCAGCGGAACTTCTACACGAGTGTCTTCATCTTCCTGCACTTCAGCTGCCCCCCACATTTCAGATGGTTCTTCTCTGGCTTTGTAAACATCTTCACCTACAATGGGAAAAATACAGAGCAGAAGGAAGTGAAGCCCAATTGTGGCACCCGGCGGCAGTAGTGCTGAACTGCAGTCAGGTTTCTGAGCTGGCCCACCATTCACTACATCGTTCTTATAACGAAGTTTTCAGTCTCCCATTATTGTCAATTTGTTTTCCTTTCCTTTTTAATAAGAAATATTTGCACGCTGCGCGATTTGTGGAAAGGAAACAGACACTAAACAAAGCCCTACATCTGAAGTTCCTTCAATTCTGACAAAGGACAGGAGTAAATCCAAACTAAATGCATGACAACATATTACTTCTGTTGCTACAGTCAATTATAGTACCCTCTAGTAATTAGCATTACAATGCACATCTAGTAAAAATCTCAGGCTCTGAATCAACAACAAATATGGTGATCCAGGAAATGAGTAAAAGATTAACAGGAACAGTTTGGGATTAATGCTACTCTCCACCTTTGAGCAGGTGCAAGTAGAACTATAGCTGAAACTTCACATCCTCATTAAAAAGCACATACTCCTAGGGAACAAGGTAAATGGTTACAATGGTATTCAATTTTGCAAAGATTTTACACCATTTATCTTGAGTGAGGAAAAAGAATGTGTAAAAAAACAAGACTCAGAGAAATCTGAAGTCCACCTGCATAAAAAGTTGGCATTGACTGCTGTGGATATTAGTTTTCCAGTTACTTCCTCATAATTATGGGAGCCAAGGAAAGAGTTTACACTGGGAACAAAATTCTGAGGTCTACTATACCACTGTAAATAGCTGACTTGAGGCGAGACGCCAGCTCGTCCAAATGATCTTAGATGTCCACTGACAGGCCACTGACCAGAACGCCAGAAATGAAAGCTGTTCTCACATTTTGAAATGAAGAGGCAGAAATGAGGAAGTCTATGGAACATCACAATGATATTCCAGGGTGGTACTGCTGGCTGCATCTTAGGAGCGAGATTTTCTGAGCTCGAGTACCTGAGCATCAGTTCCACTGGAACCTCCCCACCTCCCCAAAAGATCCATATTACTTGTCCTCTGAAAGTACTGGTGTTGGAAATACCACAGGGTTCTTAGCATCTTTGGTTGGATTCTTATCCTGAACCGCTCACTCATCTTGAATAAGGTCCCACCTTCATACTTAGCACGGAAAGAATAATTTTATTTTCTTAATTTCCTTTTTCTGTGTGGATTATTAAATATAATGCATCTGTTGTAGTTTGTTCAATTGAAATCAACTAAGGACATCCGATATTTGCTGGCAGTATGGTAAATCTTGGACAATCTACGTGTACATATCTCATTATAGCAGACCTCTTTGCCAAGACAGGGTTTTTTTGACAAATTCAGCAATAAAAACATGGAGTGGTTGAGAATAGTAACAAAATGCATCTGCATGAGTGCTACTTGTACTTTTTCAAATAATCAATGCACTTCATATTTCCCATTTTTCTGAGCTCTCTAAGGAACAGAAGGTTCTGTTTCTCTTGTCTGATATTATCTTCATTGCCTCTTATCACAGACATTTGATTGAGATCTAGATCGCTGCCACATTCTGAGAGGAAAATGTATTATATTCCTTGAAAGCCACTGTGAAGACTCTCTTAGCTGAAGGCCTTCCCTTAAGTACGTTAAGAAAATAACCTTGTCCTAGATTCCTCAGTTCACTGAACTATAAAAACAATCAAATCTATGTCTGAGACAACTGCATTTAATATCACCATCTTATCATTTAGACTCTGTAATAACATCTTTGCCTTCAAGATCCTCAAGTCTTTCAACCAAAATGGGGATTGTGTGGCCTCTAGAGGCAAAAGGACTTTGATGCAGAGGTAATTCTCATCAGGTTTTCTCTGGTGGGGCAAAAGAAGTACAAGGGAGACGAACATGTGTTGGCCTTGGAGGCCAAATCCACAAAATTAATCTCAAGAGTTGAGGGTTCTCAATTTTAAAGCACTTCTCCCTAGATGAGCAGATCACACTCGGGGCTACGCTGAATAACCCAGCAACTAAGCTCCACAGAGGGAGACAGACATGCAATTATTTTCAAAACCCTTAATCACGAAACCAGGAGAGAGTGAGAGAGACAGAAGAAGACAATAAGTTTCTATCCAGGTCATGCAACGGAATTTCATATTCAAAAGAGTGAGTGTACCCAAAAGGCTGGTAACAAGGACATTTCAATAAGCAAAACCTGAAATCCCCACAGAATCACAGAATGTTAGGGATTGGAAGGGACCTCAAAAGATCATCTAGTCCAATCCTTCAAGAACTTTCTAACAGGTGACTGCTCAGAAAGCTGGTCATAAATGAAAATAGATTAGTTGAAAAGAGCTCTGCAGAACCTTCCAGCATCTCTCAAGGATACCACTGTCCATTGTCTTGCACAGAAAGCACTCTAAGTGAAATGGCATTAGTGCTCTTCCACAGAATGGAAGATGCCAAAACTAGATGGCAGGCTGCAATGGGAAAGCATGGCCACCACAGAAGTCATCAAAACACTTCAAGGACAGTTATTCAGACAAAATGGGAAATTATCTAATTTTTAGAACAGCTATATTCTTTGAAGAAAACAAGTAGTTAAAAAATAGCGTTATTTCAAATGCATACAACACAAAAGATCATTAGCTGGTTTCTGAAAGCATGACAGAAAAGATTTGTTGTCAGAAAAGGGAAACAAAAAATTATTTAAGGAAATAAGGAAATTGACAACAAAAGGGAAATGAATTATTTACCTCTGCACAAACATCAGAGCATGGAAGACAAATGTCCAAAACACACATACCATTAATAGTTACAGAAGGAAGAAAAACACTTAGGTCTGAAACATGCCAAAACAGGCAAGGAAAAAAATGACACTAACTGAAAAATGGGAAAGTTGTAACACTTGAAGGAAAAAAAATTCCAAAGAAAATGGCAAGGAATGAAATTAGTCTTACATTAGGACACATGCTCTTGTCTTTTGGTAGCAAAAGTGAAGAAATACAAATATAAATACAAATATACAATACTTTACAAAATTTAACTTGATTAAATGGAACATTAAGAAAATAGTTTAAAATTTAAAAATTACTAATGTTGCTACTCCAGCTAGAAATATCTACACTTTTTGCATGTGAATTTACAAATATCTGGAGGAGGGCCGCTTTGTGAAAGGCCAACATATTACTTGCTTATGTGATTCTGTCTCAAGACCTTGTCAGTAGGAGTTTGCAGACCACAGTAATAACTATTATCAGTGTTGCGAGTTACTCAGCACTGCCCAAGCAAATGTGTTAAGTTGGGTAATTTTGCCTCATATTTAACAGGTAATATTTCAGAAACACTTTTTGGTTTAGGAAAAAAAAGAAAAAGGGCACAAAACCCATCGTATTGATGCAATATTTCACGTCACTGTCTCTGAATCATCAGTCATTTTCTACACACTTCTCTTAAGGGAGGAAAAAAACAAGAAGGCATTTTAGAAAATGCTATAAACTACACAAAAAAACACTTTTGCAAGCCTTCATTCTGTATTGTTATGGGCTTCTGTTGAAATCTCTACCAAAGTTAGAAATAAGTAGTGTATCTTACTGTAGAAGAATTCCCACCGCTTCCATTAGATGGAACATTTATGCCTACCCCAAATGGTTCATAAAATACTGCAGATTAAACATGCTTCTCAGAAAAGAGCTACTTCTGATGTTCTGTGCCTCAAACTGAGAAGTGGCCAGAGTGAGAGTCGTGGTAATTTTGGGGCAGAAGAGCTCTAAAAGGGGATAAGAAAGGAAGGTACGTCTGAGCCTTGCCATTGAGATGTGGCATACTCTACCCATTTGCTCCAAGTTGAGTAGAATATAATGGCAGCAAAGGATTCAAGGGCTCTTTGAGCTCCAAAATACCTCCCTACAGCTTTGCTGACAAGTATAAATCAGAGGATTTATTTCAGTTAGGTTCTCAGTTCACCATGCCACAGTAAGTGCTGCTTCTGTCAACAGGCCAAGCAAAATATTATTGAGAGTCTCCCGATCTTCTGTGAGGATGTCTTACCATGGTGTCTAGACAACCATAAGAGACTGGAATTTTTCAGGTTTTGCCAGTCACTGTGTGAAACAGACTGTCTTGAGCTAAAAATCACCACTATTTTTATACCCTATACAGAGAGAAGTGAGGTAACCTAAACAAACATCCCTCATTATTTTTTATTATTTTAAAGCAGGGTGAAGTTCAGTAATTTAGAGAAGGGAAAGAAACTGCAGAATGGCAAGAACAGAAAACAAGAGGGAAAAGGCATTCAAGAGGAGCAGTCAACTGGAGAGGATATGCAGAAGCTGAATGATATGGACACAAATAGAAAGATGAGGAAACAGGCGAAAAATATGGAAAAAATGGGGTCCAGCACAGTGGCAGGAAGGCAAAAGAATGGGTTACATGCAGTGGAAGAGTAAAAGCCTGAAAGAATGAGAGGAGAGGAAAGAACAAGCCAGCAGCTACCCATGACAATTTATGCTTCTTAAAGGAATCTTCTTTCAGAAAAGCCTGAGAAGAGGAATGTCTTTTTACTAGTATCTATCTGCAATTGAATTTCTATGTTCAGATACTCCCACACATACTCATTTGTGACGGAGGTGTGGCAAAATGCAACAATGAAAAAATGCTCACTATTGTCAGGCAAGTATTTTTCTTGCTTTCTTATTTATTCCTACCACAAACAATATTTAGTAAAGCTCTGGTCAGTGGTTCTATGTTCTGGGGAAAGAACTCTTACAGTGTTTTTTGGCTTCAGGGTGAAGGAATGAATTAAAACTGCAACCACAAGTGCTTCCCTATGGAGCTTCTTCAACAGTTATGATCTATTCCACCTCTTCTCCAGCTCCATAATCCCACAGCAAGGAAGACTGATGAACTCTCAAGAGGATCCAGACTGCTCAAAGCCTTGTGAGGGTTCTCAGGAAAGGGAACACCTGAAGCCTGATAACAGCTTTACTGAAGAGAGGTAGGTAGTGTCTCAAAAAACAGTGAACCAACTCAACCTGCCCTAAGCAAAGTCAAATGATACAGCTGTTGAAACACCAGCACCTACTTTATGGCTGACCTCTACAGCTAGCAGCAATGAAGCCACACAAACAATATGAACAAGAGAACATGTTCATCAGAGAAAAAAAAAAATAGTCAGGAAATTAATTACATGAGGAAGAATGCTTTCAGAAGGCTTCACGATTTGGAAATCATGTCCAGAGGCTATGGGTAGGAGAAAGGCAGAGTGGTCAGGTTAGGATCAGAACCTTAGAAAGGATGATGACTGATAAACAGGGTGTGGGACTTCTGATTTTGTACTTGGCCAAGTTCTCAAGTGGTTTCACCAAAGATAAGAAAAGGTGGTACCGTATTCCTACAGTACTTTTTCACCTCTGTGACTTTGTTGTAAAAGCACAAATAAAACCAATAAAATTTAGGACCAGGTTAAGACTGCTTAAGTTATGCTTCTTGCATAACAGCTCTTAACAGCCAAGGATCTTCATTTTCAGTCACCTGCTCTGTCCTGTCCCATAGCCATGCCAGCTAAGCTGGCTTTGAAGACCCTGAGAATTCTTCTGTGTGAAAAGGAGTTCACTGATCATCCAGGGGAATTTTCTAGACATTTTATACTTCTGGCTAATCTCCTGATAGGTACAGAACAGATTAGTTATCAGCAACAGCAAATTTATAAATGCCCAATACATTTTGATTAAAAACATTTCAACTGATACATATTGCCTGTTGTCTCAATACGCAGATGTTCAGTGTATCATGCACTCATTCAATATGTACAGAAAGAAGCAATGAACTGGTGTATATATATAACTGAGCAGACCTTGTCTAAAGTACAAAGATAATTTTCTGTCTGATGCCATTCAGCATTTCAGCTGGAATCCTTTTGTACACTTTGATAAACAAGAAAATTATATGACTTTATTAAATAGTAATTGAGTTATACATTGAACTAACTCACAAGAAATCTACATATTTTAAATAATTAAGCATAGAAATTAATGGCTCTTGTGTAAGCTCCTTTCCTAACCAGCATTAACTGTAAAACATTTATTGCAGCACAAATTACAGCACTGTACAGTCATTAATGCATTTCAAATTTTAAACTGATTGAAGTTTAGCAGTAGGGATAAAAAAATCATTGTAATAATAGTCTGCCCTGAATATTTTATGGAAATCAGAGGCATTTACTAACTGCAAGCTCTGTATGCAAGCAAGAAAGTTAATGTGACTATAAAAGAAAGCATTAATGTGACTTACCACAGAGACTGCCTCATAAAAATGCTAAGTCAAATTAAAAACAAAATGTAAAAAATCTGTGGCTCATTAAATTGGATAGATTGCTATGAGGAACAGGGAGAACATGTGCATTTATGCCTGTCTACAACATAATTTTCTTTTCTGGTTGTTGTTTTGGTTTTGCTTTTGCTTTTGGTTTTTGTAATTTCAAAGTATCACTGTTGTACAATGCCTACTTCCAAGAAAAAGCCACTGCACTGGTGATAGGTTTGCATGCGTGTGTGTGCCTGTGACTTCCGTCATCAAAAAAGTAATGGAATTAAAAAGAAACTGGTAGCAATATACATATGAAATGGTTGGGAATATTACAAAAATATGTATTTTTTTTCTTCAGCTGATAATATTGCAGCCTCAAGCTTCTAAGCAATTAGTTCCTCTCTTCAGAAAATGTTGAATTCCTAATAAGCTTTCACACCATTGGAGACTGATGACATCTAGCTGCCCCAACAGGCACTGCAAAAGGTGCTTCTAGATTTTGACCTTACATGCGGCAGTCTACTTTACTGGTAAGAAATGCACTAACGCTAGTGCAAAGGCAAAGCTGCCTTAGCTGCAACAGCTCATTTATCTTTATACATAAACAGCTACAAAAATAAAGGACTGCATGTCATCATACAAGGTTTTTTCTTCTTTCTCCCTACTTTGGTCATTCACTTCATTTATTTCCCATGTTTTTAAGCATCTAATTTATTCATTTATATAAATGACAGATCATTAAGACCATTTGCATTCTGAAATTAACAAATCAGCTCCCATTCAGCCACATCTTTTTTAATTCCATGCCTGTTCCAAAACTAAGCCTTCTCTTGGGTACAGCTGGGTCCTAAGAGCTAAACCGTTACAGAGTAAATGCAAAAGCCCTGAAACATCTGTCCTGGTCCAGTCACTCCTATCTGAGCATCAGTACACCTACACTTCATCCTGCAGTGAGTTAGGCAACGGCTTTCCTGCTACCAAGTGCCATTTGCCGATTTCATGTTTTGCAATGTATTCATTGTACTAAAAGCAAACTGAAAGAAATTCACCATGTGCTCAAAGAAAGAGGCTGCAAGGTCTACCATCATCCTAGTTCCCCACTGCCATTAGTATATCCTGCCTCACGTGATTCAGCACTCTAACAATACACACTAACAGTAACAAGGGTTCTCATTTCTTACTATAAAGTGTGATTTTATCTCCTATTATGTGGGGAATAAACTTATGTTCCGTAAAATCTCTACATACAAGAAACAAGATGATCTTCCATTCTTCAGCACACTCCTTGTCTGCTTTGACAACACACAGTGATACGATCTATATGTCTATGTTTTAAATACAGAGAGCTTTTCAATCCTAAAAGTTGCCAGCAAAAAAAATGGACAACAGTTTTAGCTCACAATGCACAGCTGATAATCAGCATTTTGCATTTATACTCTTTGGCAAGTTCATAATTTTCTTGAAAGCGATTCAGAGCATAATAGCAGGAGCGCTGCCATACCTAATATTCTGTGCAGCTTTCTCTTTAATTAAGGGCTGGCCTTTTTCTTCATTTTTTAGCCAATAGCAAAACCAAGACATTGAATTTATCACTAACTTCTAAGACCTCAGATTACTCAAATCTAGATCTGAAAAACTATGGAGTGCCTCATCCCATCTCCAGTATCATACTTTTCCAAATCATAGCAAGATCTCAAAATTCACATTCTATTATCTCTAGAACTCATTTTATAGTTTGGGTGGGGAGGTTACACTGCAAGCTGTGCGACGACAATTAAACTACTGTATTTGAATGGAATATGTTTTAAAGTGAGGGTGTTCCCTTACAAGAATTTTCTACTATGCTTCTGAATTTGCTACCTTCCTGTTCAACTTCTTACAATATACTGTTTACAGAATGTGGTGCCAACCAAGAAATACGTAGGTTTGGGGTTTTGGTTTGTTTGTTTAAACCTTAAACCAAGATCCTTATAATTAAATGTACCTTTGTTGTCACTTTCGTAAGTCCAAATTCTGCTGAAACAGTTGTACTAGTCTAGGCTGTAATCCTCACATTTCCAGTTGCAATTACTGTTACATAGAATATATTCAATATTATTTAGGTTCCTACCAGTGCAATGGGAGTCCAACCATTACATTAATACCATGTCTTATAGGTTACAAAAACCAAAGCACCAGCTCATAGTCCACTGGATTTGCTCTAAGTGGTGAATTGAAATCTTACAGAAAGAGCTTTCAACTTTAAGAAATACTTTAATCATCTCGATTTGAGAGGATTATTACATCCATCAGTTATAATATGAATGGCATGCTGGTGAAATTCTCAGTGTATTAAAACAAAACATCCAAAGTAAATACATGGCTAGCCCAACTAAACTCTGTTGAAAGATTAAGTTAAGCTTTAAACAGGCTATGAGTATAATTCTTCAGATGTTAAGTCCCAGGAAACAATCTCTTTCAAACAGTCTGAGATTCAAAGGAGAGAAGATTCCACATAACTGCTAAATTGGCAGGGACAAGGACAGCAAAGAATATGGGATGTATTTTCAACTATGAATATTTTCCCTTTATCTGTTTCAATAGTCTCAAAGATGTGCATGTGTAAAATCACCATAGAGTTTATTGGTTTCAGATTAAAATTAATTAGCCCACATCAGTGACAGATAAATGCAGCCAACTAGAATGCCAAGAGTGTTTTTTGTTGTCCATCAGGAAAATAAAATAAAATAAAAATCATAAGATGGTGATAACTGCTTCCTTTGCCCAATCCAAAGCCTTTGAATTTGAAGGAATTTTTTGGAATAAACCTGCAAAGCCAACTGAGGAACTGTAATAAGACTTCAGAATAGACAGTGGAACTATGCTGATCAAAACAGTACTTGGGAGCAAACATTATCACTACCTTTGTGGAGCTGGCTTCTAGCTCTCCAACAAAAATCCATCTCCATTTCAAAATAAGACTCCTTACTCCAAAATGAAACTGAAAATGTCATAATTCAAGCAGTAATTATATACACAGTACATCCGATACTTCAGCATCTGGTCTATGCTAGATTTCTAATTTCACTGTCAACTGAGAGAATGGGCATCTCCAGACACACTTGTCTGTCTTCTACAGCTGAAGCCAAGAAGCCCAGTTTGAATTAATCCTCTAACCAGATCTGGAAGTCTATCACGGTCAAGAAACAGGATTTAATGCATCTTTCTTCTTGCCATTGGGAAAGGGACTGAAACAGCCTCTCCAAACAGCCTTTTCTGAACTTCTTTTCATGTCTTCTGAATGGACAAGGCAAAGGAGAGGCCAAGTACACTACAGCTGGAGTCTTTGCAAATAATCCTGCTGTGCAGAGTTTGATCACTATTAGCCTGAGCAGCACTTTGGCTAACAGTCAGTAATGCAGACAGACAACAGACATGCCAAGAAATCTGGTGTGCTTGTGCCTGCTCTTTTCACCCCACAAGGGCAGAGCTTATAGCTTGGCATTTGTGGGCAAAGGTAGGAAGAGAACAAAAGGGCCACTTGCATACTTCCCTCTCAGTTTTTGTTCCTCAAACGTATGTTTGAAGCAGTCTTCAAAACACAGAAGCAAATGGGAAGAAAGCAGCAATGCTCCTTTCCGCTAACTGAATCTACCTGAAATACCACAGCTAATCAACTGTATGGTACTGAGGCAGGTTGTCCTGCCTCAGAGGGATGCTTCATCTCATACAGTCATCTTCAGGTGAAGCAGAAGGACCTTAACATAGAATAAACCACCCCCATGACCAGCTTTTAAAGCCCTGTTATCATCCACTTCAGTCCCACTAGTCACCCAGCAGCTGCAGGAATCCATCTCACCCAGAGACCAGCTGACAAAGCAGGACTGAGTTATGGAAAGATCCTATTGACAGGGAGACATTTCACAGCACTGAGACCGTATGCATTAGGAGAACGGGAAGAGTTTGGAATAATATACCAAGCAAGAGCCTATATTCCACCCTTTCAAGTTGGACTGGATGTTAACGCAGGTCTTCAGTATATGAAGAGGTACTGAAAATAACAGGTGAAGAAAAACAGTACTGTTAGAAAAAGACATGTACCCTCACCTCCCGTCTGGATCCTAACATGCTGTCCCAATAGTATAGGCTCCTTTTGCACCCAAAGAGGAACATGATAGGTCCTCAGCAGGCATGTACATAAAGCATATAAGCACAGGAGGAGAACAAACATGCACACAGAATGTCTGAGTGCCAGTGTAAGCCATAGTCACTTATTTGTATTCTGAAACCCAGAGGCTCAGTACCTTTAACATTAATTTCAATTAAGTTTTTTTGTTAAAATTAAATAACTGTTCATTAGTTATTAAACAAATTTTGTTCCACAGTTGTAGCACAGTATTCACATTAACTTGTAATGAATACTTAGAATGAAAAAAAAAAAAAAATCACAATATTCTTTCCTCTGTTGAGTTCTTGTCACACTTCTATTGTATTAATACAAAAGACACTGGAGTTGCTACTTTTGTTCAGAAGTCACAGTCCATAAATCAACCATTGGAAGTACACACAAGAACTTTTTAAAGAGCATTGGGACATACATTTAATTGATATGATCAAAAGAATAACTTCTTATTAGTCAGAAAAAAAGCTATATTTCACACTCACATAATGACTTGGAGGTAAAAACCACTCCAAAAGAAAACCACAAAGCTATGAATTATGATTTGAATAAAGTTTAAAGAAAACTCTTCAAGCTATGAAGATATATATGTGTATGTATATATATATATACACACACACACATATATATAGTGATATTCGGTATTCTTTATGTCTACATATCACAACATTTCAAAAAACTGGCTTCATCAATGTTTTTCTAAACCTTTATCACTGAAGTAGCACCCTATAAAGTATTTCAGTTCACCATTTACCTACCCTTCTGCATTGTTTTCACTTTACTAACATTAACTGGACATCACATCATCTCAATAGTGATTTAGCTCTCTGCCTAGAAACTTTGACATTTTTAGAAACTATGAATATACAATGAATTCTTCATCAGTAAATCTTGCAACCCCACCAAACCACCCTTTTATTCAGTACTTTTATTATTTGTCTTTGCCATATTGATACATTCAAACAATTCTAGCAATGAGGAAAAAAATTATTTCCTCAGAAACAGGTTTATTTCCTTAGAAAGAAGTAAGATGCTCTCTGTCAATTACACCCCTCATGCTTAATGAAAGTTACAAGAGAATCTAAATAACAAGACTAAATAACAAGAAAAGTTCCAAAATATTATTCACTATGAATTTTCATTACAAAAAGAAAGATAAAAAATGTGTACATACACTATTAACAGCTTCAGCTTCACAGATGGACAATCAGCAATGACACAGGTATGAAAGTGTCACAGCACCCTACAGTATAAACTAGAAAGCTGCTGAAGAGCAACTAGTTCAGTCATTAGCAAATAGTAAAACTCTCCCTGATCCACCACCTCAACAGTATGGAAAGCACAGCAGACAGCAGTGACTCCCTACAGCAGTGGTATCCAACTCATTTTCACGGGGAGCCACAGCAGCCTCGTGGTTACCTTCAAAGCACCAAATGTAATTTTAGGACTGTATGAAATGTAGTTACATTTATACAGTCCTAAAGTTACATTTATCACTTTGAAGGCAACCATGAGACTGATGTGACCCTGGTGAAAATGAGTTTGACACTCCTGTCCCACGGGGTGTCCCCCAAGGATAAAAAAAGACAAGTAGAAATGGAGTTGGGAATTTCTTCTGCAGATCATCTTCTTTACTAGGAGCTCTCCATGGGGTTAATCAGAGCAAAGGTTGTCAAAGACAGTCTGGCTTGGACGACGAAGCCTTCCCTGCAGCAGGACCATGACCACTGCAGGACAGAGGTACAAGACGTGGGCTTAGCTTAGAGATTTGCTTGAAGACCTGACCAGTCAGGATACTGATTTCTGCGAAGTGCAGAAATGAAGTTTATAATGGCAGTCTGAAATCCAACTTCAGTAGCAGCTGTGTTTGGGAACACTTAGACCAGAACAATGAGATTGTTGCTTGACATACAGGAAGTTGGAAATAGCACCAGACAGGCCACCTGATGAATCTGGTGCCTCAGATGACATACCTGAACATGTATTTTCCAAAGAACACTGCAAATTATGATCCTCGCACTTCCTGTTCTTATTTCAAGATGTACGCCATGGAAACGAGATGAGCAGACAAGTTAAACCCAAGCAGCCTACTGAGCCACAAACAACAGGCTGTAGGATAGGGACATGTTAGGTCATTTGGGTATTACAATATTTTCAGTCTTTGCATATTTCTAACATTCATTTCTTTCTTGCTTCATTGGAATGCTAGAGGTCACCTTAGCATGTTAAAAGAAGCAGGCAGAGAAGCTAGTCACAACCTGGTCTGCTTGAAAGGGCAAACTGGTTTGTTTGTTTGATCAGCAAGGAAACACAGTAGTGAGACTATGCCACTGTGAACTTTTTTTCTGTTAGAGAAAGGTCAAAAATGAGCCAGGTGACTCTCCTATGATGCACCATAAAAACAATGCCAATGCTAATGAGGGCAAAAAGTTTCAGGCTTTGCTTATTTCAACTCATCTACTTCTTTCTCAGATCCTCCACTGACAGAGTTGTAGTCAGTGGGACTGTAAAGCTGATTTGACTGCTGAGGGTCTCTAGGGAAAGCTTTCCGAGGGGACTACTCTGCTACTTACCTCTGTCCTAAAATGTACATCAATCAGCTAAGAACTTCCACTTCCCATCTGCAGATAGATAATTTGTTGGAAATACTTAATCAGGCTCCTGTGCTATATTTAACTCAATTGATAGTCCCACAGGTGACAAATACTCAGTTAATGAGAAATACAGAAACAAACTTGATGGGAAAACAATCTATCAAGTCACAGAATAATAAGCCTTTGGCAGTAAGCTGAACATCATCTCAAATCACACAGCAGTTCAGTCTCTTCAAATAATAAAAGACAGAAATACAGTGTAATGCTGACCTCTGCAACCCTACATTTGTATGGTCCACTGGCTTTCTGTCAAGGACAGCCTTTGTCACAGAGGGTTGGCAGGGCAGGAAGACACTGAAGCTGCAGCACTCCACACGGAACAGCTCACAGCTCCTACAGCCTGCCTGGCCTATGCTTCAGGTCACTCCATCTTCAGGTGTGACCAGAAAAAACACCTGGGAGACAACTGCAGAGAAGATGTCCATTTGGGGTCAGTATAGCACATTTTCTTTGAACTACTTCACAACAAGCTACGTATGTTCTGACTACAGTGGAGCTCCCACACAGGGTCAGACATGAGTGAAAAGACCTTTAGTCTGATTTTTCAGGAGTTGTCCTCCTTCTCCAAATTTTGCCTGCAAGTGCCACAGTCTCTCACAGGCAGACAAATATTGGCAAAAAAGTGCAAAAGCAATTTAAGAATCCTTCATATCCAGCATGGAGATTATTATTTCCTAGTGCTTTCAACTCTCCAGAGGGAAGCCTGCTGTTCATTTACATGGGAATGAACAATAAAAAGGAAATTGGTTACTAAACATAGGATGGAGTGTTAACTCCTTTTTTACATACCTAGGATTCAATTAAAAAAATAAAGTCTACACACATAAAACCTGGAAAAGTTTTCTGAGTAACCTACAACATACTGTTAGTATATTACTCAAGAATAGTTCCAGCCATACAACTACCATCACACTAATAATTTTTTTAAAAATAAATAAAAAAGAAAAAATAAATGCTGTCTCCAGAGATTCTAAAAGGGTACATTTAGACAACTGTAACTATAAGTCTAGACATTTCCTATATCCCTGAAAGGCATTGTTGCATCCTAGGGAAATGTATATACTAAGTGTTTTGAAGCACTCAATTTCAAAGTAATTGAGTAGTGTTAGGTACTACTAACGGTCTTATAGGTGCATTTTAATGTTTAATGTTAACGATGATTTACATGATTTTTGTTTCTTGAACACTAGACCTCAAATGCCATTCATTTACAGGAGGACATTTCTGCTTCTGTTTAAATGGTGGCACACATCTCTTGCCTCAGCAGGTCAAAAGAAACCTCATGTTTTGCCAACAGCATCAGCTCTTGTAAAAATGTTGAGCACCTCTACCAGTCTGTTAGACCTCAGCCTGTTCAGAAAATAAACCACATACAGAGGCTGAATTACCCTCTCTTACAATGAGATACACCTATTTCAGAATATGGTTCAGATATATTGCTTGGCTGATATAACTAAACCTATTCCAGCAAGCACAGCTGTACCTCTTTCAGAGAGAGGAAGAAATCTAGAACAAATAAAACTCTGTGGATTGATCTCGATGAACAAATATTGGGGAATTTCACTGGGGAAAGATAAGTCTGCACATGTTCACAAGTCTGTAATTGTCACTGTGGTTGTCATAAAGACTTTCAAGATCATGAGATGGTTTGTTTTTCATGCTTGGCAAAAGAAAACAATTATCACTGGCTTATCTCCTCCTCAGTGCAGATACACTTGAGAGCAGGGATTGCACCCCAGCAGAAATCCATTACAGGGTTCTGGATTTCTCATCCCATACTGTTGTCTGAATTCAGCTTAGAAATTTCATCTCCCTCAGCAACTGCCTGTACGACCAGCTAGGTCTACCTAGACTTGCAGAACAAAGAGTATACACATCAAACTACCCATTTCCACTTCTGCTAGCAGGTCTTCATACATGGAGGACAAATAGAGGTGCACAGAAAGAACTGGGAGCTTCTCCCGACATACACTTCAGGTCAAATCAGAGAACTGGCTGCCTTGAGCAGCTTCTCCTAGTTGGGCAAGACTCACAAAACATGGAAAAGCTGGTGAGAAGCTAACAGTCATTTCTGCTTAGTGGATTTCCAACCATTTCTGTCAGTAGGTGGAGCACCAATAGCACTAAATATGGAGAGGTGAATATCTTCCTATACTTGTCTGCTGTCTAGCAGTAAGAGTCACTGCCTGCTGAAAGGACAGAGAAAGTGTTGCTGCTTTTAGCACTCCTCCCTCCACTGAGAAACCAAAGAAAGCAACTGGAAGCCTCTGGAAGTGTAACTCAAGGCTGACACAGGGGAAATTTCTCTCAAGCAAGAGGTATCCCTTTCCTTCCAGGAAACATCTGCAGAACTTTTACTCACAAAAATCCTCAGGCCAGAAAAGACACCATATAGAAAAATCACCATAATGGTACTATACCTATCAGAAAATGTTATGTGGCTTGGCTGTTCTTAATGTAAGAGGTCTGACTAAGATCTGTCTCATCATCAGTAGAGGTCCAGAGCAGTTCAGTACCCTGAACAGGAGACTAGATCAGAACGTGTAGATTTTGAGCTCTATATAAAGAATTCTGTACTGGCATTTCCCAACAGAAGTTAACACATCTGTTTCAAAATAAAGAAAACATATCAAAGATTGAAGGTATCCAGGGTGGACAACTGCCTAAATGTAAAAGCCTTTCCTTGCATTCTTTATGTCTTACATAACGATTCTGAGCCTTCAAAAATGGTAAGTGAAGCCCCCTCTGAGAGGTCAGGTCTGGTAGTCTCTCTCTCATTTCTCTCTCTCTCATTCTTAGCATGCACCACTCAATCTGTAAAAAGTAGTGATATGCCATCATGACTTCAAGAATAATATATTCAGTCATTTCACAAGTTATAAAGGGTAAATGTTTCCAGTCACTTTCATTATAATATAATCATGTTTCTTCAATAAGAAAAAAATATCTTGACCAAAAGAGAGTTGTCTAAAATTATGTCCACTTATCAGCAAAAGGATAGAATGGTATTTGAATCAAGACTAAAATAAACCTGAAATTCAACAAGCTAACTCTTGAAAATACAATTAGATTACAGAAGCATATATTTCATTGATCTTTTAAAACTCAAATTTATAAAACTGCTCCTGACTCAAAGTAAATTTACAGCTCACGATTCTAGACAAATAGAGGTACAAAACTGTGCTGTTGGATGACATATACTAAAGTTTTAGACTGCGATTTGTTATTGCAAAATTATAAACATTTAAACAGCAGTGAGAAGATGCATCAGATGCTATGAAAAGTATAATTTATTTCTCCTGGCAGACATTAATTGGTCTGTATTAATGACTTCTGGAACTATTACTTATGAGGAAAATTAGCCATCCCTGAATGGCAGCAATATCTGTGAGAGGACAGTCTTCTAGCCATTCAAAAAGTGGGAGGAGGGGCAATACCACCCCATAAGAGAAGAAAAGCATTTTTTCAAGGAGAATGTTTATGACTAAATTTCTAAATTGCTGCCACAGCACAGTGGGGGAGAAATTCTAGAAGTGCCTCCAGCAGCTCTGCTGTATGATTAGACTCAGCAGGTACCAGCTAACTGGAGTTCATGCCTGTGTTATTCCCCCAGGGTCTATTCATTTTGTTATACAGAACCAGGCGCTAACCAGCGATCCTCAGGGATAGCATGGTGTCCTCTGAGCAGACCACCTCCTTTTCTTCACTTTTTTGCAGGGCAGAACAGTGGGAAAATGGTCAAAATATGTTTTCTGCTTTTGTCAAAAGCATAAAGATAGGACCGTATTAGTTTAACTTCCAAGGTATACTAAAAATCATATATAGTCTTCCATGGCATGCAAATGAAGTCAGGAATGTAATGGCTATGCACAGGTACATTTCTTAAGCAGAAAGAACTTCTGTCAATTCAGTTAGCCAGAGTAAATGGACAATTCAAGAACTATACAAGTATATGATTTCACTTTTTTAACTGAAGATCAAAAGCCACTATGCTACAATAGTGTTTATTTCAATACTGACCATTATCTAGAAGGACTCCTGTGGAAGCTGTTACTCTCACTGTCTGTTTCACTTTCGTAGAGTTGTTAGAAAAGTGTCGTCTGGACACAGAACCCTCTGGGTTCTGGGTTTTTTTGTCTTTTCCTTTGGGAAGCTGAGGTGAAGAACTGTTTTCTCTGGGGTCACTGGATCCAATGGTAGATTTAGACTGCCAATCACTTCCCTGAAAAGAAGTGTACATAATGTCCACTGATGAAAATCACAGAGTTTGTTTTTTAAATATCAATATTTTTCAACCTTTTCATACTGAGGATTGGCATCAGGTGTTAGAGAAGCATATTAATTTTCAATCAGTACAGTTAAGTGATGTCTTTAACTATCCAGGAAACTGTAACTATCTCATCAGCTTACTATATGATCCAACTGATTAAATGCTCCTCAACAACTCTCAGAAAAAAATAACACACTTACTTTAAGGAAATCATGTTTCATTTGATGAAAAGAATGGCTAGGTGAATCTACATATGCATGCGTATGACATACAGTTATATCTCATATATACGTGTGGAAAGTCACAAAATGTAACATATATAACTTGTGAATAATTCATTGCCTATGTAAATGAGACACGGGCATTAATCTTAGCGTTCAAAGCAGTTGGAAGAATATGACAGTTTTCATGTGGCAGTAAAACTGACTGCCAAGCAGACAGGAAGAAAGGGGTCTGCCAACACATCACCTCTGAATCACCACCAAGAGCATCGACCACTTCCGCTGCTTGCAGCGGACAACCAGAAACCTGGTCCTTATTTTTTACATCTTTGATGTATGTACGATCCTGGGTGTACTAGCCAGAGATTTTACTACTTATACACCTTTTTTTCAGTCTAAATCTGTTCACAATCAACAGCATAAAAACCTGAACAGTATACAGCAGCCCTTTAGGGTGCTGTTTATATCGTTCTAGGCTACGTAAAGACTTAACCAATTGAGCACCCTCATTGTTGCCTCTCATTAGAGGTTGTCAGCCTCCTACTTTTGCCAGTTAATATAAGGTATAGTATCTTCCAAATCCAGATTTAGTAAAGCACTCCATGTAACAATGAAATACTCGAGCAGACAGGGCAGAAAACCAGGCCAGTACCTGGAACTGTTCACCTTATCACAGACACAGACTTAACTGAATCACAGAAGATGAACATATTCTACTTTGTTGTTTTGCTTAGCGTGGCTGCATTAACAATTCATGCCATTTTAGAACTTGCCCACCAGAAAGGCCTTTCATTCTGTAATGATCATGGACAATACTTTTCACCTCACTGCTAAAGGTAATATTATACAAAATTAAAATCTGAAAAAAAAAAAGTCCTGAATAAATTCCCACATCTCTTTAAAAAGTCCTGCATACATGACTACATTTTTATGTGTTTCTTCTAGTTTTCACATAATCAGTAGAAATTAGTTTTATTTAAAATACCTTATTTAAATAGTACCTAGCTTTTACCATCTAATCTGCCATTTATCTATGAACACCATCAAATCTACCACTTATCCTTTCTCTATAAAGAGAAAGGAGGGCACAGCAATATTTCAGTCTCTTCAAATTCAAACTGGAGACTGTTACTCCCAAAAAATAATAGTAAAAAAGTGTAGATATCAAATTGAAGCAAACAACTGCATGTATGTTCCTTACTGAGGTTTATCTTCGACTGAATTTCAACAGAGTGGAACAGGCACTTGTATTGTTTATTATGTTTAGAGATTTGTTTGTTTTGTAAACAGTGTGTGGACATGATCAATTACCACAATTATAATGACAGACTGTGAGCCTGACTCTGTGACTCTGCTTCCTTGTACTTTTACAGTAAACTGCACTTGTACAGGATCAATGCAAACAGATACTTATATTCTGATTTGGCACTGTTTTAAATCAACAGTGGACTTATTTTGAACACATACAAATAACTGAACATTATATAAAGCAGCAGAGGCTCAAGCTCTGTATTTAGTGGTTAGCTAGGACAAAACACATCAGATAGGAAACGGTTTCAGGGCCCTATTCAGACCCAGCATACAGAAACACGATTTTCTTAAGATGCTTTGTAAAAGGCTCTGTGTTTTTCCTTTAGGTGTAAAATTTGAATAAATAATTAAACAAATACACAAAGATAGCTGACCAGGTTTACGTGAAAGACCTCAAGGTAACAGTTGATCTTTGCTGTGGTAGGTTTTCTAAAAAATAAAGCAGCCATTACCGCAATAATATTTTCTCAGATTTCTTTTGTCTAATTGACACTTCAAATAGCTAAAGATTCATCAAGCTTTAATAAGCATACCACCAGGTAGCTGTGGATTTTTTCTCTTCTGATTTAATTAAAGCCCAAAGAACTTTCCATCTGCCAGAATCAAGCAAGACTAGAAACAAACTTTATTATGGCACTTGATACTTACACTGCCTTTAGACTTTCGAGATCCCACAATCGGAGGGAGTACAGAGCCTTTGGACCTGCAGGAATAAACCACATCTTAGAACTGTGTACACTGTCACTATCATAGATACTATGTATCTATAAACAAGTCGGATAACACCAAGTCAGCTATGGCAACAGAGTTAATGGGTTTCTGCATTGCATGTTTTTACTAAGAATCACTAATTTCTGTTTACTAGACTACATCTAAATGCATAATCATTCACTTATTGAAACAAATGCACTACATTTCCCCACAATGCATACTTTATATACCAAAAATATTCAGAGCAGTATTCAGCGAATTACTGTGTGAAAGATCCTTACAACTATTATAACGAAAAGTTCCAGCAATTTCAACAAATCTGTTTATATCAATTGATCAACATAGCTTTTCATTGTCCTTACATTAATTTTTTGCAAATGTTGTTTCCCAAAATATTTTCAAGTTATTTACAGTCTACAGTTGCTCACTTTAAACAAAACAAAACAAACAAACAAAAACAAACAAACAAAAACAAACAAAAACCCACTCCACTTTATATGCAGAATATGGGATAAATTATCTAAAATACACCAATTTGAGGGACAAATTTCCATTTCTGTCCATTTATTTCAATGAAATGGCTCCCAATTTTCACGTTTTCTGTAGATATCAAAAGCCCAAGTTTCTCCTTACAGACACCCAGTTCAGGACTCTATTTAATGTGATAATTCTGGCCTACAAAAAACAGACCCAAACATAAAGCTTTCTTAAAAGAGTACATATTCCACAAAACATCACCAAGCAAGTATAGATCTAGACTGGGTTAGCTGCACCTAATCTCATTCAGCTGCACATGTTTATATGGGGTGGAGAGGAAGAAGGGGAAGCCAAGTCAAAGTAATCCTTTCTTCTTTTCTCTGACATTAATTTTGTGATGCATGATCAATGGTATGTTTACGAGGTGAAATAGCCTTCTGAATTTTCATTTTCTGTTTTGTTTTTTGTTATCTCAACTTCCTCCAAAGTTGTCTATGAAGTTTTGCATCCATGCTAATTCATCCATCCATCCCTCATTCTTCAAATTATTATTTTGTACTGTACTTGTGGTACTTAGTAAACAAACTGACACACACAAGCCTGTGAGAATTATATCACACACCTACAGAACTTACCCCTGTGGCCTTCTTATTGTAGATTTGCTAAACAGCAGATCACCATACGGCAATTTCTTAAATTTTTCTCTACCCACTGCAACATATATTTGTCCATTCTCCAAGTCTGACCCATTCTGAACGAGTTTTCCATCTAAAGTGTAAAGTCTGAAAAATATGAAAATGCTTAATATAATAAGCCTTAACATTCAGTTAGGTCTGTTAAGAGCACTGAAAGCTACATAAACCTAAACTCACTAATTCATGTTGAATTTCCAGATTTGAAACCAAATAAAGTACAGTGAAAGTCATACAACAATCGGTCACTACATAAAAAACAAAGGACAAGACAGAACAAAATAATGACATAAATCACACGTTATATAAAACTAATGAAGTATGAAGCACTATGACAGATGAAATACTCTCATAATTTCTAAAATGAAATAGATTTATTTGTACTTAGAAGGTCTTCAGTGCCTTTCCCCTGACATGTTGGAAGGCATCTGTTCTATGAGTTCCTGACCATTCTCATACCAAGTTCCACTTCCCATCTGTGCTTTGGGCACTATGAAGTAATTTGGGAAGAAGAGGGAATTCACAGCCCCATGACTGGAAACCCAGGACTTGTCCACTTAATCCAGACCAAGCTGATAATGTTGCACTTATATTGCATAGATTAGAAGGCTGGAACATGGCTGTAGCTGGTAAAGTAAGGCTGGAAGTAGCAGGAAATACAATAATACATTATAAAAAGACATTGTGTTTCTCAGGCATCTACAATACCAATAATTGATACGTCTATAAGATCAGGTAGATTTTTACCACAATAATTTGTTAGTACTCCTTACCAAGAAGAAAGAAATTAATCAGGGGCTTGGGCAGAGGAGGTGATTATATTATTTCTATGCTATTCCAATCACTTCACTGTCACGTTTGTGATTTTATTTAAGGATGGTCCAAACAATGAGGAAGGAGGTAACATTTCATAATAAATAAACTCTTTCTTATGAAGCATATTCCAAAACTCAACAATATTTATATTTAATTAAAAAGTCAAAATTAACAGTTATGTATTTAGGTTTTAAATGCAGGAATGTTGAATGTCCATCTTATCTGCCTTTTTAGAAGCCATCTACAACAGCTAGTATAAGTGTTAGTCATAAATTTCAGCACAATGCAAGGAGATATCAAATTATATGTACACCTATGAATTAACCTTTTAGGAAGAATATCAACAGCCTGCCTTGGGAACAACCCTGACTTACAAAGTGCAAAAATTTTCAATATTTTAATAGAGGAAAAGCTGCTTCTTAAGTTCATACACACAATGGCACAACCTTGAATAAACAAAGGAAAAAAAAAAAAAAAAGGATGCAGCTTATAGAACCAGGAATCACAGAATAACTGTGGTTGGGCATGATCTCTGGAGACAGGCTAGTTCAAGCACCCTCTGCAGAGCATGAGCAACTAGAGTAAGTTGCTCAGGGCAGTGTCCAGGTGTGTTTTGAACAACTGCAAGGATGGAGAATCCACAACCTCTCAGTGCAACCTGTTTGTGTTTTATGACCCTTACAGTAAAAATTTTAAGTTTTTTTCTTCTGTTCAAGCAGAATTTCCTGTATTTCTGTTTATGCTAATTGCCTCTTGTCCTGTCACTGGGCACCACTGAGAAGAGCTTGGCTGCAGTTTCTTCACACCTTCCCACCAGGTATTTATACACATTAACAAGATCCCCCTGATGCTTCTCTTCCCCAGGCTGCAGAGTTCCAGCTCTCCCAGCTCTCCTCACATGACTAGTATCTTCAAGACCTTCATCTTCATGGCCCTTTGCTGTGCATGCTCCAGTCTGTGCATGTCTTTCTTATATTCCACCCATGAAAGCACCTTGATTTTCTAGGTGCCTCCTGCTATAAAGAAGTACTTTGGTTTTCTAAGTGCAAAGACCAGAGTTCTCAAAGGTGACATTGCAGCTTTTAAAAATCTTTATCATGTTGTTGCTTCCTTGTGAAGAGGTATGCTAACTCTGAAGCACCCCCTTGGTATTACTCATATTTACTTCTTCGTTCAAACCTTTTACAGGCGTGCCAGCAATTCAAAGAGCAATTTATGTTTCACTACCACAGACAACGTCAGTTACACACAAACAATGAAAATAAAGCAAGAAATCTAAAACTTAGCAAGAAGCCTATTTCCGAATTAATCTCACTATGTTTTACTGGATTACATTTTGCTTTGGGGAACACACAAAAAAATGGCAAACCAGTATAAGTTTAAGAACTGTTTTATGTATTTGTATGGTGCTGCAGGCATACAGGGGTAACTACACACGTGACTATGGATTTTTGTAACTGATCTTTCACTTCACTTGCATTTTAATGTTATATTTGATGCACAGAAGTTGTTTGCTTAATAAAACTCCCAAAAATGTTATGGATTATCTGGTAATCTCTAGTTGTATTTTTCACCCTGAAAATAATAACCACAATAACTGAATCAAACATAATCAGTCATTGAAGATTAAAATGAAATTAAACATGCATTTTAAAAAAATGGAACTTAAAACAAATAACTAACTATTGATTAACAAGCATCACACAAGTTTTGTGACAGTTACTTCTGAAGCCTTTTACACACTCACCTGGCCACAACCACTCAAAGACCAGCTGGGTTCTCTCTGGCTAGTATTATGCAACAGAGATGTCCTTGTGATCACTTCTTCTGGTCACTGGGGGATGACCTAGGGCTTGTCCTGTGGGATGTCAGTGGACTCCCTTTTTCCCACCTGAACCCAGGCCAAAAAGTGGCAGCCAAAACAAAGCAAGCATATCGGCTGACAAAGGAGATGGCAGAGACACAACTTGCAGGACCAATATTCCTAAATTCCCAGTTGTTGATGCACCAGGTACCTGCCCATCAGGTTGCTGTACCTCATCCCCAGGCACAGTCCCTCATATTTCTTACATACATCTCTATTCTGATGGAGATGATCAATATTTTTTTTAAAGCCACATATGAGACGGCATAAGACTTGGCAGCATTGTATGTCTTTTAATAACATAGAAAAGAAAAACTGTCATATACATAATGCAGGTTCTTGTGATTCTATTTATCCTTCTTTAAGGAGAAATTATCTTTTCCCAGCATCAATGGTCTTACAGGACCTCCCCTAACACTAGCATAGTTTCAGTAAACCTCAGCAATTAATATGTAACTTATTAAAGAACAACAATCACCTTACTAATGTATTTAATGTGTATTCCTAGCATTTTAAGGAAAAGAAAATGAAAACCGGGTTAATAGAAAACCAGAAAAAGGAAAACATTAAATAATTCAAAATGTCATGTACATTATCTTATCTTTAGAGGATTAAAACTGAGCACTGAAGGGAACTTCTCACAAGCAATCCTGGCTATGTATGGAATGATTTATGCTTTCATGTACATCATTCCGTTTCACCAAGAAGTGGCATCAAGTAACGAGAATAGAATGCAAAAGGTGTTTAAATTGCTAAATGACTCGAGAACAGAAACAACTGGTATGTTGTAAACAGCTGTTACTTTGCTTACTTCTGAGTTACACTAGTTGAGAGTCAGACCCAGAAAACTGTAGCACATGTGTAGGTTTACTTTACTGCAAGTAAAAGTGCTAAGCAGCCAGATAATAGGAGCAAAGAAATGCAGGGCTGAGAGGAAAAATCAGATGAGAGCTAACAGTGAACAGAAAGCATTACTTAAATCTTTTATCGTCTGTATCAGCTCTGAGAAAGCAATCAGAAAAACTGAAAGCCTACCTTATCGCTGATTTGAGAAAGATTTTTGCAAGCTTAGCCTCAGATATTGTGTAAGCTGTGAAGAATGACTTTCCACAAAAGGCCCTTTCCCACCTGAGGAACGGATTTCTGTAATGTGCTTTGCATGGCGCAACACTGGAATGTCAGTAATTTGTCAGTATACACCTTGGCAGCCCATTTACACTGCAATGTTTGTAATGCAAACCACATATATCATTTTGCTCTAAAACTTGGAACTACCAAATCCTATTTTAGACAGCTTATTTTACATTGTAAAAGCCTTAAGGGACTGAAACTCACCTATCCAAGAGGCAAATCCCTGCTGCTGGAATACCACAACAACTCAGACCAGCTCAGACACTGGAACTGGCAAATCCCCAACTACAGCTTTGTCCTTGGCTCTTATTAGGAGGCTGAGCTGGCTGAATATAAAGCACACCCTAGTCATAGCATAGGTCTTCAAAACGCAAAGAATATGTAATATTTTCCTTGAAATTGTTTGCTGAAATGAACTAATAGAACTCTGAAAATAAAAAGATAACATGGATTGCATCTATTATTCTGCATTCCAAACATCTTCACTAACTTGACCATACTCATTTATTTAATTCTGACATGTAACTTAATTATTAATACTAAATATATTGCATTATTATTGTATTTTACATGTGTGCTAACTAAATATTTAATAAAAAAATAACAGTTGAAACAAATTGAGGTTTTTCTTTTTTTAAATAGCAGTTGAAATGAAACCTGAAGCTTACTTGGAGTCAACGTATTTCCATTTTGTGGCTCTCTAATGTATTTTAATTTTCTTATAGTGGAATTTCCCATGAATCAGGAATGATCATTTATATCTATCTATAGAGTTTTAAAAACATATCTACGCATATCAAATGTAACTTGCAAATATTCAGGTTCCTGATACCTGTGAACAGCTCCACTTCTGAGGGTAACTTTTCCTGTAACCATTTCAAGAATACGATCCCAGTGATTCAGTGTTTTCCTGGGAATGAGGAGGCGTGCTACAGGGCTAATTAGGTCTCCATTAGCAATAAGGCTGAAATAAAGCACAGTAAAATAACTTGGAGGAGCATTTTAAATAAAAATCATCTGAGGTTAGGACACCACCACTACCACCACTCTGACCCCCAAATGGTAGCTCACTAACTGAAAATTCTACTTACAAAATCGTGTAGGGCTCCTGGAGTTGTTTTCGAAACCGTGCTGACACAGTGATTCTACTGTGAGTAACTGGCTTGACCTGCAAGGACAAAAAGAATTAGAAATTACTCAGTCCTCACTCTGGGAACGAGTTTCCTCTGACCACCACCAGCAAGGGGAGCAGCATGTCTGCAGAAAGAAGTTCCTGTTTTTAAAATATGCATTTTATTCCGTTCCAGCTTCACCTACTAACAGACCATACATAATTACTGCTGCAGGTATATATACATCTTGAATAATAACCACAGCATAGTGTACCAAAGTGCAGCACTGCACAATGTATGTTTTCCACTGAGAGGTGAGAATGGTATGGACATCTTTGGTATTGTTGTTCCTAGAGACCCAAAGCACCACTCTCAGATGCCGTTCTTTCTTTCTTAGCTCATAGCCATGGCTCAGACAACTAAACTATCTTCTCTTTATAACAATAAATGCCATCTCTAGATCTCTCTGCTATTATGTAATAAGTACTTTCGCTCTTGTCCACATCCGCCAGTGATTTATAAAGGTTGCTGAATACTGTGTCCATTTAGGGCAATGATTCACAAGTGAGGTGAACTGCAGATTTTTAGCTCTCAGAATAAATCATAGGCAACTTAACTCCCAGCATTACATCCTGTACTCTTGAACAGACACTGTATTGAGAGCAATCAGGTGCCTCAATATTAATGCCATTATACTGAACAAAAAGTTACACAATACTACCTAGCTAGGATTCCCTATTGCATTTACAAACACACCTTCAAATTAAAAAAAAAAAAAAAATAATAAAAAAAAAAATAAAATAAAAAAAAAAAAAGATAAACCCAAACCTCAAAATCATTAAAATCATTAGGAAGATTTTTTTTAAATTCTCCATAATTAGCAAATCAAAATAAGCTGTCAAATCCCCCAAAAAATTGAAAGTCATAGTACATGCATTAACAAGTTGTCTGTATTTCTAAGAAGGACCTTAAAAGCTTGATTCAATAGCTGGTATGCACAGACATGTGCTTTCAAACAGATGTACAAAGTTTTTTTAAATTAGCAATGTTACAGTTCACTATGTAAAGCAGCCTAATGACATGATGTGTTGCAGTTTTATCACACTCTGTGCTAATAATTTAACCAATACTTCTCCTTTAACTTATGGAAAATGGTTTTGGCTCCAGTGCTTTAAGTCTTTGCTTGGATTTTCACACGATTTCATTTAGCATTTGACAGGACTGCTTTCCAGATCTTTCTCTTGTATATACTGAAAAAAGCAAAAGAGGTGCTCAAACTATTAGATATTCCCAACTGGCTAAAGTGATTATTAAAATAGTCAAATCTGACTTCCCACATAAGCCAAAGAACGTCACACAGCAAATTCTGCACCAAGCACATAAATTCTGGAGCTAAGATAGCTCTCATGGGGAAAAACCAACCAACAAAACAAAAGCAAAACTGGTATTCCTGGAAAACAGCAACAGGTAAATCTGTTGAACAAAATTTTTTCTCAATGTCTGCTAAAAAAGAAGAATATCTATGCTGAATTCAACTCAGTTTTGGCTTCTTGCCTTTCTCAAAGGCCCTTGTAAGCAGCATAGCCCTCCCAATCGTCCCTTTTCTGACAGACTCACAAGACATGAAAGCCTGTGCTGGTCATGGACAGAGAAAAGCAGAATTAGCCCTTGCACAGCAGCATGATGAAACAGAAACACGCAGCAGCAGTAGTGGCATAGTGATCTGAAGCTCAGTGCAAAGAGATATTTTGGCCAGAGAATTTTACAAGAGGAGAGACAGCAAGAAAGATATTACCACTACATTGTGCCAGCAGTGCTCGTGGACCAGACTAGGACCCAGGCTCCCAGAATGGCTAGGAATCTTCCCTTTATGCAAGTTAGTAGGCAGTGTATTTACTCCTTAAGATCTGTTTCATAGATCCATGTTTGTCTTGGCCTCATACAGTGGGAAATTTTGTACTAGACTGTACATAAATTATACATTAATGCAGGGGTGTCAACCTCATTTTCACTGTGGGCCACATTAGCCTCGCAGTTGCCTTCAAAGGGCTGAATGTAATTTTCTGACTGTATAAATGTAGGAGTAGTTACTCACATACTTGCTGTTAATTCCAGTGTGCTCTGAATTAGGTGAAAGATTCACACCTGCTACTACAGGCTTGGAAAGAGAGTAAGGGGTTGTTATCATACAGCTCATTAGGTGAGGTAGCAAAATTTGTGGAGACTGCCAAATAATTTAGGAGTTCAGCCATTCTTGCAGAAACATTTAAAACACATTTTTCAGAGCATAACTGATTGTTTACATCAGCGAAATCTGAGCTGAAAATGTATTGAGTCTCCAGGAAGAAAAAGAAAATACACCTTAAACTGCAACATCTGCAAACATTTCTATTGCTGCTATCAGCCATTAAGGGTTATTTCCCCAATGTAAGCAATTTAATAGCTTTAGAATACAGAAAAAATAAGGTAACTTTCTAAAGAGTATGCTACTGATAGCTGAGGCAGTACTGATTTACTTCTGTAGCATCTGGTCCAAACATTTAGACTTCAAACACAAGATGTATCCAAAATGGGAATGACCTAACTTTGGCTGCCCTTATACCTTTCTGCATAGCTGCTGGGTTACCAGGCTAACCCCCTATAGAGTGTTCAATATGTAACTAGTAAGCCTTACATCAACTTTTTCTAAAAGTTTCTTCCTTATCTATTCCTGATGCTCACTTATGCTGTTGATACCAATGCTTAAGCTTCCGCACACTCCAAACAGTCCATCAAACTAAGTTCTCTAATCCAGTCTGTAACACTAGGTTTCAATGATCCACACTTTACTGGAGCTAGTTAGAAGGCATTCACTAAGTTTAAAGGAGCTCTTTAAGATAGCCCCAGGTGTGCCCAATTATTTAGTTGTTCCTTCAAGCTGATTAAACCATTACTGTTGATGTAGGTTCCTCAGAAGGCCATCATGTTATTGCATACAACCCAGTCACCAGGCCCCTGAGAAAACAAGCAACCTGGCAGATGTTAAGAGCTCATTTATTATTCAGAGAATTGTATTCTTGTCAATAATAGATACTGTGGCATCAGCTTGCAAGTCTGTCTTCTGAGTTACTCTCTCAAAAGGTTAGTAATATTTCTGTCACCCTTCTGTGAGCTAACAAGTTGGCCTTATTCTTAAACAAGGAAAATGCAGGGTACTGTAAGATAGAAGCAGCTTGGACAGAGACTTAATATTTGTCTTTCATACGTAAACACAGCCTAAATTAGAACAAAATACAGCCTTTCATTGCTTTGTTAAGCTTGTTTAAAATCAAACGTACCTCCTATATTAAAAGGTGAAAATACGTTAGTGTAATATTACATTTGCTAATGTAACACCACAAAAATCAGTGCACGGCAACACTAAGATGACTATGACACCATTAAAACACCCACAAGTATTTAGTACAGTGCATAGACAAGACTTCGTTTTCTGGGAGCTTGGAACAGAGTAGCCCAGACTAAATTAAGCAGGTGTTGGTCCACCGTGGCACAGAACTCTCTAAAGAGATTTTTGCCTCACATGACATGAACAGCATACTGCAAGTGTACTACAAGCATATTGCATCTTTTCTTGGGGTCCACATGCTCTTAGACAGGTGTTTAGGCTATTTCTGTTTGTCTGGAAGAGAAGCGATAACTAAGGATTTTGGAGCTGCCTGCCCCCAGAAGGTTCATTTTATAGCTGATCTGCTTTGGGGACCAAAAGAAAGATAAACATCCAGGACACAGGGACACTCTGATGGTGCAAATGAGAGAGAGGAAAGAATAAAATAAATATATAGATTGTAAGAAATTTTTTAAAAACAAAAAGAAGTGGCTGCACAGAGGTGTTGCAAGTATGCTGTGTACAACACCTTTAATTTTGAAGCTGGCAAGCATGCAGATATGCAAGCAACTACATATAGTATAACGTAGTATTCCAACAAAGCATAATGTATGTTCTGGCTACAGCATATCAAGCTCTCCAAGTATAGCAGCGCAAAAACTCAGCACAAGCAACCCTAGACTGCTCTGAAGCCACATTTTTAAATATTCTTCTATTTCACCTGTCCTGTTCTCTCTTTTTTTTTTTTTGGCACAGTCTTCATGTTCCTACCCCAAAGAGTTTAGAACAACTTCTGTCTGACCAATATTAAACTATTTATAGTTATGAAAAGCAAGGAACATAATTTCAATATACAGAAGTATACATTAATAAAAAAACAAGTACTCAGCCACTGTAAATCAATCTAGTTCCTTTGAAGTATATGGAGTTATGTCAAAACACCTCAGTGGAAGACCTGATCCAGGATTTAATTAAAGAATACATGCTTCTGCTGCTGCTTGTTAGTAGGAGGTATCACAGTGCTGCAGTCTCTAGAGTATCCTGACCTCCTGGCACTGCAGGGTTACATATTAACAATGATGCGGTCCTGGGCAAAAGCTTGTGCTTGCATTAAGAGACCAGCATCACTAGCCCCCTAAACCTTTTATTTTGTTTTAACTTCACCAGCCACATTGTCAACTGATGTAAATCAGCACTTTCCCATTTACGTCAGCAACTGTAAGCGGATTTCCATTAATCAATGGTCTGGTCTCATTATGATTTTATCTTTAAATTTTGTACATTTTCAGCTTGTTTTAACAGACCCATTCAAGGGCAGCTTCCATATCCTGTTAACAAAGGTTGCCAACATTTCACAATTTGTGATGAGATATTCATCTGAGTACATACAGCAGCAACACAAAGCATTTAGAGGTAGAAGGAGAAAGCATTATATCAGTTGAAACTCAGAAGGCACTTTAAGTACACTGGAGGCAACCAATCAAATGAGAATTTTCAAGGCAACAAGAACTAAACACAATTGGAAATACACTATGGGGTCACAGACATTCAAAACCACCATAATGTTTACCTTTCTATTCTACAAAGAATTTGTTATTTCCCACAGTGCCTCTTATACCAATAGAAGTGTGGATCTTTTTTTCTTCAGGAAGGAGTGAAATAACTTTGTGAAGCACCTTGCAGAGTTTGGAAAAAAACAAAGCAGCTAAACTCAATACAGGCTACATTCTGGGAGTGGGGACAGATCTGCAGTGTTTGAGATCTCTGTCAACACTTGAATTTCAGAATACATTCTACAGAGAGTCTCTCAGAGCCCAGCTTTCATCTTTAGTTGTAATTCACTGTGGTGGAGTTTGTGTTGCTGAATGTTAGCAGCAGCTGAGTGCCTCCTAACATCCCTCTGAAAATGTAAAGCCAAGGGGCAGATCAGGATCTAACTGACACATGGCAAAAAAATCCACACTTCCACAGCTGCTTTATAACAAAATTCTATACATTTTTCCCTTATACTAAAAATATGTTAAATAGTCACAACATTTAACAAACACAGATGAAACACTTAGCAAACATATACAAGACATTTCACAATCTGCTTCAGGTACTTACATCTTCCACTGTTGACTGTTGGCCAAAAGAAAAAAAAAAGGGTGGTCAAAAGGTCAGCAGCCAAACCATTACCACAGGTATATGATCACATGTACACATGAGAAAAATAGTTGTTATAAGAAAACCATTTGGAATTAGTGTGTGCATACCCACTTGTGCATACATGTATATAATGTGTGTATGCATACATATATACATCAATTTAATTTAATTTTCATGCAAAAATTCCTATCATGTTTATGTTCAGCCGACCACATGAAAGACTGAAGATCAGTTAAAAACATCTTACTGCTTTTTAGAACACTACAGATGGACTTGGTCTTGCAATGCTTCTAACTCAAATAAGTGTTACACTGGGAAAAGAACGTTATATATATGGCATTACAAGGAAATCATAATTGAGACTGGCTACTAATGTAAGGACTCTCAGCAACCCACACATTGGTTTGAAATACACAGATAAAAAGAATGGTTTTCACTTCTTTCTTTAGAAGTGTGTTAACCAGTAAAATGTAGAAAACAATACCTAAAAGGGAGATGTTGCAAAATTATGTGTATTGTTTCAGTCGGTGTGAGCCTATTTGCTGATCCACATGCAGACACACCCAGCAAGCAACCCAACCTCCTGTTGGCTACTTGGAACTTGCAAGAGGCATGTGGCACCTCAGAGAATCAATCCTTCTCTATCAGAAAAGTGTACAGTTCATTAAATAGTATTTTAATTGTCCCCTGAACATACCATGCTGCATATTTAGTTTCTAAAAAGGTTACTTCTATGTACTTGAGAATCGTTTCAAATAGAAACATGTCATTTTTAGCTTTTCTTTACCTTCCAGTGTTTATTAAATAATAAGAGATATGCCAAATACAGGGGTCTGGCAGCGCTTTCACAGGCTGCCATGAAGACAGAGGTTAGTTATCCATAGCTATGAAATGGTATGGCTATCAGATTTATTTCCTTTTCTTACCAGAAATGGCCCCCTTCAAAGGAGGCAACTGAACAACTGCTAGATTTACAGATTTACACATATTTATAAAGCCATACTGGACAGCAGCAAAACAGTCAAAAAACATAATTTCCCTGAACCAAACGCTTTGTGTTGGTTTGATTTAAACAGGTTTAAGAGCTAGCCTTTCTTATTGCTGTATTAAGGTAGTCTTGGGTGCTACGAACATCTCATTCATTACTCATGTCACTTTATAACTAACCTTTTGAATTTTTAAATATTTCAACACAATGTCACATTTCAAATTTATCAGCTCAGGCAATGAGCCATGGCTTTGCCAGTTTATTACAATGGCCTGTTTGTTAATCAATGTGCCCATGAAAATTGAGAACAAATATTTGCATTCCCCAAGGGTAGAACTAGGGTCAAAAGAACCAAAACACAATTTATACACACCATCACTGCTGTGTGATGTGAAAGAAAGGAATGTTCAAGGTTCAGTGATCAAAAGCAAATTAGAACAATAAGTTTTCTAAAGCTATTACAGCACAGGAAACACTTTATCTTATCTATTTCATAGAAACATGACATTTTTAAATGGGTATTTTTATACACTTTGATGAAAGATTCAGAGTCAAACTCACTGCGTTGTTTGGCGCGTACAAAACCATTTCAGTTACCCTACACAGTAACTAACTTGGATAATCTATATTTGCCTGGCTACTTCACATTGCTAGATGGTACAGTGGATAGTACAAAACAGCCTTCAGCAAGAGTCTACTCACCTTTCTGCTGATGTGGATACAAAGCACCAAACTGCTATTAACTGAGCATATCTCCAAGCTTACATAAATAGGTCACAACACTGCAGCAGTACACAAACTTCTCAGCCCACATAAAGCACAGGTAAGCCAGAAACAAACTATGCCAAAACAAATGTTCATATACTGATTCAGGGAACCTTCTAGACTGCAAAACTCCTACAAAATTCCCAAAGCATTTAAAGCTACTCTGTTCACCTTCAAGGTAAATCACCTTCCTTTTCAGTTGTGGTAAGTATAATGAAGTTCATATCCCCTGTGTATCTGTGGGTCTCACCCCATCTTGCTAAGCCCTGGAAATAAAAATGTTTCTCTTGGGATCTCTCATAGTTTTAGGTCATTGGACAGACCTTCAGCTTGGACAAATCAGACAATGGCACGGCCCTATCTGCCCAGGCATTTAGCCTTTGCAGTAGCCCAAAACAGATCATATCTGTATTACTTCTGAATCCCAAGAATAGCTCCTATTTTTTCTCTGATTTGCATGATGTTATATCCTACAGTGCTTACAACACACACAATGATGGCATCAATAATGCAGATTTTATTCAAGCAAAATAGATCCTGATACTCATTTCTGTCACGAACATAATACTGCCAATTCTGACCATTTTTGCCTCTCATAATTTGCATATTTTAAAATTCCTTAGATTCATTTAAAGCAAGAGAAAGTCTCTGGCCTTTGTGGCTGATCAGAAGGGCCAGAACCTGTGAATAGTGACAGCTGAAGAACAAAAGCAACCACCAAAAAAATTTTTTTTTCCATCATTTTTAATCAAAGATAGAACTTGTTAATATTTCCATTTCATTTTAGTATGCAGCAACAAGTTTTTAATAAGACTAACATGCCCCATTAAAAACTTCAATACTGGCATCTCTTGCCTTCCTCCCATCCTCCTCAGAGACCAAAAAGAGCAGTTACACTACAGAACAATGCAGATATGTTAATCGAGGAGGAGACCAACTTTCATATCAAACTCAATACAGACCATGAAATTCTCCAGTGGCATGAACCAAAGCCTCTAAATCCACTAAATTGATTTGTAAGCAAGCTGTTAATTAAAATACTCAAAAATTACACAATTCAGATATACAAAACCATATAAAGATAGATTTTATTAATTCACAGGCCTAATTAGATAAAAAGTACACAGCTTATGTTTTAACTGGATGTCTAGTCAGTTCTTCTCTGATTCCTCCTGGTATTAGATGATGAACACTCAGGAAGAGTATCTGCTTTGTATGTCTTGTTGTGCTAATTAAGTTACCAGGATACTAAATACCAAACAATGATATATAAAATTCAACTATTAAAAATGTTGCTCAGGAGATTAAAGACGTATTTCACATCTTTTTTAATCTTTGCACTTTGATAGTCTTATTCTTTAAACTACACATACTATTCCTAACTCAGTATCAGAAAATGAGAAATTCCTTACTCAGTCTGTGACACTAGCAGTAGGAGAAATGTAACTGTTCAGATATGGAATAGCAAGAGGTTTAGTTTTGCATATTGGCACAGAATATGAAGTAGACCTTTACACACAACTTGTTTCCAGACATAAAAATATTCTATGTGCAGTAATTTTGAATAGCTCAAATTATGTTTGTTTCTTTCTAATTCTTAGGAAAGAATTAGGAGATAATATCCTGTGAAAATAGATTATTTTGACATAAAACAGCTGTAATTTGCACATGCTGGCATAATTTCTAGTATCTTTTCAGGCACACTCTTACCCTCACAAAACTATCTCCTGTACAGAGAAAACATGAATAAACAACTTCTATCTGACAGCTTAAAGTTAAAGTGAATCAAAAGTACACTCAGTTAAAAAATGACAACTTTTTTCTCATTATTACACCTGTACATTATTTGTCATATATGATAAATGCTAAATTTGAAGTAAACAATAATTATAAATACTGGGATTTTTCATGAGAATGTACTTGCAAAAAAAAGCAAGTACATTAGGGACAAGGTATATCCAGCATAAATATATCAAAATCATTTGTGAAATCAAGACAACATTATAAACTTTAAAAATTCAATTTTTACAAATTAATCAAATCATATCATTGCTGACAGATGAGTGGTGACTCCACTGCCTAACAAAAAAGATGAACTTAAAGGATGCAGATGAAACAATTGCCATAAATGATACTAAAACAATTTGATTTTAAACTATGGAGGAACAGAGAGAAACCGAGAAATGGCAGGTCCTCAAAATACTTTTCATAGAATCATAGAATAATTTGGGTAGGAAGGGACCTTCAAGGGTCATCTAGTCCAAACCCCTGCAATGAGCAAGGACACCTTCAACTAGATCAGGTTGCTCAGAGCCCTGTCCAGCCTGGCCTTGAATGTCTCAAGAGATGGGGCATCTACCACCTTGCTGGGCAACCTGTTCTAGTATTTTACCACCCTCTTACAGCAACATCTTTGATGCCGTTCTGGAAAATTCTGATGGTAAGTTCATATCTACCAACTCTCAAGCATTGTATTTTTAATCTCACATCCCCCTAACACAGTGCCTGCCTCTTCTGTCAGAACTGGACAACTAAGGAGCCTTTCCTGACACAGTATCTCACCAAAAATGCAGTGGGTGACTGACCCAGGCTGCGATCTGCTGATTAGCTACATCTGACCCACAAGACCCCACAGGAGGAGTGGCACTAAGCTGATGTGCTGCAGCTGGAGACCACCAGTAGAAGGCACATTCCACCAGTCACAGTTTCGTGCTGCGGTCAAGCTTCATTACAGGAATAGACACATTCTCTGAAGTTCCCTAGCTAGCAAGCACACTCTCGTTGATGTCCTAGCACATGTCTGTGTCATCCAATGTGTAACCAGTGTGAGGACAGACAGGCACTGAATCAAAAGAAGTTTCAAAATGTTCAAACATTCCTTTAAATCATTGTAATTATCCAGTATTTTCACTAGAGAGAGATGTTCTGGGGTTTGACTCAGATGCAAATATTCAGGTCGTACATGTACAAAAGTTTTGAGGAATCTTTTCTAATCCTTTGAAGAATCATTAGTAAAAATATTGATTATTCCATCCTAGAATACTCCTCCAAATATGACCACACCTAAACCACCTGACAAAAGAAGCTGCAACTGAAATAGCATTATGGAATAATAAAGTACATTTATGTAAAACAGTGAAAAAAAAGTGATGAATGATTGGAAAATGTGAGCAGGACACAACTTCTACATGTGAGGCAACAGAACTGCAGAGGGTACCTAGTCTGAACATAGGATGAACATGGAGCTGGGAAGGAAGGACAAGATCTGATAGGTGATGGGCAGAAAGTCCCCAGTGCATCCCCCCCACCAGAGCCCCTGACACCCATCACTGAATCCAACAGTCCCAGAGGCACACACAGCCACTTGTAATGCTAAATGACAGCTCTCCAGAATGAACCCACCACCCAAAGAAATTGGGTAAAGTGACCCTTCCTCAATCAGTCACTCACTTGCCTACAAACAGACAGCTCTTACAATGTTCGTTTTCATATTTACTGACCTACAACAGTTCTAGTTGATGGCTAATAATGTTACAAACACATGGTAAGTAAGCAAATGTTATAAAATTGTGGACCGGGATGTTTACATTGCTTAAACGTCACAGAAAACACGGTGAACCTAAGGAAAGGAGTCTACATCATCATCTCTCTATAGTGTAGAGCTAACTATGTGCCTTATGCAGGGTAAGATGTGTAAGTAGAGCTTTCTTAAATAACTCTATAAATGTTTTTCTAGAATATAAGTCAGTAAAAAAATCCAAGTGGAACACAAACGACAATGAATTTTGAGCAGCACAAAAATCACTTGTGTTAGAGCTTGCTACACAATCACCTTGTTCTAGAAGCCCAGTAGAAAAAGAAGAGTAGTAGTAGAAAAAGTGCAAACAAAAAATCTCAGTGTTTTGACTACCCCCAAAAAATCCATCTGCTATCAACCAAGGGCAAATCCATCTAAATGGTCAGTAAAGGGGCTTAATGAGGGTCTACTATGAACTTTTGATAATAGATACTGTTTCATAAAGACACTATAACCTTTCTTTTTTCTTTTGGTTGCAAGAGACTGTTTCTTCGATATCAAAATACATCTGCTTTTCTTAGGTGTCTGCAATTCTTTGTTTTTACATTAACACACTGCAAAATCTATGGTGTTAAAAAAAAAAATTCTTGGTAATAAGAAGTCAAAGAAGAAAGGAGGTTTCACCTGAACACATTTTTCTGAAACAAAGAGAATTTAAAACAAACAGTTGCTCACAGGAGTTGCAAACACAAAAGCTCAGTTAATTCTTCAGCATCTTACGCAGCCCCAACAACAAGTAAAATTCATCTTTTTGAGCGCACAGGGAGAGACCATCTAGATCAGAGACAGTGCCTAGTGCCTCCATACTTCACACATTATAATTGGAAAATAACATTCAGTACCTTTTACAAACAAGTTTATAACAAACAAATGGTAACTATGTCGGTCCATACTTCCTCAAGAGATTGTTAAATTCCTCAAGCACATCATTTAAAATGTATTTGTACTTGCAGATTGTCTTCACTACAAAAGGGATCTCTCTTGCAAAACAAGAAGCTCAGTTGCCAAAACAAGTGACAGATGGAAACATACCTGAGGAATAGCTTGTATCAAGGCTTTTGCTTGGATCAGGATGAAATCTTTTCACTACTTTCCCTACCAGTAATGTAACCATAAAATGTTTTAAGACATTATTACAACGTGAGGGCTCTGCCAGAGGATTTAAAATAGCCAAGAGCATAGCTGCCATCTGCTGAAACTGACACACAATTTTCCCATGTTTCTGGGACAAGTATGTTCTTTCACTCTTACTGCTGTCCCTGGCTGAAAGAGGGAGAAGGCAAAATTCTGAACTTACTCTCTGCTCCCACTTTTTCCTCAAAAAGTCTAACCTAAGATGGTATGTGACAATTCTGGGGGATTAGCTTGTTGCAGAAGCCATCCAACAGGAACTGAAAAATTAGACTTTTCCTAGGAAACTTGTTCCAGCCTTCCATGTAAAACAACTACTACAACGAAACAGTGCAAGAAACATGTCATCACTTATCTGCTGGGATAAACAGCAAAACAGAAGGGAAAGAGTATTGCCATGTCAGTAAAATGCTTGAGCTAGACACAAATTTGCTCATACAGGCAGCCTCTCTCCAATGCTGCTGCTCACTGCTTTTAGCTCTGATTTGATCTTTCTTTTCCCTTTCTTCATAATCCACAGCTCAGCCTTCTGATCATCATGCAGACCCCTAGTCAAGTGAATTTGCAGAACTGTGAAAACAGCACTGCTGGTGTTACAGCAGCATGAGAACTAAGGGGCTTTTCCTAAACTGATATGCTGCTACTATTGCTAAGAAGAGCAAAATACAAACAGGCAAGGAAGTCCTCAATACATATAACAGCGGATTAAGTGAGTAAAGACAGAGATGTGGCTTTAAAATCCCATCAGCTCTGGCAGCATACAGCAGGGAATAACTTGTGAGATTGTGCTTGATAATTGTTCAAACACTACTGCATCAAGATCATCTCAGAAAACAGGGAACTGATATCACGTGTTCATATGAAACTGAACAAATTGCAGACTGATGTTCTGAAGTGGAAGGATCTTGCAGGCCTATCCCGTTCTAAACTCCTTCCTTTCTTCTGACAATTACTAATTTTCTCTTGAACTATTCTCTTCATCATGTGCCTAAGTACAACAGTCTGAAAAAGGTTTGCAAAAGCAAAAATGATATAAAGACATCTATCTTTGAAATCCAGTGACTGTTTAAGTACTGCAACCACCACTGTTATTTTTGCATAACCAGCAGCATCCCATCTCCTTCCTGGCCCTGGGCATGGCTCAAAGTCTACTTAATAAATGAACACTGAACTACAGACATCACACGAAGTGGCACTACTGGAACTCCTGCTACTTAGAAACATTTAATAAGCATTCTGTATCACTTTCATGCCCTTTGCTTCTATCATAAATTATATGATCCTGCAATAAGATTTCAGCATGGCCCTCCCTCACTCATCATTCTATACTGACAGTGATCTATACAAAAAACTTCACCCAGAAGAACAAGGCTGTAAGTTCAAGCCCATACCTTGGCTTGACTGGTCAATAAAAAATACCTATTTTCCATCAGCTGAGCATTTGGCCCATTTATTTCAGTTGTTTGAAGGCCTCAGACTGGTAAACTAGATTTTAAGAAACTAGACACTGGATTAAAGGAGTCTGTCATTGCTATGAGAAGGACTGATAATGATATGATTTAATTGAAGACCACCTCGAAACCTGTTTTTTTAAAAGACCCAGCTCTAACTGATACCCAAACTATTCCAACACATCTTACAGACAATCACATCTATTGGCATATTCTGTTTCTCACATTAAATAGATATAGATAGTATTTAATGAAGTACATAACATTATATAATTGGTTCATTGTTGGGTTGTAACAACACATTTACATTAAGACCACTTTGATGAAATCTTCCCCTGAGCTCCTCTTGTCAATTGTAGAGGACGCATGGAGAACACAGGTGCTTACTAGCTGTTAGCTTCAAACATGTCAGGCAAGGCAAGGTGCACTTTACAGGCCAACAGGATCACGGTATTTGAGAAGCTCCAGCTAAAACTAAACCAGGGCATAACCGAGAGAAATAATATTGGTCTGGTCAGTGACAGAACCTGTTCCTAAATGTTAAATCTCAGCACCTTACAAGAACGGACACTAAATTATTTCATTAGATGAGTTCCCAGAATACATGAGATGGAAAACTGAGAACTTCCCTTCAGATTCACAGATTCCAGTAAAGAAGAGAAACTTATTTCTGATGGACTGCTCAGGTTGTCTTGTCACTCCATGAGAAAAGTGAGAAGAGAGTTTAGTAAGAAATTAATGCTTTATACTTCACATCTATTCTTCTTTCTGAATGTACGCCACCGTATTTACACTGTATCTTGAACATGATTTTTTTCTTGTTTAATTCTAGTTTGACACATATTTTCTAATTATATGCAAATTTAAAGTAATTGAGATGCTGCCTTAGAAAAACAACATTAGAGTTACTCCCAAAAGCAGATGTCAAACATTTGGCAGTTCACCTAACACCAAAGAAAACCTACAGCTGCATGCAAATGCACAATGTACAGCTGCTGCATAACAGTTTCTTCCTTTTGCCTTCCTCCTCACTAACTGGAATCGGAAATAGATATTTGTAATTGTTTTACTGGAGAAAAATCTGCACCAAGAAACACTCATCAAGTAGGAAATGCCAAATTAAGTGTGCTTCATACAAGCAGAACTGATACCCTTGTACCTAAGCATGATGTTATCATCCTTAATCACTGATAATGGATTCCTCAAATATGTTTCTGTGCGACCTTTTTAAAGCTTTCAGATCCTTGATACAAACTATGCAGGTACAGAAAAACTGTCTTCACAACCAGGCTAGCAGCAATGTGCTTCCAAAACTTGGTCTAGGGCAAGCCAGCTCTAACAGCCCCAAGACCATCTCTCCTGACATAGGCAACAAAAAATCCTGCACCAATTCTGAACACGCAAGCAGCACTCAGGAGTACTGTGGCACAAGGACATTTATTGCAGTGATTGCTCACCCTCAAGGCCATGGTCATTATTTTTTGGTTCACTGATGCAAATCCAGAACAATCAAGGAGAATAAAAATGTACCAATACTGCTGCTCCTCCTGGTCCTAAAAACACATCTAGGTTTTTGATTTCTAAGTGAATGCCTAAAAAAAAAAAAGTGAAAACAGAACTTGTCTCCTCACATCATTTTAACAGAAATATATTTAGGTGTTCTGTCATTACACCCCAAAAGTTCATTCCTAGGACTAAATGATTAGGGCATGAAACAATTGTGTTATTCATAAGCCCAGATAAAAATGTGTAAACTATTACTAGGTTTCATCTCTTTTTTATGACTCCTCTCCCCAAATAAATCAATCACAAAGTTAAACTCAACCTGGGGAGTTAAGCTCTCCACAGAGATTGTGGAGATTGCAAACATAAGTCAAATAGGAAGGAAAGAAGAAAGCAAGCTGAGATAATGAATGGTTTATACTGGTTTACTTCAAAGCCAATGAAGACAACAGGAGATTTTCTTTACGTGAAGTTTCAAACTGAATGTGGCAATTCAGAAAGCTGAGAGGAAGATGATCAGTGCATCATACTCAGAGCAACCAGAGTCATCATCATGTAAATAGTATGTTCAGAATGGTAGGTAATTGTATTATTATTAGACATAATAAATATATTGAAGAAAATCAGGCATAAATGCAGGAATATCACTGACATTAACTGAAGATTTGCTTCTTAAATATTTCAGACATCCTACCTCATTATTGACTTCAACAGGTTTCTTCTTTGTTTCTCCAATGTCCAAATAGCTGTGGAAGGAAAACAGTTCTGATTATTTACAGAAGCAGCTAACTTACACAAGATATATATTTCTACACTTTTTTCATACACAAAGCTTTTAAAATTTACCATGCCTCAAAGTAGCATAAAAAGTAACTAATTCAAGATTTTAATGAAAAAGTGTTAATATAAATCTGCAGACTAGCCCTCCGGGCTAACATAAAAGACAGGAGAGAAGTAGCCATCTTCTCCAAGTCACTGGTGATTAGAACAGACTATCAATAACCCCCTTGTCAGAAAGAAGTTCACATACTACTGTGAGGTAGATCAATAAATCTCAGCATTATATCAACTTACCATATTTCAAAGTCACCATTTTGCTGCTTAGTTTCTCACAGTAAATCTCTGACAAATTTAAAGCCTTCCTCCATACCCAAGTTTAATCCAGGGCACCAGCTAAAGTTTAAATGTATCTACACCACTTATGTTTCAACAGGGTGTGGATATATCTGAACACTGTACATCCTAGTTTCTCATGGTTGTGATGAACCAATAGCATCTTCAGATTTATTTTATGAATAGACAAAATACAAGCCTCAACTGGACAAGAAAACAAAATACATCTATTTGAACAATACCACTCTCCACCAGAGAGTACATATTGCCACAAACACCACATTAACACAAATGTGTTAGTTAAAGACACAGTGATGGATTAACTGTATGTTGCCTTTCCAAAAAAAGGGAATTAAATAAGCATGAGTAACCCACAGACTGACAAACAGGCAACTGTCCAGGCACCCGGACTACACTAACTCCTGTCTTTTGTCAGCACACCGAGAACCATGAGAGCGGCTCTTCTCACAGATGCAGCTCTCAGTAGGTGCTTGCATTGCAAGATGTTTCTAGTTCTCAGTGCTGTAGAAAGAGACACCTTCATGGGCAGTTATAACTGAGGACAGCAGAACCTTTCAGCACCTTTTGCCAAGAGCTAAACATGAGAACAAGAATGGCTGGGGCACCTATTCTATGCCAGGAGCACCTAATCCAGCAGTACGTGATCAGCATTTGTCATGGGTACTCCCTATTACCACTTTCAGTGGGAATCCGCAGGTGCTTTGACAGGCTTTTAAGACTAAAAGACCCTAGCTGAGAACGGCAGGTGTATCTGATAGCAAGCATCAGTGCAGGCTCACCAAAAAACCTCAGAGCCCACAATACATGTGCAGCCCTTCGGTAACGTCACGCTCTGTAGTTAATGACTGGGTTTAGATTTGTTCACTAGGGGAAACTTTTCTGCCTACCAAAAGCTGAGACCTGGATGAAAGTGTAGAAGGAAGAAGAAAGGAAAGGAAATGGAAAGGGAAAGGAAAAATAAATCATTAATTCTTTGAAGGAATGGTGGTCGTTTCTCAAGGTGCCACAGAATGGTCACAAGGATTTCAAGGCTCCAGTGTGCAGGGACAGTAAGACAAAGCAAGGCTTCCAGGTAATGCTTGAAAGTGCATGTCAATGCTTTGTAACAGGTAAATTTAGCAATATTGGACAATGTTGAAAAACAAAGTATCTAAGCCTCTTATTTACAACCAAACAAAATCAACTGTTGCAAGCTTCTCCATGTAAAAAGGAAAGAGTTCTCCTGAGACCAAATCAAAGAAATCCTAAGGCTTACAAGACCGCAAAGAAATAAATGCCTCAGACAAAATAGTTCCAACAACCGGTAACAACAGCTGCTGACTCTGGTTCTAGTTTTCTGGGCATCTGTGAACTAAAAAAAAGTAGCAAAGAAAAGCAAATATATTGTCAAAGGCTTAAATTCACTATGCAGAGCTCTGGGAATTAAATTGTCAAATTTCAGGGATCTACAAATCTGAAAAGGTCTAAATAGGGCCAAAAGCTTTTCTTGGGACAAGAGCACCAAAAAAAAAAAATCCCAGACCAAAAACTTTACAAAAGTATTCACACTTTCTAGCAAGCAGAAATATTTCCACCCAGTGACTCTCCAAGCCAGTGATAAAACTGCAGTCTTGCAGTCTTGTTTAAAGAGACACTGATGGAGAGAGGACAAGCTACCATGCATTAAGGAGCTCATATACAAGTAAATGGGCAAAGAAAGGAGGAGGGTAGGGTAGCACCTGAAAAAAAAAAAAAAAAAAAAAAAAAAAAAAAGCTAAAAATTGAAACCAGCTGCAGCATATAGTTTTCTTTCAGGAAGTTGAGAGTCACAGAAGAACTCCAAAGGGCTGAAGGCCTGAACGTGGATTCTCACAACTGCAACTACAATATACTAATGCACCTCACTCCATATACACCAAAAAAGCATGTATTAATTTAGTACACCTGTAAATGACAAAACCAGCTGGGAAGCTTGCTATATATTACAAAAATTCCCAACATTGGCTAATAATTCTTCCATTAAAGAAAATCTCTGCGTACTTTTCTAAAAGCAGAATTTGTAAATGTCAATTACTTTATTTTTATGTTAAAAATGAAACATATCATCAGTTTAGATTGACTCTATACCCTGAGACCTACCTATCTCAAGAGGTTAAGATTCAGGGCTTGGAATGACCGAGCTTCACATGCTAAAGCCAAGTGCAATTTAGTCTAGAATTCACCACAAAGAGGTGAGAAAAAGATTCAGTTCTCAGTATAAGTCATCTGAGAAGAAACAAATCCACTGCTTGAAGAAGAGTGATGACACTTTCAGCTTCTGCTTCTCCTTGAATACTCTCTCCTTTCTATTACACTCCCACACATCGGTGCCACAAGCCTCAATTTCAAAGTTTAGCCCTGCATAGTCTGTCACAGCAATTAATGTGTCCAACAAGCATCACTGCAAGAAAATTGTTAAAAATGTACAGACTTCTTGCTGCTATCAGACCAGACTCAGATCCTTTAGAGCAGATGCTTTCTTTGGTCTCCCACAGCTGCAACTGTTTTCTTTGCCTGTGACATATCAAGAAACATATGCTCTTTTCTTTAATTCCCTCAATTCCTTTCGGGAAACTGTCTCTTTCAATTAAACCCTCCTCTCCTCTGACTTTTCTGACTAATACATCTCCCTACTTGTCATTCTGTCTACAACCCAGTTAAGAACAAGATCAACATTAAGCCCTTCAGGTTGTCTTAAATAATGTTTGTAAAAGCACTGCCATCATTTACAAAACTATGTAAAGAAAAACTAATAGTGAAGAACTCCAACTCTGAACACAGAAATGGAAAAGATTTCAAGTCATTTTTTTCATCCTCCCTGTGGCACAGGACTATGGTATACTATCATGGGATATATGAACCAGCCTGCTTTTACCAAGTCCTTCCGGTTAGCTTTTCTTAAAGTATGTTCTTTGCTGACCTTAAATACTTTGGTATTTTGTTGCATGTTGCAACCATAAAGGTCTGAAAAGCTCTCACCATAAAGTTCTGACCGTAAAACACAACATGACAATAAGAAATTCTTCTTCCACCTAAAATAAATCCAGAGTGACCAATTCTCTACATAGGGCATGCTAATGCCAAACACTTACTCACTTTTAGCCTGTCAAACATAAAACACATTTAGGGAGGTGAAACATTATGTGCTGATAACTAACAACTTTAAGCCACCCACAGAATCACAGGAATTCATATCAAAAAGATATAGCAGATCTTGAGAGTTGAATGCTGCATTTGACATGGAAGAGAGTATAGAGGGAAAGGGATTTATATTCAGCCTGTCATACATATTTCTCTCTAGTTTTGCCACTGAAGTGCGAGAAGCTTCAATAAATCTTCAGCAGCAGTGACAAAAACTGTAAGAGTGCTGATAGAGATCCTGTTCATTACACAGAGAGTTTTGTCCTGAAACATAATGAGCTCTCCTGAAAAATGTGTCCTCAACTATACACAACCAAGATGAACAAGGTCCTCTACAACTGATAGCTTAGCATACAAATTTCCAACCACCTCTAAAAAGGGATTGTTAATTTTGAGATTTGTTTTTTTAATTTAACAGTAGGAAAAATACCCACAAAGACTGAACAAAATGTGTAATCAGGCAATTGAGACCCTGAAATCCACCACCAAAACTAACAACCATTACTGATCACATATAGAGCCACTCATGAAACACACCAAAAAGGCGAGATCTCCTCCATGGTATTCTCCCAGTTACTCACTAGAAAATAGAGAAATTGTCAGCTTAATTCTTGGTGTCCAGGTAGGGAAAAGAAAGCAGTCATATTTTAAATAAAAGAAGGACCAGTTACTCTTGTAATAAAAAGGCTATAAGCCTACCCAAAATGAACCAGTATGATGGAGAGATGGATAGCTGCATAGAATATTTTAGACTTTTTAAAAATGAGCAGGAAAGGAAGCATTGGGAATTAAATTCCCAGGCACATCAACTTCACAGTAGGACTGTCAACACTCCACCTTTCTACAGCTTTCTCCCTGTTAACACAGGGCGCAAATACTGACACTCACCGCACAGCTAAGCACACACATCACAACATGCCACTGTCACATATCCTTTGGGTTAAAGGGCTGTTTCTCCTTTTCTACCGTCATGTCAAGGAGATGGCACTATGCAAGTGATGGTAACAGCAGCCTTTCTGTGGCTTGCTTCTAAAGCTCTTTTGCGGTTTTATCCATTAGAACTACCTTTCATTTTGCCTTGGGTCACAGCCTTTAAGTCCTTTTTATGCAATACCTCATAAAAAGGGAGGGGTGCTGGGGGCCCTCTGAAGAACTGACACAGTACCAAACCCCCAAATGCTGATGTTCAAGCTCTATATAAATCTTACGTTACTTTTTAGCCACTCACTTCAGTTTCTTGAAGGCTTCCCTGCCACCAGCCACATACTGCTCTCCACTCTGAAGCTCCTCCAGTTGCCGGACACGATGCCCGCCCCGGGGGGTATAGATATTACGCACTGCTCCAAAGGGTGCCTTCACCCCACCCGTCACCTCTTTCAGGAAGACCTCGAAGTTGGACACTTTCTTCTCATTGATGACAATGCGGCGCCCGGGGAAGAAAGGGTCCCCGTTGCGATACACCAGCACGCTCTTCACTGTCGGCTGCGAGAGCCACGACCCCTTCGTGCCGGCGCTCGTCATGCTCGGTGGCTTCGGACCTCCTGCACACCGACCCACCGCGCTGCCTGCACCTGTTTAGTCTGGAGAGGGTTCCCGCCTGAGCACCCCTCTCACCTCAGCACGGACAACTCCCTCCCGGGGGCAAAGCGCCCACACCCGCGCCGGGACCGGGGCACCAGGGCCCACCTCCGGGGAGGCAGAGGAGGGACTTAGAGCCTCCCCGGGGCTTGCGGCGCAGCCCTGCTCAGCCCTTCAGCGAGCAGTGCCTCCTGGCAACCAGTTCTTGTTGCTCCCTGGCGCCTGGGGTGGTTAATGCCAATTACCCTAACCCAGGGGAAAAAAAAATAGAAAACAAGGACAACATTGCATGGAAGAGGTTCCAAACAGCAGGAAGTGCATGGGACCCATGGCTTCCCAGGGTCTTTATCCTCCACTTTTGCCCTCAAGGAAAGCGGCTTTGCCGCTACGGCCCTGGTTTCCTCAGGAAACCTGATGCCGCCTGTGCTTGTGCTCACCCTCCCCCACGCCCAGCGCGGAGACCGACAGACCCAGAGCCACCGGCCACGTCAGGGGCAGGACAAAAACCAGGGCCAGCGCAAAACACGGCTGAATTATTCACCAGGCGATGGCTGGGGGAAGGAGGACAAGGAAACGTCGTGCCCAGAGGCGGGGAGAGGGACGCGGGGCAGCTGCGGCAGAGGGAACCCGACCAAGGGCTCCGCACCTGAGCCAGGGAGGGAAGTCCCCGCTCTGCCTCCTCCTTCCCGGCGGCCGAGGCACTGCCTACCGCCGCCTCTCCCCTGCAGCGCGCCGGGGTCCCCGCCACAAGGGAACGGCCACCGCCTGCTGCCCTACGGGGGAGCGGCGGCGGCGAGTGAGAGTTGAGGCGGCTCAGCACTCCCACAGAGAGCGAGCGCGGGCGGGGCGAGGCGGAGCTGTCGTGACGTGCGGCCGTTACTCACCGGCAACGGTCCACCGCCCCGCCGTGGTGGGGCCGCCCGTCACACGGTGCCGGGGAGGACCGGGGTAACCGCCCGCCGGTCTCGCCCCGCCGCTGAGGGCCGGGAGTTCTGCCGCGCCGCTGTGTCGGAGGAGAAGGCTGCTTGCAAAACATGTATTTCATTCACATCTGGCCAGCTCTTCTTGGGTTTTCTTACTAAAGGGTCATCGTTTCCCTTCTCAAGAATAAAACAGACTTTTACCAGACCTTACAGATGAAGGTCGTGAACCTGCTAGGCAGCTGCCCCCGGGTGCAGGCAGGGACAAGCCACAGCTCTTACCAAAAAGCAATTTCTACAACCTGGGTGACTGCTTCAGGTTCTCTGCCCAGGCTTCTCTGCCGTATTGCTTTGCTGATTCTGACAGACGCATTCTCCACTGCAGGTTTAGTTATTTGGTGCCTGATTTTGTCTTTGATTCATTATTAACATCTAACGATTGCCATTTCTGGTCCATGTATTGATACAAACCAAAAGAACCACTGAAAAATCATATCAATTAGTGTTTTTTCTGTTCTTACTTTTCTTCTTGACAGTTACTAAAAATCCCACCTGAAAACTGGGTCTTTGCTCCAGGTCGCCTGTTGCCATTGCTGTTTATATTTGCTGCCACTCAGAAATAAAGCTGGGCTGTGATCTTGCAGGGGAAAAAAAAATATCAGCGGGGTTAACATGAGGCTCTTGGACTACACAAGTGAATTGCGTCTATGTATGGGCAATTTATTTTTTTTTAATAGGCATACTAACATGATGACCTCTAAATGTCTTTTTGTGATGATATGTAAATGTTACTGACACTGTTAGGGTGCTTTTGCCCCATCCTGCAATCTGAACAGGCAAAATTTACTAGTAACACAAAACTAAACTGTATTCCCCCAGTATCTGGCTAAGTTTATTTAGTTATTTGCATTCCTGAAATATTTAGAAGGTTTTCAGTACTCCTATCATTCTTTGGTTGAGTGAGTCTGTTATAATTCGTTCTCTTAAGAATCCAGGATCTATCACAAGAGCTAATGTAATTTCTGCTGAGCTAGCCCAAATCTGCAATTCAGTCTGGATAATTTCAGTTAATCAGATTCAGAAGTGACTTGCCCCACTAAACCAAGCTCAAATTCAAAATACATCATGAACAGTAGCGTGAGAAATGAAAATAATATCCTTGTGCACAATTTATTTTTAACAAAAATATATCAACCAAATAACACAGAAGGACAAGAGACAAAAATGTAAAATAACCCATTTGTTGTTCAAAGAACATAAAGTCAAATCAGGTTAATGTTGCACTCTTTCCTAAGTCAATTTCTGTAATTCTACATAGTAGATACAGTAAAGTGTATAGAAAAAAAATATATTAATACACATATTAGGGACCAGATCCAACTCCTACCACCATCAAAAGACTCCCTTAAAGTTCACAGCTAAGTGTATCAGGTCATGAAATCATCCTGATACCATTTTCATCTTAAACTATTTTAAAAACTTGGCAAACAAATGACCCACTTGAATCTGTATTTTCCTTAATAATTCTCAGCCAAACATCTCCAGACTGTCCAATATTTGGGAAGTGTCTTTGCATATTGCATTATCAGAATAGTAGATACTTTTTTTAATCTCAGATTGTTAAAAAAAATTAAAAATCAAACAAGTGTGCACCTTATGGGCTTATCCAATGAACAGATGGGTCTCTGATGTATCCAAACAAGTTCTGACTGCAGTGAAGTTTTCTTTACATGAGAACCCTGTAGGTATGCTTGGGACACAGTTTTTGGCTGTACTTTTTAATGTTGTCTGCTTTGCTCTTTCCAGGAAACTGCATAATAAAATACAGAGACTTTGATTCCACTGGATTTTTGCCACACATTTGGTACAAGAAGCCATAAAACCTGAGAGAAAAGAGAAAAAACAAACTAAAAAAAAAAAAACCAAACAAAAACCAAAAAACAGAAAATGCCCTAAATTCAAACTTGAATTCCTTTAACAGCCCTTTTTCCTCCTTGATTGTCGCAAGACTAAAACTGGTCTAGACCTTCCTACCTGGAATTGTTTAGTGTACAGTAATGATTGTTCTTCCAAATGGATTTCGACATAGTGATGGAAGGAATTTTTCTTTCCTTTTATCTTACCTCCTCTGAGGGTAAAATTACCCCCTGCTGTGAGTTACAACAGAGCTGTTAACCATTACAAAAAGAGCAATTTCAGGCTGAGGGAAGTCAAATATGCTACTGTTATTGGTTAACAGTTAAGTTTCTCTACTCTAATGTTCTAAATAATAAAGGGAAGAACCAAGCATCCTTGAATTAATACTGTTTAACACTCATCTACTGCAGCCCGACATGAAATTTTGTATTGAAAATATGCTTATGTGTAAAACCAAAAAATTATGAGCTTCACACAATTCTGTAGTCAAGTAGTAATATATCAACTATCTGCAATTTTGTGCCAGATTCCACCACTTTTGGTGATCTTATGCCTAATTTGCAAACACACAACATCTTTGCCATAGGAATAAGCCACCAAATATTTTAATCATGTCCCTTTTTTGACACTTGTACTACTCCAAAATACTCTTGGTCTTTGCCTATGGCCACACTAGTTACAACCACTTTTGCAGATTGCAATAGAATACTTCTTAAGTGGCACCAGAGCATTGCTAGCCTTAAAGCAGCCTAGAACTGGTGGGCAAAATCTTTGTCCAAAACTAGGAGCATATTAGGAATCCTTTGAAGAACTGTAATGCAGAGTTTTGCCCATAGTTTAACCTTTACATAGCTAATAGCTGTGCCTCTAGAGACTTCATTGTTCAAATTCAGCTGCTTGCATTTCTGCCCTCTTGCTTTACTTGTGCTGCACTGGAATCTCACCATTTTCTTACTCTTAGGACAACACCTTCAAATTCAGCCCCTGGGAAGCAATCATGACTGGCCCACCTACAGAGGGCTACAGAGCCCACGATTTCACAGCAGCCTTTTCAGAACACATTTTATTTTCTTCAGTAATACGAACAAAGCAAAACAAAAACAGAGTGTTTCCAATACAGTATGAAGTCAGCATGTTTTCCATCTTGCCTATGTACAACCACTGTTGAAAAGCTAAGAGCCTGAATGCTTCAGCCCATGATAGCGGGACCTTCATCCATGAGAATTTGATCTTTCTAGCCTTTCCAGGTGCTGACCTCTTATCCCCACTATTGTTTCAGTTTCTAAGCTCCTATCACGTTCTCAACAGTAACGAGCTAAGCTGCTGAACCCTCTGACACGATTAAGAAAAATGCAGAGAGACAAGTAATCTAGTGATGAAGTAATACCAGACCTCTCATATTACTTGAGGTTGATATATGAGACGTCAGTCAGGTTGTGTGTCAGGATCACATGATGGACTTGAAGTCATGTAACAAGCACACATTTGAGATGTGATGAGAACACAGCCATGGCATAGTGACAAAGCACCAAACAGGGTCCCTCTTTCTGCAGCAAAATGCCTTGAGGTTTCTGCCATGCCAGGACCAGAAATTATTTTGCAGCTTGTTGCATGTCCCTGACAACAAGGCTCAGTGACAGCAAAACATGAGAACATGAAGACAAGAACATCTCCTCATGCTGAAGACCATTAGAATGTACAGAAGGGGTAAGAATAAAGTTTCTAAACCTGGGGAACAAAATTCAACTTATTCTATTGCACACAGTGCTGAGAATCACACCTAATATCTACAACTTGGTGCAGCTTATCTAAAAATCACACTAAGCAATATCCGCAGCTTTCTTCCCTGTTGTAATTCTGGGGTAACTGGACTGTTTGCTTTGACAGTTTCACACACTAAGTGGAATAAACAAAATACTGATGCACTGATGCAGTTGTAAATTTTAAAAACCATGTCATAGCCATTTCACTTAAACAATTGCCAAATAAAAAACTCCTTAGAGTCCAGGATTCAATATTTTTCCTTAAAAAAAAAAAAAAGTCATAGATGATCACAGTTTAAGCTACAGCTTTTTATTATACTGGTCTTTTCTAGCAGTATTCTTGAGACAGCTGAGGTGATAAAGGATTACATGTGGAAAAGGCTTTGGCAGATCCTTAGAGGCACATGAAGAAATGGTTCTCCATGGAGAAACAAACTCCAGGCAGCTAGCTTAAGTAGGAAGAAAGTTGGAAAATACCTTTCATGTGGTCTTTATATGGTCTTGTACAGAGTAATAAAAGTGAAGTCACCCTTTCTAGGCAAAAATTTATCATTGTGTTACTGTAGCTACCTTTGATCAAGGCACCTGAGATTATCAACTGAGTAGTCCTGATTCATTCACATATGATAAATTATTCTAAATGTGAACATTATATATTTTAAGTTTTCCATGGGGTCTTTCCTTTTCTTATTTAGCTGCACTCACTATCAACTAGATACTCATCTACTGTCTGGAAGCCAGCTTATGTTTTTTTGGTTAATCTGGTTTTTTTGTTTGTTTTTCCCCCACCCCGCAATGTCAATAAAATGGGGCTCCTATGAGCATTTCTTTTAGGAGAAGAAAAAGTTATTTGGTTTGGTCACATCTTTGCATATAAACAGGATTGATTAAATGTATTAGTCATACATTGGGAGATAATTTCTCCGTAGACAGATATCTATCTGCCTTTCTACCATAATTTTATCAAAAAGTTCTCCGAGCTTTTCTTCAGTAGAGATTTATAAGGACAACTCCTCCTATTTCCTTCTCTTTATGTGTGTTTTTCTTTGGATTTTCTGCTCTTTCTCTTCCATATACCCTGGCTGCAATCAGACCAGTCTCTCATGTCTGCACAAACATTCAGCTGGCAGTGGAACTAGTTGCTCACATAATTCAACACGACAAATAGCTTGTGCTTTGGAAGGCAACTTCATGGCTAAGCACACCTGTGCAGGAGCTATCCTCTCATTTTGGCTGAACGGAGAATTGCTGTCATGCCTGTTTGTGTCAAGGAGCTTCTTCAGCAAACAGCAAATGAGCTTGACCTGTGTTTTTTTTATTAAATATGGCAAACTGCTCCTAAAGGTTGGCACTGCAGGACAGACATGATACCTGACATATGCATATAGTGGAAGCAACAAGCAGTTCATTGGTATTTCAAGCTGCAATAAATAGATGCCCAGTTATATTTTGCCAGCAATAGTATAAAATTAGACATCATATCTATGCTTCATAACCTGTCCCTGGCTGCCAGTTCAGACCAATGCTTTGCTTTCTGGCCTAATGACGAAGGTGGTGTTTGGTTATTGTCTACCCTTCTAGACAGTTATGATGACGACTGATATTGCAGCTACAATGAGATACAATACCAATGCTTCCTGGCATACTGGCCTTTTATGTCATACATCTCAAAATTCAGATCAGTATATATTGGGTGTGAAGTTATGTCATCGTATTTCCAACACATCTGTTGTGTAAGCAGCCAGAATAACAGATGGACAAAGGAAAAACAAATAGATCAGCCCAGTATCTTTTCCCTTTTCACCAAAAAGTGTAAAATGTCAGCTGTGTGAGAATTACTGCAAATTCATTAAATGTAAATTTCTGGCAGATATTCTTCAGATGTTTCCCTAGCTTTCGCATTCCAAACATACAGAATCAACATAAGCTACAGTTAGGTGCCAGCAATGTGCATGTTCATTTCCTACCCTCCCGTGGTATTTTCTGTGCTGTCTGGTATTTCCAAATTTTGTTTCAATATCTCTGCCAGCCAAGAGTATTAAATTAGTCTTGTACATACTGCCATCTACTGTGATTAACCAAAACTGGAGCTAAAATATTCAATTTAAGTTGATTTCAGCTTTTTATCAAGCTTAAAGGAAGCCAACATTTCCATTCAGGCATGCTTATCCTGAAACTGAAAACCTCTGATGGTTTCAGTCTACACAGACGTGCTGTATAGAACTACTGAGGAAGTGTTTTATTTAATTACTTCACTGTGAAGTAAATTATCTTTGTGTGAAGTGTGCATAAACCATCCCTCTCATTCTGTACATATGAATCCACTTTGAACAAACGCTCATCTATGCATGTTAATGCATGTACTTCCAAACACACACAAATGCACAAGTGATGTGGTGTAGGAAGGAGGGAACAGTGTCTGCTCTCAGATGACTTGCCTCAAATTGCTTTACCTTACAGCCCAGCCAAGTGCAGAATTTGGCCCCACCACCTTGTCTTTGAAACTCCGACCCATGTTCAAGACAGTGTTTAGATTTGTGCACTTCTGTTGGGGCATTCATGCGGCACAGATCAGCGGCAGCACCACCACTTCCTCCTTTATTTCCCCACTAGTGAGTACTGCAAGTACATTGTCATGTGTCCTGCTGCAGGGCTTGGAATGCAGGCTTTGCCTTCATACCTATACATGTGTTTCCGCAGAACCAGCCAAAGAAACGATACTCCTGCTAGCTGTGTCGTGCTTTCGCACATGGAAGCAGCAGTTTACAAATGACATATAATAGTACAACCTGCTATGTTACTAATTAAACGTTTACATCTCCAACAACCAGCTCCTCTATTTTAGATACGCAAGTTGGGCAAAGAAATTTAATTGCAAGACCTTTACTGGGGGCACAATTGTTCTACAATTGGAAAAAAGCCACGTTTTAAAATTCAATCTTCACCTAGAGGCCGAACGTGGTAGGGCAGATCCCGGCCACCGCGAGCGCTACGCGTCTCACGGGGCACTTCTCCAAGCGGGCGCAGGGCCCGGGGCTGCCCGGCCGTTGCGGCGACACCTCCGCGACTGCCCGGCCGCATACGCCGCGGTGACGGCGGCTGGCGGGGCCACGCTGGGTGCTGCAGATGCGGCCGTCGCTCCGTTACCGACGCCCCCGCAGCCACCGCCCACCAACCCCCAGACCAGAACCGCACTCCAGCGCAGCTGCCCCGGCCAGTCCGTCACAGCAGCACCGCCACCCGCCTTGCTCCTCCCAGGCTGCGCAGGGGTAATCCGCCAGCCGCCGGCGCTCCTCCCTCCCGCGGCTGCGCGCTGGGGGCCGCACGGGGCCGGGCTGAGCGGTGCGGGCCCACGCTGTGTGCGCCCATGCTGTGTGCCGGGCTGCTCCCGCGCGCCCTGGGCCGCCGCCGCGGGGCCGCGCGGGGCTGCTGCTGCGCGCTCCGCGGCTGGGCGGGCGCGGCGAGCGGCGGGTCCCGCCTGCGGGCCGCCCCGGGGCAGCCGCCAGGCCAGGGCCGGCCCGCGGGGGTGGCCGTGCCACCGTGCGCCCGGGGGCTGCGCTGGGCGGGTAAGCGGCGGGGCTGGGGCTGGGCCCTTATTCCGCTTGGCGGCCCCTCTGCGCTCCGCAGGCATCCCAGTGCGGGTACCGCGAGCGGGGAGAGGGGGAAGTGGGACACCTCGGGCGGGGGCCGGGAAACCAAACCGCCTGTGGCTGTGTCGCTGAGGTAACGGCCTCCTGTCCCAGTGCTGCTGGGCGAGTGTCAAGTTAGTAGGGGCCTTCCAGCCATGGAGGCTGCTTAGTTTCTGTGCCTGGGCATTATATAGATGGCTTGTAGCGGGACATACCATAATTGAGGTGCATGTGCTGGAAGTAGAACTGTCTTGTGTTTCTTCAGGTCAGCTGTATCAACGTGCCACAACAGAGGCCTCCCAAGCCACCCTGGCTAGTGTGTCTCCTGTTTTTGCAGTGGTAAGTATGTGCAGGCATTTCCACCAGCGAGGGCAGCTTGTGAAAGATGATAGTGCTTTCTTTTCTTTTTCCTTAAGCCATCATAAGCACAGATGGATTAATCTTTCAGAGAACATTCTTAGTTCTAAATTGTTGCTTTAAGGTATTCTGACTTGCAGACCAGCTATCATGCACATAGTTCATCAGGATGTTTTTCTAATATAAGCATCTGCTGGAGGTTCTCTTGCTTTAATTGTGAAGGCAGTTCAACTCTTAGAAGTGCTGCAGTTGGAAGGTTTCCTATTAAGCTTGTCAAGGCTTGCTAATGACTTTTAGAAATACTGTTCCTGTGTTTTGGTATCTGCAGTTCCGAACAAATGTAGGACTCCAGGAAAAACGAGCTCTCTATTTTATTTTTTTTTTAAATGAGCCTGGAAGCCATTTGCAAGCTACTTGATTGATAGTAGCACATAGCGGGAAGGTAGGGCCTCCTTGTTGAGAAAGAAGAGCAGTCATTCTGCAACAAGGTGTGGGTAGCTAGATCCTTGTGGCCTTGTGCTCAGGTATGTTTCATTCTTGGAAAGTTATTTTTAAAGCCAGTAGTATGGAATTGAGCTACATGGTTTATGAGCAAAACAGCAAACTTTCTGATTAAACTAGACATTGCAGTTTTTCCAATAAAACAATTTTACTAGGAAATAGAAACTTTAAATGAATATTCTCAATGACAGGTGGTAGGTCGAGAATTATTTAGATGCAAGTTATTAGCTCAACAGCATGTTAATGTAATACTCGACATGGGCACAAGGCCTAAGTACCCACTTTGAGGTAGCCTTTACTTTTAAAATTTTATTTGTGAATTTCTCAGATAGCTCCAAAGGAAATAGCAAAATTTGTGGTCCAAAATGTAGGATGGCCTTTCATGCCTAAACAAGCCTGATCCTTCCCAAGGTGTACCTAGGAACGTGGTCATGCAGATGACGCTGCTTTTGTTTGCTGTATATACAAACACAGTGAAATATATGGCAATTTGGTGCTACATTTTTATTAATTGGGATGAACCGTAAAGAGTTGCTTTTTCTTCATAGCGTATTTTCCATTTGACTTCTGGGCAAGTGCAAACTATTTTAGAAATTGATTTATTGTTTTATAGTGCTGTTGTGAAAAAAAGTATGTTTGTTTTTTTTTCCCCTCCTTTAGATGAAGCTTGACAAAGAGGGAAATACTACCTATTTTGGTGAGTTTTCATTGTAGTTTTGTTTGTTTATTTTTTGGTTTTCTTTTTCCCTTGTCCTATAGAAAAGCCCAATTAGGAATCAGCATGGGGTAGAAAATTATATTTGGGATACTTCACTGTTTATTTGCGATGTTGTAACATTTCCTCTGTTTTGCTGCCTTCTATTGGTCTTCGTAGCATCTTTATTGTTACAAATTTTATATCTTTTTAAGTAATATTTTGAAAATAGCATATATCATCTCTCACAAGAAGATAATTTTTACTTTTCCCTTTTTGACCAGCATGCTACTTGCCCTGCCTTGTATTTCCTTTTCTGTAGGATTATATGTGCTTTTGCACAAGTCACTTGGTTTGTGACATGAAATTAATTGTCATGGCTGGCCTTTTCACTTATATCTATAATTTTTCTCTTTCAACTCAAGATACAGTCTTCTAAGCTTCATAAAAAAATAAATTATATTGAGGAATTAGTGGGAGAAAAACTGTTTTAAAGGTAGCACAACTTCTTTTTCTCTTGCAGGACTGAGTAACAGACTAAAATGTAATCTCAGAACATACATGCTTATCCCCTAAATGTCTTCATCTAATAATATTTTTATGATAGAAAAGAAGAAAACAGAATTGTACCAGGAATTGGGTCTTCAAGCTCGAGATCTGAGATTTCAACACCTAATGAGCATTGCGACTAGGAACAACAGAATCATTGTGAGAATGGAGGTAATGGTTTCCTTATGGCAGAGTATAATCTGAAACCACATCTTATCCTTGCACTTGTATTTTCTTGCATGGTTCTTTTCATACCAGCTTTCTGTGACATGCAGCCAACAGTGAGTCTTTGAAGCTGTATCAAGCAATCAGAGGTACAGGTTTACCACCAGAACATATTAATGACTATTTTCCTAGTTGAGCACAGGGGAAATGTTACTAACATGACCACAGGAGTAAAGACTTAGGAGAAGCCTCTTCTCAGTGGTACCACCACTAGCACAGTCTGGTGTGTGAAGCATGGGCAATACACTGGTTTGCAATTAGCATGAAATTCTGTTATTTTCCTGCCTGAAAAGACATTTGAAGAGTGTCTTTATAAAAGCCTAAATTGTCAAATGCAGTACAGAGTTATGAGAAGACAGAAGTCTTCAGAGATTTTTTTTTCAGACTCCTACATGTACTATCTTTTTCAGTTCTTGAAGGCTGTCATAACACCAGAGTTTCTTCTGATACTAGATTATCGTAATTTAAATCTGGAACACTGGGTCTTCAATGAACTAACGTCTCAGCTGGCTGGGGAAGGTCAACTAGTTACGTATTCCCTGCCCTTTGAATTCCGAGCCATAGAAGCAATCCTGCAGTACTGGGTGAGCTATATCATTTTTATTTAAATTAATTTGGATGTTGTTGCTTCATAGAAAGGACAGTATCATTTTCTTCTTGCATTAGTATTTGTACATATATTTTTCTATATGTATTCCACGCTTATTTTAGGAAGTCTTTGTTTACTTTTGGCTTCTGTTGGTTTATTTTTTATTATTTTCTGTGCATGTGTGTTTCCGTTCCCTTCCCAATAAAGTGCTAATTGGAAAGTTCATTTTTGAAACAACTTAAGCGAGCATGTGATGGCTTCACCATCATTTGGACAGACAAAAAAACAAGTCAGAGTACCTACCTTTCTGAAGACATGTTTTATTTTTTAATAGAAGTCACTCAGGAGTGCTGAGGTTTTTTGTCCTTTCGGGTCGAAGTCAGATAGTGAGTTCCCAGCTATCCTTAAATATCTATGCTTGCTAATGTGACGTTTCTAGACAAATAGTGGTTTAGCTTTATCAGCCTTATTGGTGTGGTTGTCACTGGGTTTCAGTTCAGAGCAAACCACTTTTTATAAAATGCTGTACTTTGCACTGATTTTATCTTCTAAGTGGTATCCCTATAGCGAGTATTTCTTGGGCATTGGAAAGCAGATTGTGTTAACTGCCTATTACTGTGAATTCTGTGTTCAGCAAAAGGAGTCAGTTGCCCAAATCATTCTAAAGGGATTGCTTTAATTCTTATAAAGGATCATGTTGTTATCTAGATCAGCAAACTGCAGGGGAGACTTAACACCTTGCAGCCTCAGATCCTTGAGACACTGGAAGCTCTAGTGGACCCCAAGCTTTTGTCTGTGGATAGGACTAAACTACACATTCTCCTGCAAAATGGCAAGAGGTAAATAAGAGTAAGCTGTGAAGAGACTAGAAGATGACCATAGACAATTACGTGCAATGAAATGTTAGAAAAATGGTATCTGATATGAATTTCCTAGATACTGTAATGCTGGGTTGTGTGTCCTATTTGTAAATGTAAAATTCGGTGTGTGAAATGCCTAATGATACAAGGAAAAACAGAAAAGGGAAATCTATTCTGAGTTGTTAGAAATATGTTCAAGCTTCCTAAATAGCATCTGACAGAACAAAACAATGCCTATGAGAGTAAAATAACATCATGGAAATGTTCCCCTTAAAGGAAAACAAGATTAGCTGTTGGATCTATGCTTTAAAGTTACAAGTGCTAATACATTGGTACCTTCATCCAATAACGCTTCTGAAATGACAGTGTAAATATGTACTCCCTTCCTGGAGTGGAGTACTTCCTTCATGGAGTGCTTGTTCTTGTCTGACTTATTAATATACCCAGGAAATATCTGAATCCCTGTTAGTGTATGTCTGTAGCTTGCTGGTCCCCAGACAGATCACTGCCACTGTTTAGTGTGTGGTCTGTAGAGAATTTTTTGAAGCAGCTCTTAGAACCCTGCAAGGAAGTCTTCCTGGCCACTCTGTCTCGTGAGGGTGCTGGCTGGCAAAGTCATTTAGAGATTACCTTTGTGCACTGGTGCCAGTGGGAATTACTTGACCTTTTGCCTGTTCTTTCTTCAGCTTGTCAGAACTGGAAACAGATCTTAAAGTTTTCAAAGAAACAATTCTGGAGATCTTAGATGAAGAAGAACTAATAGAAGAGCTCTGTCTGTCTAAATGGACTGATCCACAAGTATTGTATGTATACTTTGAAACCACTTTTTTTAAGTGTGTTATGTTTAAGGAGAACTTTAACACTAAACTGGGTGTTCCCTGCCAAAAGCAGAAATAGATAGACTATTGTTTTTAAAGCTCTAATGCTTCCCACTTCAGAAATCACTGTATTTGCCATTTTAGAGAGGGACTCTGTAAGCACTAGTCAAATTATGCAGTTTCAAATAGAACTTGGCATAGTAGGACAGCTCAAGTAGTATGTATTGGGGTGGGAGCAGGATGGCAGGAGGAAGAAAACCAAGTATTATCTTTTTAATCCAAATTAACACTTTGTGGGAGAATTTTCTTCAGTTTCACATTTTTTTTTTAAAAAAAAGAGGCTTTAAAGCTTGCCTTCAATAGGTCAGACGCCACACTTCCTTCGTTAGAAGCCTTCTGAACCCCTTGCTTCTAGCTTTTTGCTCACTTGCAGAACGTGAAGGAAAGAGGCCCTGGAGCAATCTTGTGCACCTGAAGAGTGGCGTTTCAGGAGGAATGTAAATGCAGAAATAGTCCTATTGCATTTTCAAATTCTGGTGAAAGACAGCACAGAGCAGCAGCAGCACTAAAGAGCAAAAATATAATGCATATCAGATCCCAGTATGTTTGGGGCTGAACTATATTGAAATTTGGGCATACAATGTATTTTATGTTTACGCAGGTAACAAAAACTACCTTTCATGTCATTTGTGAAGTTGCTGAATAGTACTTTTGCCTAACCACATTGCATGTAAATGTTAACACTTGTTCACACAGTATTGTATGTTTGAAATCAGGAGATGATTTCTTGCCCTGCAGACTTTAGTCTAAATGTGCAGCAGAAATTTGGTATTCCAGAAGCGGGACGTCACTTGCATTTCTAATGCATCTGCTGGAGCAGTATTGGGAGGCCTCTGAATTCCAGGCTGCTTCTGCACCAGCAGCTGGTCTTCATCCTGGTTTTGTTTACAGCTTTCCTTTGGACTTAATACAAACTGCTGGCAGGTTTCTTCTTGCCTTGCGGTAGACAGTGTGTAGGGAACATCTAGGAAAAATACCAAGGTCACCTTACATTCTCTCATCGGGAGAAACCTTCAGTCATCCCTTCTTTCAGAGACCACTATTGCAGACAAATAGGAGAGCTGGTAGGAGGTTGTGTGGAGTGCTGGAGGCACATCACAGGAGGTTGCAAGGCAGCTGGTACACCAGGCCACACAATGGAACACTGGCCACAGCAGCATGTTTTGCTGGTGGTGTGTGGGCAGCTCTTTTCGCCCCAGCAGTGATGCGTGTTGTGTGATGTTTGATGAACTCAAGAAACCAGAGAAGGTGTGGAGGAACCCAGGTGTGTGTGATCAGAGATCATTTGCAGCAGGAATTATGAGCTGAGCCCAGAAAGACCAGGTGGACATCTTTGTGTGAAGGGATGACAGACTGTCAAAGATTCATAAGACAGATGGAGGCTAATTAGTGAAAGCAAGTCAGATGACAGTTATTTTCAAGTCCTTATGCCTGTTTTTTCCCTTTGTATATCCACAGAGGAACCAGTGTACAGAGAGTTACTCATCAAATAGGACCTTGAGCTGAATCTGTAGTACAGCAGACTAAGGCTTTCAAGTCCACAAGTCCTCTCATCTCCATGCAATAAAATCCCCAAGGTCTGGAGGGCTTCAAAATCAGCCTGGCTAACTCAGAGTTTCTGCCCAGTAAGAGAGAAACCAGGGACTCTGTTAAAGGTCCCCAGGGAGCTTACGTGGTTTGATTCGTAAGGCACATCACTTGTTTTCTTGAAAAACCATTTTGGAGAGGTGTGTTCAGCAGCAGTGCCAGGAGGAGATTCTTTAAAAAGTTTAGTCTCTATAGAGAAATGAGATCATACCAGAGAAGAAAAAATGATGAAGAATCTTCCTGGCTTTGCTGCTGGTTTCCAAACTCTTGTGGATCTTGGGTGCGTCAGCTTCCATCTACACAGAGCACAGTCCAGTACACCACCAGAAATGTATGTGCTCCAGAGAAGGCTGCTGCACCAGCAGTCACATCATTAAGTAAAATGAAAGTCTCTGAGACAGTCTTCACTTAGGAGAGCAGCATCTTCCATTTGATGCTTGTTGCTTCGTGCTCCCAGAACATTTTGCAGTAGTTACTGTGTCTAGCTGAAACACCTTAGGACTAAACTACTTTAATATACACCTACAACATACCCGTCACTGTGTCATTGTTTGTGTGTTTTTATGGTGTTCCTCCAGTTTTTGACTGCACTGTTACCAGCTTCCACCACTTGAGGGCATGAAGAAATTAAGCATCTCCTTTCAAAAGTGCCAACACTTTATAGTAACTTAATAACAATATAAACATTTATACTAATATAAACTTTAGAAAGAATATAAAATTTCTATAAAATTTTAATATCTGAAAAAAAGATGTGTTGTGCATAGCTTTAGCACATAAAATGCTAACTGCTCTACTCAAAATAATTGACTGCCTATGCTGATCAGCTGATAGATATAAAAATACACCTTTTACTTTAAGGTGTTGATGGAAGTTCTTAATTTAAAAGATTGGATTTTGAGATCTAATGTCAGCACTCTTCTTGGCTCTTCCCCGCAGCTTGTGTGCCTTGTCTTAACACATCATTAATCCGCTTTTATACAACATGTCACTAACCAGAAAAATATAAATTGTTGCTTGCAGTGAGGAGAGTACATCTGGGATTGACCATGCAGAGGAAATGGAGCTGCTGCTGGAGAATTATTACAGACAAGCAGAAGATCTTGTAAATGAAGCTCGTGAACTCAGAGTACTGATTGACGACTCGGAAAGCATAATCTTTATCAACCTGGACAGGTTAGCCTTCTTATCTGTTGTACTGCCAAAAGCTGAGCAGAATTTATTGCTGCCAAGGCTTTCTCAAATCTCTGCCTGCAAGGAAAGTTGGGGAATTCCATCTTCATGAGGCTTTGAGTGGACTTACAGTCACATAACAAGAAGCTGCATTGCGCTTCTCTTATCAGTGAACTGGATAAAGCAAAGCGAAGCAGCAAGACACCCTAACTAGTATATGTAAAAATCTCTCTAGCTAGACATCAGCTTTCACTAGCAGGAGAGACCAAATTTTTCCAAGATGCTTCTGGGGAGCTATTCGCTTGAGGAAATGTCTGCAAATTTAGGGGCACAATAAAATTCTGCTTAGGAAAGTTTACTCTTAATTCAGCAAAACCAAAACTTATTTCATTAAAAGCGTGGCTTGGCTACTCAGCTGTTCAGTACAAGTTGTTTTATCACTCGGAAGTGATAGAAAAATGAAAAGCTTTGGATCAAGTCTTTTTTCTCTCTGTATGTTGCAGTTTTGACTATTAGTCAGCTTTCTTACTGAACAATAATTAGCTTTCATGTGCAAGCACGTGCCACTCTGTCTCTGAGGTCAGTGTTTTATATTCTTTCTCCTCTTTACTGAGGAGTTACCTCTAGAAGCAATTGATGGATGCTGCATCAGGAAAACACAAAAATCCTTTTGGGGAAGACTAGAATATGGAATTCTCCAAAAAAGGCTCAGGTTTGTAGTCTGCAACATTTACTGACTCTGCTTCTTTGTGAGTATATTTATTTGCAAGGTAACAGTAAATATTTGTTTCTTGTGAATACAAACCTCAGCCAGTTGGTAATGAGAGAACACAAATTTCTGTGGAAATTTACTGTTAATCTGTGTATATACACCTCTAAGGAGTGAGTGATGCTGGAAAGTCTGATGATGATTAAGCAGAACCTGCTGCCTTAGAGGTATACTGATGCAGCAATTTCAAAACGATAGCCTCTTTATACTGTTGTTTCATGAGTTTTGTCACTGGGTTGCCTAATTCCAGCATGAGTTCCTTTCTTTCACCATTTGGTTTTAGTGCATGCTGTATGGAATTTGCAAACTTCGGCAGCAAATCAATTTTTGGGTTCCCCTTACAGATGTTTCTCCCTTCTTTAGCCACCGTAATGTGATGATGAGACTGAACTTGCAGCTGACTATGGGGACTTTCTCTCTGTCTCTGTTTGGACTCATAGGAGTTGCATTTGGTATGAACTTGGAGTCCTCTCTTGAAGAGGTAAGGAACAAGTGCTGTGTTGATCAGTGACATAAAACCTGGGCCCTGCTCTTACAGTATATTTTATATTCAGTACAACTTAATTATTTCTGTAGGTAAAGTTCCAGATTTATATTAGTGCATGAGCATAATTGAATGCAGTCAGTGATTGGTGTATTCATGTAGTCTCTTTTTTGTAAGCAAATTACTGTATGGGTAACTGCACGGTATTGCAGCCTTTTTTTGATGTCATGACAGTGGAAAAGAAACAGGAAGACAAATTTGTTGTTGTATAAGGACTGACTATAAAGCAGTATTAAGCTTTCTTTAATGATCATCTGTTCTTCTGAAAAGACCAGCTTTGTTTTCTGGGTACAAGGGTATCTAGCAAGCAGCCAGGGCATTTCCAGCACACCAGAGGAAATACTGTCAATCACGTGTTTGTACCTAAACTCGGGGCGGGGGACAGGTACAAACTGGGGGTACAAACTTACAATTGCACGTGCTATCTTTAAAACAAAACAAAAACAAACTAAACCCAAAAAAAAGCAAAGACTTCTCCAAATCCATTAAATGGAAGGATTGAATTTCCAGACTTCCTGGTGAAGGAATGAAAACTATATGGGCTAGTTACAGAACACACTAGGGTGATTCCTAACTAAAATGCTTTGCTATGAAACAGCCCTTTTCCCAGGGTAGGGCTTGGTTGTTGATGGTAGAGAGTTTACCACTTCCTCACATAAAGGAGAACACTGGTGGGGAGTGAGAGATTATCTTTGGTTAATCCCTTTTCTGAAGAGGGAATTGAGTGACTAATGGGAATGTTCTGTTGGTAGGACCCCAGAATATTTTGGCTGGTGACGGGGATTATGTTTCTGGGAAGTGGTCTGATATGGCGACGCTTGCTTTCCTTCCTTGGGCGGCACCTAGAACCTCCACTACCTCCTCACGTATGTATGGCTGGCTGGGGCTTCTGCTTCAGGGTCTGCGTGTACAGCCCATTGCTGAAGAAAATAAGCTGTTGCAGAAGGCTGGGCCACAGAGCATGGGGGACTTTAGCTCAGTGTCTGCTCCTTGACAAAGGAGAAGGTTCTCATTGGCTGGATTGAATGAGGTGGGAAGGCCCAGCATTGGCAAAGATACACTTGAGCAGTAAGATACTGCTCACTGTTGCCAGAAGCAAAGCTGCAGGCTGTTCTTTGGGACATGCTGTGTTTGGTTTCACCTGGCAGCCCAAGGGAAGCTGAGGCCAAAACCAGCTCTGGTTTGCCTTCTCAGCTGCCATAGCAACCTGTTCGTAGCAGGTGACGTAACTGATGCTGCCCTCCTCCTCCCACCCACATACTAATTCTGGATCTGTAGTCCCTGTCTTGTAAAAGAGAAGGTAAAAAGAACAATGAAGACAGGTACCAGCTGTAACATCTCTCTGGAGAATGATGCCGTGGTTGTGATATCCTGACTGCAAGTCTGCAGTTTGTCATAGTTCTTCCTATGATCCCAGGAATCTTTGCCATTGATGCTGATGGTGTCCTAGAGCCCTGTTGTACTGAGTTGTGTGAAGATTTCTGAGGAGATTGTCTTCAGATGAGCAAGATTTTGTATGGGTCTCTTTCGCTGTTCACCCTTTCCTGCCAAAGCTAATGGGACTGTATTGTCTGCCTCTCTTCTGCACTCTAATATTAATAATAGGGAATTATCATTGGGTTCAAAAGTTAAGTTGCTACAAGTGACAAAAGAAAGGGAGACCTAAATAAATTCTCCTTTTTCTCTCCTTTCCCACTAAGAGGCAGATGGAAGTAGTTGATTGTGGACTATGGCTACAACTAACTGAATTATCCTCAAGTGTTGCTCAAAACCAACTCCAGCACATCCCGACTCTGGCTTGGAGAAATACATGGAAGGGGTTTAGGGAGGGAGAAGCCAGATGCGGTGTTCTGAAAATAAGGGGAGAAAAAACAGGCTTCAGATCTCTGTGAAACTTTATTTCCTTCTGCTGCATAAAGAGCAGCTTCTCATGTAATCACAGGCTGTTTTGTATCTTGCCCTAGGTTCCTGCAGTGTTGAAAAAATCCCAACCAGCAGCTGGAAGAGTGGAGATAAAGAGCAACCTTAAAGCAGAAACATTTGGGCTGAGCAGAAGCACATTAACAAACCAATAGGAACAGCAGGAATGAAGAGACTTTTACATGGTGGACTTTGGACACTCTCCTTGGATTTGTTCTTCCTTATTGAAAACTGCAAGAATTTTTAAACTTGCTAATTTAATATTTATTTTGTGCCAAAAACCTATGGTAAGATTTTAATGCTCACACAAGGAGAAAAACCCAAGGTAAATCAGCAACATGGTTTCCATAGCAGTTTCACCTCTACCCCATGTATGTTCCATTAGTTTTCTGTATCATATACATGGCCTTACTTTTTCGGGCATTCTCAGTTCAAGTGTTTGTGTCAAGTATGTCTTCACGTAATGGCCTTTCTTTAAAGAGAACAGTATTTTCAGCTTAAAAGATGACAGAAGTCAGCATTCATCAATGGTTCTGAGCCAGGAATCTGACTTCTAATGTCAAAAGAAAAATCCACCCTAGATTTGGCCTTTTTTAATTATTTTTTTTAAGCAAAGTTTAAGAAAATTTTAAGAAACTTTTTTTCCAAAGCAAAAATCATACCTAACATCTCTTGTGAAGCATCACCTCTAAATTGGCAGTAACCAGAAATAACAGTTTCCCTTATTTTAGGTGAGCAATAACAGGCTTTGAAATGTAGCTACTTATCTTGGGTGTTCCATAACAATTAACTTAGGCCCAAAATGTTTACAGTTTTAGTAACAGGAAAAGCAAGCCTTTGGATAATGTACACTTGTGTTGCCATCTGCTGCTGTTTCAACAGGCATTGCTACAGCTGCAGTTTAACAATTAGTTGTCGTAAGGACTGATTCAAATGCTGGTAAAAATCAACAGACCAGTTGTGTTCCTCTTAAGCTGGGCTTTGCTTTCTCTCATTTCTCCAGGAAGACAAGACAAAGCATGGACTAGTGTGCATCACAGCATGTAGCTGGATTAGTCAAGGGTGTGGAAACCTGCTGTCCTGTGATGGACTGAAGGAAGGAGTAAAATTCTTATGCTCACTATTTGTATTTTTTTCTTAGGACTTACATATGAACTCTTGAGGGTGTCATTCTCCACTGATTTATCTCAGTCTGTAGAGAGAGCATGAAATCCTTCTAAATCAGGTCACAAACTCTCATTTGAGATTTTTTTAACCTCCCTGTAGCCTACAGTGATTTATCCCCATAGGTGCCACCAGATAAATCACTGTACTGGCAGGACTTGAAAAGATAATAACCGTAGCTGTGAACATTTTTACTCAGGACTAACGAGTGAAAAATGGAAATAAAAAGGTACATACATTAAAATAATGCAGGTCTGTGATCCTAGTTTGGTTAAAATCAGGTGTGTGTAATTATTTTCAAACAGTTGTTCTTGCTTTTTATGTGACTTCAACTAAAGATAGAAAAGGCATGAGAAGGTGAGAAAATCAATGGGGTTTGTAATGTTTTGAGTTTTTTAGCTGATTTTTTTGCAGCCTTTTTGCTTAGCAGGTGGAGATGTAAAAACTCTAACCTGAGCAATCCAGTGGAAAAAACACTGGCTCTCATGCCTTGGCTGGTAAACCCCAGGAAAGCCCACTGTGTGAAGGGATAGGGATGCTGATGTTTTCAACCAAGTTGTAGTTGCATTAGGCCAGGACTAAGAAGTGTTAGTGCAGCTGTTTGGGAAGCTTTAACATAAGCTTTCCAAGCTCTGTCTTTTGTGCAGAGAGGCTTCTGTGAACTGTATTCACTTCTTTTTCTGTATATAACTGACTTACAGCACAATAAAAGCACTGAGAGACACATCTTTTACCAGACTGCCTTTCTCTCTAAAGACATAAGCAAATGTGTAATGGTTTTCTTAAAATCCAAGTAATCAGAATGCATTCATGTGTGATAAAATTACTCTGTGATCATACACAGAAAAAAGCCAAAGTCAGTGGAGGCTGTATGTTCAGAATGGAATTGCCACAGAATATAATAGTTTCATCAATTTTAATTTAAAAAGGAAAATGTTCTGCCTTTATTCCTAAGAAGGTAAGTTAAGGTGTATCATCTTTGAGCATGATGTTTAGAATTCTGTGCTATTCCACCAACTTGTGTTATTTAAAATAAAAATAATGCTGTATGTTTGTGAAGGAGGCAAGAGAGATACAATACATATACATATGTATCTATGAACTAGTGATGGTAATAATAGCATCACATCTTGCTGCTCAAGTTGTTTAATAGGTAATTGATAAACACTGTTAAACCTGCATCATACAAAACTAGCGTTAATTAGTTGAAGACAATACTGTTAACAATAAAATCTGTTAACAATTCTAAGTTACCATAGTCATGGAATTGTACATGAAAACACAAGCAAAGGGTATCAGAGTAGTTTCAGCCATGGTGCAAAAGCAAGAGCACTTCCCAAATGTTAACCAGTCTTGTTTGTGCTTTTCTTCCTGGGAGATCCCAGCTGTTCTACAACGTGAATGTGGTGGCCCCCAAGACTTGCTAGAGACAGAGGCAGTCCTGATTGGCACCCACCTTTTTGTCTGGCTTAGAGCTGCCACTCCTCCATGCTTCTTATTTTTACAGCAATTTTTGATTGCTTAGAATCCCTATCTTAATCACAGTCTACAAGGAGTTGTAAATTACGTGCTATTATTTCCTGGTTTTGTCAAGAAAATACTCTGACCAGCAAAGAAGGTGACCACTGAACATTCCTCATACAGCCAAATACTACTACCAAAATCCAGCCTCTGCTCATTTCAGCCTCAGGTTTGTTCTAGGTGAAGCGATGCTACTGCTTGCAAGAGAATTAATTTCCACTTCTACATGACTGACATAGCTTTGGTTGGTTTGTAAGTCGAACCACCATGAATGCTTATATTCCCGTTCACTTAAAAACAGTGACCATCATTCCCTCCCTTAATACTACCTAGCAGCCTACCTACCTATCTGTGTCATCTGTCTATCAAAAGTTTGCTGTCATGTGTCTCTGTTGGTTTGTCTGGGTTAAGGTAAGTACCACCGATACTACAGAGATTCTTCACTGTAATACCAGCTGTGCCCTCTTTTTAAAGGCTCCCATGAACTTTCAGAGCGAGTAGACAAAAAGCCTTCCACCAAGCCGAGCTTTCGCCGAACTTCTCTCTGCTGCCACTACAACTTCTTTCTGCAGAGATACAGAACAAGGGTTAGCAAAATGCAACTCCAGGCACACGGCTGCCTTAGGCTTCTCTAATGGAAACCATATTTTGTCCATATCACTAGCGTCTACAGAAATGTGATGAGGAGAAACAAGAGAGCAACCCACCTCATCAGAATAGCAGTTAACGATTCAGCAAACAGACTATTTAATTTGGGGACTGGAAGAAGCTGGAAGCAGTCAAATACGCTTCTTGCCAACAGAAACTGTTACTCAGGGGTAAGATCAATACAGATGAAGCTGGAGTGTGGACTGGATCGGTGCCATTTGCTATGGCATCTGCTCGGAGAATGGCCTCGCACTTGTGCAGGAACTGTCAGTGATGCCTGTATTCTAGGTGCTGGATTACGCACCCTAGCCTAGTTAGAAGAATTTACAGTTCCAGGTTTTCTCCATTGCATGTTTTAACAGCAAGAAGTCAGACACCATTTGTTGAAGACCAGTCATAGAATCATTTCGGTTGTAAGAGACTGTCAGGATCATCTAATCTAACCATAACCTAACTCTAGCATCAAGCCATGTCCATAAGAACCTTGTCTAAATGCCTTTTGAACACCTCCAGTCGCACACTTCCTCAGCCCAGCACGGAGGATTTCTCAGTAATCACACAGAGAACCCCATAACTCACACAGGTTATGTCAGTCACGTCCTAAGTAATTTAGATATCAGGCCATTTGAAAGCAATCTCTTTTCAATTCAGGTATCAAGTTCCAAAATTTTGGCAACTCAATAGTTCATCCACCTATAAAATGGTTTTAATTATCAGTTCAGAGGCTGACTTAAATGAAAACTATGTAAAGCACTTAAGACTTTTGCAAATGAGTAAAATACCTATGTGAGATGTTGACTGGTAGATGCAAATAAGGTAGATGTTTTGAGGCAACTGACTACAGTAATTTTTCTCACCTTTCTTGCAGATTTGACAGTGATAACAGAACTCCCAAATCTTGATAGTTCCTGTAAAATAACATTACTTGTTATAATGCTGCTAGTTTTTCTAAGTGGGACCTTTTTGTTTCTCTCTGTGGTTTGTTTTCTGGTTACTTACCTCAGGAGAAATCAGAACATACTGTGCCTGAAGAATAAAAAAAAAGAGAAAATAAAAAGTCAGTGGAGAGAACCACACTAGGAGGGTAGAAGACAAGTACAATAACCCTGGCTCCTAAACAGCAAAGGAATTCAAGAAAAACCAGGAGGAGCCAAATCACAAGGATTCAGAACCAAGTAAACCTTCTGTTTTCTGGAACTAAGCCAGAACACACAGGATATTTGTACTGGATGTAATTAATTAGCTGTCATTATGACCTCATGTCTTGACTTGATTTTTATGTTTTCTTACCCATTCCTCAGGACAGGGAGATGTCCATGATTTGCAGTGGCCTGTCACATTCCCTGAGGACGCCTGCTTCCCATTGTAAATGTAAACGTAGCCAGCTGTCCCACCAAACAGTATTGTGGTGGCGTCATTAGTTCGGAGTGGGGATGTCACAATCATTTCATCTGCAAATATTGCAAGAATGACACAACACATTGGAAGTTAATGAACGCTAAACCAAAACAGAAGTGAATTGGCATTTACATACTTCTAGATGCCACAATTCCTAATAACGATGACAGTTAAAATGTTTCAATTTCTGACTGAGTTGCCTGGGATGGGCACAATGGAATATTGGGACAGGTCAATTGAGGAAGCAGACTGTGCTCAGCACTCGTGTGAGTATGTAGGTGACCAGTCTTCCTGTTGCCCAAAATAAAACATTTCACCCTTGATCCAGCTTCATCAAGCTTTACCTAGTCCATCATTGTCCAGGTCACTTAAGAATACATCTCCTCCAAAACGAGAAAACCTCCTGTCCCCACTGAATGTGCTGAGCAAAGAAGGCTTGGTGCTGTCTGTCAGGTCATACACCAGCGCCAGTCCAGCCTGGTGCAGCACTGAGGTTATAAATGAAATCCTCGACAGGCTATCTGAAAAAAAACAAAGGTAATGGAAGCTGAGCATCAGACACCAGAACTCGGGTTTAATACTTGCAATACATTGACAGCAAGTAATCCTGGCATTACATACCATGGACAAATTTAATATAGTTTATGAAATAAGATCAAACCTTATACTGCATTGATAATTAGCATAAAACCAATCTCTTAGCAATAATACCAGGGTAAAAATGCATTCAAGTTAAAGAGTTCTACGTTTTAACTTTTCTAATTCCTTACTGCCTGCTGCCAGAATAAGGACAAAATACCTTGTTGTTTAAATTCCAATAAATATGCAGTGTACTAGCAAATCACTGCTACATAAATAATGCAAGGTAGTAATGCTGCTAAGCTAATTTTAAGGAAGGAAAAAAAAAAGGCAAGGCACTCATAGGTGATTACAGTGATTATTTCTAATATTTTTTTCCAATTATGTGGCAAATTAAAGGTCTCTTTTCTAGCTTTTAACTTGGTATCTGTTCTCTGGTCATACAGAAACAAACATCCCGAAGTAGAAATGGTTTGTGATATTCAGGACATACCTGCAGTAGGTGCACCCACCACCAAAACTGTCCTTGTGATCCCAGCCACAGACATCACACCACTGGCCAGAGACAAACCCATTCTGCCCATCGCCTGTTAGATTTTTGAAATACCTATGTCATTTCTACAGAATGTCACTTTACTTCAAATTATTCATGAGGTCCTGTACTACAGAAGGAGCCTTACCTTGTCTCCAGTTACGGCGAACCAGCGCTCTATGCTTGGTGGGTTATACCCATAGACCTTCCCAACACTCTGCCCGACATCCGATGGGAAGGGATTGCAGCTTGAATTACAATGCAGAATGTATTTGTATGTAACAACATATTTTTGTACATTTAGCGAGGATTACTCCTCTTAAAATATTTTTCCATTTTAGTTTGGAATAATAGTGGCTGCCAAATTCTAGAAATCTATTTTAGTAATTCCTATGATTGTTCTAACTAGTTATATGACATTTAGAGCACAGACTTAGCTTGTCCATCCACTACTTTATCACCCAATACATTTTTGTGTTCGGTTTGCTTTTAAAAATGCTATCTCAAAGTAAGTGCTGTCTATCAGATTATTTAGGTGAGATTACCTGTCAGCATTTCTGTGCCCTCTCTCCTCCTCCCCAAGAAAACCCAAGTAATTCTTAAGTGTCTCTAAATAACAAAGACCCTCTCTATAGATCCTACATTTATACAGTCCAAAAATTACTTTTGGTCTTTTGAAGGCAACCATGAGGCTGATGTGGCCCCCGGTGAAAATGAGTTTGACACCCCTGCTATGAGGTGGTCTAAAGACCCCTCTCTTTTCACGAGGAAGGGTGAAGGCATAAAAATATGAATTTAATAAAAATATTCTAATAAGAATGAAGAGGAAACTTCTTGAAAAGCTGGAAGTCTAATCTATTACAAATCTTAAACATTGCAGAAGCAGGGCAGAATGGAGGAGAGAGCAAGCTGTCATATACAACACACCCAGCACAACTCTTCCAGGTAGGGCTACCAATCAGTAGTAATGTTTTGTTCTCCAGCTGGCAGCTGTCAAGTGAAAATCCAAACCAAGCATAATTTTCGTCCCCCTTCACCATCCAGTTGGCATCCTGCACTGACAGAAGTCCTGTCAGACCAAAAAAATACAAATGAAATCTCAGTGTACCCTGGCACAGAAAAATCTGTTATCAGTCCTCCACTGATTCATCCTATGACAACAAGTTTCTATAAGCAAAGCTGCACTGTCCATGATACGGCACCAGCTGCTGCTAACTTCGCTTGTGCGGTCAGCTGGTGAAAGCCTGTATTCAACACAGCTGACTTGTAAATCCTTGCAATAGCCTACACAAAGTACATGAAAGCTATCAGCCAAGCCTGCCCTAAACTAGTGATTCCTTTTTAGGGATAGGATAACATTAAAACTGTTTATCGGAACTTGTAATTCTTCAAGGGTGGGAGGAGCTTCAAATAATTCTGGCTTTCACCAAAATAATTCATTCTGTGTTTTGGTTTTGCAAAAATGTCAGTCAGCAGTGTTTTGAAACCCATTTTCCTTGTGGTTTCTAATTTTACATGAAGTAGACCAAGCTACAGAAATTAAGCATTATTGGAAATCTCAACTACATTATTCTGACAAAGCTCTGAACACTTGTGTATTCTGCCCAAGCCCTATTAACTTGATGTAGCTCCATATGTGGCCTTTCCTCCATCTTTCACAACAATCCTCATCACCTGTACTCATTAGCTTGTAGCATTCCTCTTTGGCCCCTTGAAGGAGCACACAGAATGACAAAAATTCGTCTTCTGAGGTACATGTACAAATTTCCACAGAAGATCAGTGAGTCTGCCCTGGTATCACCAATACAGGGTTGAATCCATTGTTTTAGCAAGGTTTCAACACTATCTCCCACAATGTTCTCGTATCCAAGCTGGCACACTGCAGTCTGGATGGGTGGATAGCCAGGTGGGAAAAGGCTGGTTGAGATGACCACCCTAACAGGGTGGTGGTTAGTGGCTTGTGCTCTGAATGCCTGTGACAGAGTGCTTTTAGGGGTCCATCATTATTCTCATCCTATTAAACCCTTTAATTAGTATAAATTATTTGAAGATGGCAATAACATGCACTTTCATGAAGTTGGCAATTGACAGGAGGTTGTGGACTATCACTTGAGGGTAGGGCTACCACTCAGAGGGACCCAGACAGGCTGAAGGAACAGGCTGATAAGAACCTCACAAAATTCAGAGGGGACAAATGCAAATCCTTGGCCCTGGGAAAAGCGATGCTCTTGCAGCAATAGAGGCTGGGGAGCAGCTGTGTGGAAAAGGCCCTGGAGATCCTGGGTGGAAGAGAGCTGAGCTTGAGGCTCTAACAACAAAGATGGCCAACACCATCCGGGGCTATAATAAGCAGGAGCACATCAAAGAGACTGAGAGAAGCGATTGTTCCCTCTTTACTCCTCCCTAGATCACACCTATAATACATTATTCAGTTTTGGATCCAACAAAACAGGAGAGATGTTGATAAACTGGAACAAAATTAGTAGAGGGCCGCCAAGATGGTTGGGGGCTGAAGCATTTGCCCTGTAAGCAAAGGCTGAGGGACTAGGACTTATTCAACCTGGACAAGAGAAGGTTTAGAGCAGACCTAAGAGCAGCTCACCAGTACCTATGAGGAGGTTAACAAGGAGAGAGGCTCTGCCCAGGATACTGGGGTACTTAGTGCCTTCTGTGCCTCTGACTTCACCATGCACAGTGGGAGGACAACAGACAATAAGCACAGGCTGAAACAAGAGAGGCTCATACTGGCTGTAACAAGACATTTTTTTTCCCTATGAGGACAGCCAAGAAGTGGAACAGCTGCTCAGAGTGGATGTGCAGTATCTGTCACTGGAGGTTTTTAAGACCTGACTAGATAAAGCCCTGAGCAATCTGGACTGACTTCAGAGCTGTCCCCTTATTGAGTAGGAGGCTGGACTAGACACCTCCAAGATCCTTTCCAACCTGAATTATCCTATGACTAATTAGGAACAAATTAACAGTCATGTAAAATATGGGAGGGTTAATTTACCCAATAAATATTACCTTGGTCACTCCTGTTGAAATAAGAGTAAAATGCAACCACAAATCCTCTCTGCTGCCCACCACCAGGTGCATATGGAGAGCCCACAACCAGATCAGCATTTCCATCCCCATCAACATCAGCTGCCAGGAGGGACCAACCAAGATTACAGTAGGAATACTGCAATAAAAAGTTAGTTTAAGCCTGAAATGGAACGGAAACCACCAATTCTGTAACAAAATAGAGCAATTTACTTTTAAAGAGCTACCTTGGTCTGCTTCTGATCAAATTACCCTCCCACTCCCTGACTTCAATTTTGTTTTCTTTGGGTTTTTTTGGAGCACTACGCATTTTTCTGTTCACCCTGCTGCCTCCCCTGCACTGGAGTACAAGTGTCTTTCCCAGACACAACCAACCTAGGCAAGCACCTGCTTGCACCATCCCCATCAGTCTGAATTCCCTTGCAATTAGAAGTTTGATTTTAACACTCTTCTTTTTAATCCCATAAGCCCTTTTCCCCTTTATCTCTCCTCCTGTGTGTGTAGCCTTATGTCAGCCTGATCAACATACCTGACAAGTTATGGTAATATTTGGCTGAGATGCCAAGCCTCTTCCTTCTGTGCCAAAATAGACATACACCGCACCCTAAACAACAGGAAAAGTAAATACACCATGAGAGCATCTCCATGTCAGCACCAAGTATGAAATCCAAGACGAAGCACAAGGAGTGAAACAGTTCTGCAAGGGCTATTAATTTTTCCTACCAGAGCCTTCTCATTACACTGTATTTTCTACCCCAAACCGAAGAATAGCCATGCTGTAATGGGTACTGCTATAACAAGGCTACAAACTAGAGAAGTACATTTTCATCATGCTGCAGGTAAGGAGCAAGGACAGTGTACTGTATATTTATTCCTTATAAATACATTCAGGTGGCTCAAATTTTGTTAATTATTATTTAATGCAATACAACAGATACATGCAAATTTCCAAGCTAGTGGGTCTACAGAAAAGCATTTAAATTCCTGTGTAGGCAGATAAGTCAGTATCTGAAATTCTGAAGAGTTTTAAGCTTAATGGATGTGGTTTAAACCAAAACATTTTGCCTCTCAGTTTGCATGAGCCGAGAATACTCAGGGACCATTACATGGGCTTATCTAGTAAGCTGCAAGTCATTAAACCTCTGTAACTTGATTATTTTAGCAAGTGTGCCTGTGTTCACACCACATTTTAGATATCATCTGTTGGTCTGTGACAATGCTCACTGATGCATGATGTCCATTCTAGACTCTCTGTTCCTAAATAAAAAGGGTATGCTTGTATTTCATGAATGGCTCCTTACATTTCCAGCACATCAGTGCTGCAAAGTTGCAATTTGATTTGGATTTCTAATGTGCAAAAAGGACATTGAAAGAGAAATACATATAGCTGTCATTGCTGTAGTCAAAGTACCCACAAATGTTGTAAGCCTTTGTGTTTAAATTACAATAGCATTCTGAGCAACAGCAGAAATCTTCTCTCTCATTTCACTGTTTAAAAACATATGTATAAATAAAAATGTTCTGTTTGGAGAGGAAAAAAGCCCAGCAAACCCATGTGTGTGGCTTACTTTGTAAGTAAGAAACTGAGATCCCACAGAAGGTGCTCCAATGGCCAGATCTGGCACTCCATCCTCATTGAAGTCCAGGACTGCCAAGGCAGAACCAAATCTTCCTGAAGGCTAAAAGAAGAGGGATTGATCTCATGAAAATAGTGGATGTTTTCAAGGCAAAACCATCATCAAAACCTAATGCACATTTGCAATCATAGCATAAGAAAGAACTGAAAACAGACATGACAAAAACCTAACCCAAAAATTCTTCACATTTTCTTAGTGTCACTGTTCTCCCAAGTAATAACTGGCATACTAATACACTAACTTGCAGTCAACTGTTATGTTGGAGGATGTGGAGGTGCTAAAATACACAATAACTGAACATGATATGGTGCTGCTTCACTATTTCCTCTTCTAAGTCTAGTGACCATTGATGTTAAGCTTATGATCTTTCCTGTTAGCAGCATTATAGCTGTGAACCACTAAAACACTCTGTAAGAAGACAACGGCTGTTACTCCACAGTTCATAGCCAGAGAAACAGATTAAAAGGAGACGTATTTCATCTCCCTCTATTCTCTTCTTTGTGAATAAAGGTATTTTCTACAAAGGATCACCTTTATTACTTGAAAAGGTCATTGGATCCTGCTTTTCAGTTACAAGCCAGTCACTGTCATATCAAATCATAGTTTTCCATTTTTTTTAAAGAACGTGTACTCTTAGTAAAGGCAAGCAATGGTTTTATGATAAGTTATCAATTAATGAAAAAATGTAGCTTCAAAGGAATTGAAATTTATATTGAATTAATAATTTTAGGTGAAAAAGGCACAGAAAAATCACAATATTTTCTTAAATGCAGGGACTTGAATGTGCTATACTGTGATGTACAGAGAGACTCCCTCAGTTTTATTTGAGGGCAAATTATGTTCTTAAGCCCCTCTTCTCTGGCACAGTAATAATAGTGAACCTACAGCTCACCATTGCTTTAACTCCTCCTGTGACTTAAGTAAGGGTTATTTTTCTTGAAACGCATATGACATCCTTTTACCAGGAGAGGTATTTGCTTGGTGAAAACTTAGCACATTCACAGGCAAAAACATTTAAATGACAAACATCTGACTTGACCCCTCACCTGATAACCCTGTAGTATTTGATCGGCTTTCCCATCTAGATTCATGTCCTCTGGTGGCAAACCTGACTGGTTTCCATAGACCACGTACACCCGTCCTATCTGAACACGGCCCAGTGTGCTGTACCCTGGTGCTCCAACCACCAGATCTCCATATCCATCCTGGTTTAGATCAGCTGAGACCACTGCCCTGCATAGCAAGGGAGTCAACAAAATCATAGTATTAGCTTCCAGACTATCACAACATGAGCAGAAAATAAACACTTTTACTTTTTTCAGGTAAAACAAAACCTGTCTTTCCACCTCTGTTTTTCCAAAAATCTACACAGCATTTTTCATATTATATATTTGATTTTTACTTTCTTGAATTAAATAAAAACAGAGCCTTGAAGATTCATCTTCCATTAATGCATCTGAGATCTGCAGGAACTGCTTTTTACTTAGTGACACAAGGCACCTGAGAGCAATCAGAGCAAGCAGCATGAAGAAGGGCTGCTTGCACATAGCAACAGAATACAAAAGATGAAATTAAGTACCTTTTTAACTGAACCTCTGATTTAACCAATAGACTTAACAGTAGATAAGCAAAGAGGTGACAGGTCTCAGTAACATGTTGGAGTTCAGAGATGGAATGTGGAGAGAAAATAATTAATTACTGTTAATTTCACTGCTGCAAAGTAAATTCAAGAATTAAATCTTTGGGTTTTGAGTCAGAAGAAATAACACAAGATGAGCAGCAATGCAAATTTCTTTTATTACCCTTTTACAACCCTCCCAAAGAAAGGGGTTGTCTGACTAGAATTCCAGCCAAATGGAAATTTTGCTCTTGATACATTTTTATTCAGTACCTACAGAAAGAGGCTTATACTAACACCTGAAAGGAAGGTCTTACAGATTAACATCTTGTTCTGGCCAGACAACATAAGCCATTCAGCCAAATTTGTACCACTAATTGATTTGAACAGTCACTTTTTAAAGAGTATGCAAAGAATAAGTATTAATATTTTGGTGGGTACTCAAAATTTTCAGAAATTAAGGGGCAAGTGGGAGGAAAAGAACTACCAACCATCCAAGTCTAGCATAAGGTGTAGTCAGAAAATATGAAGCTGTGGGTTTGGAGATGTGCTTAGAAGATTTCTGATGTGTAGCTGCTAACATTCTCCAGGCATAGGTTGTAAAGGCACGTTTTATCAAGTGGAGGGAATTCTGAAATAAAAATAATAAAGAGACACAAGAACAGCCACAACACAGGCTGAAACGCTAGAACATTATGGAGTACCTCAAATGCAAGTCACCAACAGCACAAATCATCACATTGATGTAAGCAGATCTGATTCAGGTCATACACACCATTTTAGAAAGAGATAAAAATTTGTATGCTTTAAATGGAGTACTGCTAATTGTTCACTGGGGGACTTCTCAACCCCCAAAAGTGATCATTTGATTCTGTAAAATGTAAATACTAATGCGTAAATACTAAAAATCTATTTTGTCATTTTTGGCACTGCAAGATGTATTGTAACTTCACTATACAACAACCGAAGTGGAAAAATTTAGTATTTATGACATACATACAAATATATAGCTTAATAACGGTACTGGTATCTCCATGAAGTGAAGTCAGGGGCTAATGCTAACATGCAGACATGCTGCTCCATCACGCAGCATTTTGGACAGATATTAAAACAATTTTATACAGAGCCGAATTTTACCAGACACCTCTGAATTTCTCACTTACTGTTGCCCAAGACTGTATGTCGAAGTGAACTCCTCTCTCTGTATAATTTATATTCTTTTCAAGTGTTTTTGTAAGCAAAGAAGTTGCATTCTTTTGATGTTCATGTTTTGATTGCTTGTTTCTGCTAAAATAAAGAAGGCAGTAATAACAATTTATACAACTGAATTAATGACTTGACTATTATGATAAAGCTAGGAGAAACAAATGTATTGCATGCAATCAAGTGGCCATTTCTCCCATGTATAAATGGAATTCTCAAAAGACACCAGTTAAGTTGGTATCTCTTGAGATGTTTGGTAGAGGAATATATACACTTGTGCCCCAAACAGCTGAGTTCCATATTTCTGTTCATAAATCAGGAGAGAATTTAGCTATGGTAAGGGTAAACATGAATCAGCAGTTTCAAGATTAGCAGAACAAAGAGTGACAACCAAATAAAGTGTGAAGATTTAGCACTTCAAGTGCTAGGTAAGTCTTTGTGTCCTTGGGCTGGAAGGTAAAAGTCTCTCCTAGGCTCTCTGCAGTTCCCCTTTATGAAGCTTACTTATTCACATTAAGAGAATCTCAAATTCACACACAGAAAGATAATCCAAGAGATCTCCAATTTTCAATAGCTCACTGTCCATATTAGCAGAGGACTCCCATCAGCAAATCTTTGAACCCTCAGAGCTGTACTTACACATAGTTGCCCTTGTGTTCTCTTGTGCAGTTTATAAACAGAGGGTTCTCGGGCAGGAAGCAGCCACTAAAGAAGTACGCAGAATACAGTTTAAAGATTTTCATGCAATAGAAGTGAAACTAAAAATACAACTTTTATCCTCACTGATTCTCCTGTTAGAAGTCATCAGTTTTCTCAAGTAACCCTGATTATTCAAAATCAGAACATCATTATAATCCTTAGAAATCCCTTTTATGTTTATTTTCATGATCTTGATTAGATTCTATATGAATCTCACACGTCTTTACATAACTCTAAAGGAGTTATCGTAATTTATAGTAACATGTCCTGCAATTTCTGTTAATCTAAAGCACTTTTAATGAAAGTGCCATTCTGGAACAAAGAACACAACAGATTATGCCGTATTGTCTTTCAAACATCATTTCCCAAAATAGCTACAGTGATATTTTCCATATCAATGGATGAATTAATTGACACTGTTAGTCTTATGAAATTATTTACAGTAAGGTTACACTTGTGACAGAGCAGTACAAGGCTTCTATAAAATTATGATATTCGGAGTGCAAGCCTGTGCTTCCTATACTAGAGTATTTACTCTTTCTCATCCTATTTACCATAAATGTCTGAAGGCAGTGTCTGATCTCCCCTAGGAAAGGGCACCTTTGCTGCCTGATGACAGCAGCCAGAAGGTGCAATCACAGCTCAGACTGCCAGGCCAGGCAGAACCTCAAGGCATGGCTACACAACATTTAAGCAGGCCCTTGACTATGGAATGCCCCAAATTTTCCCTCTCAGCCTGGGGAAAGGAATAATATGTAATGTAATAACATGTAATGTAGTAACATGTAATAAATGAGAACTCAAGGCCTGTGCAACCCTGTGCACCTGGGTAAAAGACAGCCCTTTGTCCAAGTCAGGATTTAAAGCTCAGCACCTCTTCTAGGAAAGAACCTGCCTTGAGAAGAACAATTTAATGGGTGTCAGCACTTGGCTACTGCATTTCGTATTGCAGGAAACACGCTATACCTGGTTCCATTCTCTAGCATATGGCTTGTCAGCTCAAAAATATTGTTTGTCCAGAACGCCATGTCATCCACTCCTCCAAGGAAATATTCATGAAACTTCTCCACCAGAAACGGAGATTTAATAGCATATGTTGGAAAAAGCTAAGAGACAAATAACATACTTAGTAAAATGGATTATACTGTCTTCATTCTATATGCTCATTTTTTTAAAGAAAACAGAAAACCAACCTTGGCAACAGCAAGCCTTTCTCCATGCCTGAAAAAAGAAATAATATTCAGAAATAAATTTGCTTCCTTTAATAATATTTAATTATTTAAACAGTTATTTTCAATGTTTCTGTATGGTAAATACTATGCAAGTCATTACATTTCCTTGTTGGCTGTTAATATATTTTTTAAAGCTGCAATGTGAGAAGGAATGATGCTAACTTTATGGCTCCCCTTATTTGGAAGGATTCATGATGTTCATAAATGCTGCATGACTACTGGTAATAAACTGAAATAAAGGATAGACCTAGGCTGTTCAGGATATTCAAAAGCAGACATTGCCAGATATCAAAAGTATCTTTAGAATTATTCTTGGACTTCAAAGGATCTATCTAAAGTGTCGGTAAGCCATCTATTTAGGTATGTACACTACTCCTTCAGTACACGATAAGTATTTTGCTACCATGCCACAATGCAATGGTACTTGAGGATACAGCTGTTTACAAAGAAATAGGCATAAATATGTTAAATGCATAAATTCGTTAAATAGCTAAGATACTGAATCTGTGGTGTAATAATGAATTTAACAGTCATTAAGCAGTCCAAATCTGTATTCTAGCCACTAAAAAAAACCTAAATGTCTTAAGATTTTGAGGTCTAGTAGGGAGTCTATATTGCTGGCCTCAATGCATAAGGCATTTCAAATAGGATTATCATCATTTTCCTACATATGTTTCACTTATGACAACCCAAACAAAGCTATTCAACTTACAGTTCAAGAAACAGCAGGTAAGTACAGTCAGTAATTGTGCTTTCAGTTATGATCTCTCTTCCATAAAATTCCTTATAAATAGCTGCTAGGTCTTTGACAGGTACATACCTAAAAACAAGACAAAGGTATTAAAACGAGAGTTTTTCCACATCACCCGATAAAAGATTACAGCTTCTGTAATAGCAATAGCCTGCTTTAAAATATTCTAAATTTCGAAACACTACAGAAGGTCATGAAGATTTACAAACGCCAGAAAGACCAGGTCTGCAGGTGCAGTCACTCTTTGCACGCCACTCTGCTCTTGTTTAGGTTCAAAGTCAGAAATCTGTAGAACGATTCCCTTTGGCTACTGCGTGTGGAGTTTCTGCACTCCTCACACTGTTTCCCTTACTTGGTGATCACTTAATCTTCAGCTCTCTGCTGTGCCAAAACTACTTGTAGCCAGAGACATTTCTCACAGCTATGCCGGAGTTTCAGTAATGATGAGTTGTGCCTTCTGTACCTAGATGAACTATATCCTACTTAAACAAAACTACTCAAATTACCTACTTTGTCAGCAGAACTAAAGGCATGTGAGCTTTTTATATCAGTCGAAAACTGTGAGAAAATAATTGTGTATATCTAGAACTGCTGCTTTTTTTAATGCTTTTAAAACCTGTCTGAATTCCACAGTATCTATAACCATGAACATCCTCAACTTTCAAAACTTTAAATAGAAATCTAAAAGAGATTTATTTTACCAAATTACTTAACTAATCACTAGGACATTTCAGCAAACCTTTTTCACTGATTATTTTATATATGATTACTTATAATTCCCTTCAGAGATAAATAATTTAAGCTTTCTTACTAAGTTCCTATAAGTAAAACTCTTTTTTTCTTTGGACCTTCCCATTTTTCATGTCAGGGAACAGTAAATAAACATGTGAGGAATATAAAACTCAGAAAAATTCCAATAGCCTCAGGAGTTTCTTTTGAAAGAAAGATAACGAAAGACAGCATTTTGTTAAAACACAGTGAGTATACAGAGTAAGAAGAAATAATTATTAAAGAAAGTAACCTCATTATCTTACCATTTTGATGCCAGATAACTGAAGTCCAGTTCAAACTGACTCAATACATCTCCTCCTGTGGTTGGAAGAATGAAAAAAAACCACAAAGCCTAACAAACCAAAGCCATTAAATATATATTATGGATAACAGCATGGATGAAGCTATGTATGGCTATGTTATTTGTGTTTATATAGCAGATCTTCCAACTATACATTTAGAATACATAAATGGTTCACCTGAAAGTATGCTGCATATTTTATACTTCCAAAGAATAAGAATAATGTAAAATTTAAAATCACAGTAGTGACTCCATTTAAACCTTAGCACCCTTCAGCCTGTGTTTTGGCTTTAATACAAGTGTCCATATGCCCTATCACATCTCCCAAAACATGGAGCAGGAGGACAGGTATAGCAGGGCTTTGCAAGCAATGGGAGTGAGAATATAGTGTCCATATGACTCATTCTTGGCTCCTACATTGCACAGGGTAAGAGCCAGAATCCCCCACTGTGGTTTTGAAGGGGATTAGTTATTCCAATAGAAGGATCTACAATCAGCAAACAGAAACATTACCAAAATCACCAACATTGTGAGCTTCTGAGTATGAACCATGAAAATCAATCTGGAGAAAGAGAAAAACAAGAGAACTGTACGTTTATTTTACTCATCCTTCCATACAAACATATTACAGAAACAAATTGTATAAGCAGCCCTGAGTTTACATGTCCCAAACCTGACCAACTTCATTCTTACAGAGTTTGTGACATTATGTCTCTCTGAAAATTTTCCCAAAACAGGGCTCCAGCTTTTTTCGTCCCTCCCCAACAGATTCCAAAGCTAACCTATCAATTTCAGTAAATCCAGTTATATCAGTAATAAAATAATACAGGCTTACTTCTCCCATGGCCTTTAGAAATCCTTGGTCGATGCCCAGGCTATGCCAGCTAACATCTGCCACCATATGTGAGGCGATTCCGAACAGGAAAGCCACCAGCTTCTCCGTAGCCTACACAACAACAATCCACTTGCAGTAACATCAGTAATTTTACTCCTGTCTTTAAGAAGAGGTGAGCATTTTGTGTAAAGGGCATTTTACAATGATATGGGTGAGAAACTCTTAAAATCCAAGAACTTAGCATGACAAAGTGTTGACCACTCATTCTTTGATGCTGGAGTCACTTTTTGTGACTTGAGAAGCTTTATTCACTTTATACAGTCCAAGGCCATAAAATTACATGGTTGATGCCAGGACAACTTGTATACTTCAAGTCAGATGTGTACTAAAGTGTTTTTCTGGACAAACACCTCCACTTCCAAACAGTGAATCCCCTTTGCCACCACGGGTGCTGTGCAGGCACACAGAGGAGAGAAAGACATCCTTGTGCAAGTGCTGTTCACCGTAAAAGCACCTGAATAAAGCCCAAGTATGAAATTACTCATTCCCACAAACAGAAAAGTTATTTGGAATAAATCTATCAGCAACGGAAATTCTGTTTCTCCAGAAAAGGCTTTTCTGCACTGAATCACTCTAAGTTCCAGAAGTCTTTCAAAAAACTGTAACTGAATCACAGTTTTTGACAAATTTATACTTCCCAAGGGTTAACAGTTGACAAGATCAATACCACTAATGGCCAGTCAAAAGGCAGGCAGACTTGTTAAGGTTTTAAAGGGTGAATGTTCTCAAATTCTGCTCCACCTGTATGACTCTCCTGTGCAGAGAAAGAACAGCAAATTCTTCTGTAAGGAAAACAATATTACCTTTAAAATAATTCTCACTTTGACAATTTATTTTTCTTCTCCTCCTGTGTAGCTCTTATACCATAAAAAAGAGCAATCTGGACTAAGTCCAAGATTTCACAAGTGAGAATACTAAAAGATGTCTGCTTTTCAAGTGGCAAACACTCAACTAGATCTGCCAATAAGGCAAGACCACCAACAACATTTGAAAATCTGGACCTATGAAAGGTATCATAAGCACCAGACCACATTGGAGACAACTGGTAGACTTAATATGGAAACTAACTTTTTTGTCTTGTAAAGATGAAAACAGGATTTCAAATTTTCCTATGTCAGCAGAGACTTTAAATGAAAAATGTGTATTTTTTCTACACTTCCCAAAGGATGAAACTGCAACAACAAGTGAAGCTGAAGAAAACTGTAGAAAGTAAAATCAAAAGTTAATCAAACTTTCTTACCTCTTCCCAAGGCTGAGGATAATTCCTTCTGATGTAGTGAATACTTGCATTGAGAAATGGTGACCAGTGAGTGTCTTCTGACACATCATGGAATATTCCTATTGCAATAAAATTATATCAGTATTTGATTTATTCTTTTTTGAGGAAAAAAAAAAAAGAAACGAAGAAAAGAAAAGGGTTTCTTCATATAAAAATATATTTTTGTTCAATTTCATATTGTATACACAATACGTTTTGCAATCCACTTATATGAGAAGAGCCAAATGAGACATATTTTTATATAATTTATACTGTCAAAAGAGATAGTAGATTTACCTTCTATGATTTTGGTTTGAAGCATCTGCAAATTTTGTGCCAGCTCCTTTTCCCTGTGCTTGTGAGCAGGTACAGTGCAATGAAAAACAGCTTCCCAAGTACAGGAGATAAAGAGAGCTGACAAAGAAGCTGTTGACTAAATAAATGCATCAAATTGTACGGCAGAAAAGCTGATGGCATGGCAGCCAACTCAAAACACCATGCTTTGGGACAGGTATCAGTTTCCATGGGGCAGAGGAGGGCTATTTCATCATCATTTTCAACAGAATGGCAACCTTGCCAAGATACAGTCAATGTAGGAGCAGAAGAAGGGCAAAGCAAAGCAGGAGAAGTCAGGTTTTCCTTTGAAGTATCAATTATTACTCTCACTTGGATTTGTGCAGAAGAGATTATGTAGGATCTAACACTGATGCTGACTTGACAAGACCAAGCACCACAATATTAAGTTCTCTAAGGTGGAAAAAGATAGGCAGGAGATAAGATTGTTCAGACCTGGAGAAAGAGTATGTATGTACACCTGGAGGAAGAGTACGCATTTCTTCATACAGAACTGTGAAACTGCAAAAGGTCAAGGTATATTAAATGCTGAAGCTGAGAGAGCAGACCTTGTGGGTGATTCAGTCACCTCCTGGCTTCATGACATTTTACAGTGCAGTTGCACTAGATAACATATGGATGGGATTTACTGGACCAAAACTAAACGTTCAGAGTAGACTTCTATATCTATGTTTGTCTCCTGCCTGGAAAGGCAGTCTGAATGGCTTTGTTCCTGATCTAGAGGCACACTGTTAAAACAGCTCATATCTGGAGAGTTACCTATTTCTTCAACTTTTTCTAAAGAGACTGCTGACAAGTGGCCCAAGTATAAAACAAGACAAAATGGACCTCAACTTTAGGGAAGGAATGTGGACTGGAGCTTGCAAATAGAGAGGCTCTGATCACTGGCCTGGTATAAGGCAGAAGTCAAAACTGTTAGAAGAAGAGGTAGATAGAAATAACCAAGTTAAGGCAGGAAATTAAGAAATCCCAGGAGAGCATCAGTCTTGACAACGAGACAAAAGCAACTAAAGTTTGTGAAAAGATGTTAGCAGAACCAGGCAGAAGACCAGGAACAGTGACCTAGTGAGTGACAGGAGACAAAACGAGTATTGAAATGCCAGAGCAGAGGGGCAATCTGGATGCATACTGAGCACCCCGACACAACAACAGAGAAGATTCCCTGTTAGGCAACACGGATGGGGCAACCTGCCTATCAGAGTATGAACCAAGGAGGTTGTAGTTGGCACAAACAACAGTCAGCATAAACAACCTATGACTGAGCAACAATGAGAAGTCTATCTGCCACTGTGTGATTTAAATCTCTAGAGCAGGTGATGAGAAAAGATGGTGAAAGTGTCCTTGGAAAGACAAACAAGGATTTTGCAGTTTGAGGCATGCAAAACAAATACTGAGATAAGTGGAGGCACTGGCACTCATCTGAAAAACGTGTAAAAGATGAGGCAACACAAAGATCCTGAGAACACTTTGAATGTAATGGATCTGAATGACCCACTAAAATAAATCACCTCCAATACTTTAGACCTTCAGTAAGATATCAACAACCAATTAGTCAGATATACTCACACAAACTACATATCACCCTAAACATCCTAATACCTCATTGTTGGAGGATTGGAGGACAGGCTGGCTTTGTCCCATTTGCTAATTTTTTTCCCTAAGACATAGAAAAAATATCATTTTGTCCTCTCAGTTTCTCCCCAATACAGTACTCAGTAATGCGAGCTAATTTAGTCAAATGGCATCCTTCTATTCAATTGCCTACACATCAGTTACATTTTTCCAGAAGTTACTTTCTAAAAGCCTTTTCAAATGTATCATTTTCTCATAAAGTTCTACAAAGAGGCTCAAAATACTAACAAAAATGATGTATGCTTTAGCAGGAAGGTATTTTGGGCCATACTTAATTTCTTACAACACAACTATTTTCAACCCTACTAAATTCTATAGGATTTTCACATAAAAGTGCAGTTGCTACAATATTTGACTTACAAGGCTTTTCTTACCACTTTTGCAGATTGGAGGATAAAAGGCATCAGGATAAATGCTCCCAGCCTGAAATGCATCTTGGTGGTTTAGTAATAACTAGGAAAAGGATGGGGGAAAAAGGAACCAGAATGTTATTATACAGCACAAAACCACAGTTTACTGCCAATATTGAAGATAAAATTTAAATATCCAGCAAGATACAACTATTATATTGGTAAAATATGCTATTTCAGTGTTGTTACCATCCCCCATAATTTCCCCTCTCCACCCCCTGCCACCAAGTCCTTGTAAGTGAAACTAAACTAAACTAAACAGTATACACTGTAATTTGAAAAGCTATTTAGGAAAGTATTTGTATAACCTAAGGTGCTGGTGAAATCACCTTTGGAAGGTGCCCTCCTCCTCTTAGACTAGACACGAAGCCTGAGCTGCCAACTTCCATCCTGTGAATCACAGCATAGCTGTCTACACCAGACAATGTAAATACTTCCCTTGAGTGATCTACTTTGATAAAAGATCAAGTTTTACAAAATAGTCTTCTTTATATCATCTTTAAGCACAAAACACACGTGTTTTGTTTATGTGTTTATTAAAACTGTCCACATGCTAACAGTGATCTGCTGGATACAGCCCATGAAAGGAAAAGCTATTTGCAGCATTCAGAAATCAGGTATATGACATGTGGTAGACTAAATTCAAAGCCTTACGGTAATTTTGCTGTTCTTATGTTTATTAAATCTGCTTTCCAAAAGTCCTCTACTGATTCTTCTAATACAACTACTCACAGAGGGTATGATTTAAGAAGATGGGAAAACATGCGAGAAACTACACACAGTACATACACATTATTAGAATTGCTACATATTTTTAACAGTATTCGGTAGTCAAATGATTTTCAACAAAAAAGGTTAAAATACAGCCTAGGCACAGTATTTACATGCATATTACTGAGAATAAATAATAAAGAAAAGAAGACAGAAAAACATTCAGAAGAAAAGTGTACAAAATTAAGCAACAATGCACTTCCTACCTGTCTATAATTAACATTCCCTTCATGCTTAATGAAAAATTCCAGAGCTCTATGTGCTGAAAAACAACATATTGAAGTATTGATTTACAGGTACACTGTGGCCAGGCCCATGTTTGGGTATAAGCATTATCAAAACCAGAATAACCCGCATTGCAATATCTAAGCCAAGTGGCACAGGTGCATGAAACATGATTTCTCAAAAAATTCTGTATGTGTGAGAGTGTCTGTTTTCTTACCTAGGGAGCTAATAAGGAAATGCTGTTTCTGTGGCACATCTGGGCACCGAGGTCTCATCACTCTCTCTTTAATCCCCAGCTCCCAAGCTGACCAACAAAGCCGAAATCACAGGGAAAAGGAACTACCCAAGCCCAAAACTGAACTACAGGAGAGAACTGATGAAATCACATCCAGCACATATGGAGTCCAGATCACAAAGTTCTAGCTGTAAAGGACTCACCTGAATTGTATTTAAGTTTCACTGTTGCCCTAAACATTGAAAAAGGTACCTCAGGAATCAATGGGGATATTTTACACTAATTAATTTTTAACATATACAAAAAACAACAAAAATCTAAAGTCAGCAAGGTAAATAATACTATTTATTCACTGAATAGTCAGATATTTATTGAGCAATCATAAGAAGAGAATGAAACAAAATGACATCACTTTTTGTTAATGAAGTCTCCTAATTAATGTTAGCTACCAGGGATAGTCTATTAATGCTACTCTAAAAATACCCAATGTTGCCTCTAACATTATTTGGTTGAAACTGCATGCATGGGTTATCGTCTTGGCTTCCCACAATAAGTTTTACTCCTCACTTGAAGCTATTTACAAACTAAGACTGGTCAAGACAACCCAGAATATGCTGAATTAAAACTGATCCTTACAATTTAAATGTCACACACACACAAAAACCCCAACAACAAACAAATAAATCCTCACTCTACAATAAGATCTAGACAAAACTGTGTGGGTTCAAAGGATCTTTCACTTTGAATTTTACCCACTGATCTAAATCATCCTTGTACCAATATGGTAAGATATCTGAAGGATCAATCTTGCACCAAGACAGCAATAACTTAAAAATAACAGCAAAAGTCCGTCATTTTAAGGCTCAGCCATTACAACACACATCTCTCCAGTGTCAGAGAGTCTCCATTTGGCAGTTTGCTTTTTGTGTCTCACATCCCCGAGACTTCCCTCATTACTCTTGGGGGCTCAAGTCCCACAAGTTCACCTTTACGACAAATTTCGTGGTGGATCCCCTCAGCTCCACAGAGCCCCACGGGTCTGACGGGAGCCCCTGGGAGGGAAGAGCCTCCCCACTCAGAGCTGCCCCCAGCAATCAGGCCATGCCAAGTAGGACACAGCACAGCCCTGCCGAGCACACGGAACATGACCAACATTTTGAACAGGCAGAGCTTTTCACAATTTTAAAAGTACTTTCAGAAGTCTGTCCAGGACAGACTTTGGTGCTGGGAGGAATTCCTTTCTACACTGTAGGGTTTTTTGTTTTGTTTTTGTTTGTTTTTTTCTGGAATACTCAGTGTTTGGATTTGGCAAGAGCTTTCAGTATTTTATCATCGCTGACTTTTATTTGCAAATTAACAGAAGCACTGATTTTAGCAGCATCAGAGCTCACCCCAGTTTAACGTAATTCTCAGACAAATGGAAAAAATTTGTTGTAAACTATGACCACATATTTCAGTGTACACACTACTTCTCAGTCAACCAAGATCTTTAAATTACATAAATACAAGTTTTCTGCAATATGCTTTCTTGATTAGAAAAAAAAATGACTGCTTTGTGCCAGATCTGTTTTTCTGAGTAGATTTCTTGCAAATACACTCTATTCTGCCACGTCTGTTATTTCAAGTTTTCAGAAGCTCGTATTCAGTATTCAGAGCCCCAAACTTGCAAAGACAGACACGCTCCCCTAACCTCAGGCAGTGCGACTTCTCCTACCAATTACTGCGCATTTCTTGACATATCACGCGGAAAAGTGAACAGTTGCAGGATGCAGACCAAGGGTACAACACTCAGTAAGGGAACATACTCTCAGCCTCAAATGAATGGCATGAATTATTCCAGCTTTTAACTTGTTCAAAATTTCATATATTCAGTACTTAAACTCTGAGAAGATTACCTGAATAAAGACAACATCATACGTTTTACTATCTGTTTGACCAACAAATTTAGAACCAGAAACAGAAGAGCAAACACTTAAAACTGCTAATTTATTATGAGTCAGTGTTTCAGAATAACCTCACACTACTCATGAGTGTTCTTGCAAAACCTACAGCAGAAAACAGATTAAAAAAATAAATAAATAAAATAAAACACACAGGCAAACAAATTCAAAACAGAACTATTCCCCCACTTTGATGTTCACTCAGTTCTCTCCGTGATTCTCTACAAATCTAGGCTGCTCAGGCTACAGATAGCAACCTACCAGAAAGAGACACTCAACAAAATTTTCATGTTAGTCATAGATACAATCACATTACAGCATTTTATCTATTTTACGCATGTACAGCAAAATTAATACATGTTGATTTGAAAACAGAGCTACCACAAATGATCTGTTGTTCTCTAGTTTAAATATAACAATCCCATAATTTGAGTATTCATCTTCTTCTTCCAAACCAAACTCTGTCTGCATAAGACTTGCAGACACAAACATTCCAGTTACATAATGCCTCTGTTTTAAGAGATGGAAAAACATGCAACCAAAACAATTCAAGCATTTTGCTTATAAAACCAGTAAAGTTTCAAAACTCAAAACCAAACTACAACAAATCTATCCTATGTATTGTTAACATTTTTTTTTTTAATTTTGCAGAATGCTCATTACTTTATTTCCTCCCTTCGCTTTACAGATAAATCTAAATTTACTTATCTTCCGAAGAAACTCAAAAGACAGGAAAATCAATTCTGAACATCTCTTACCTATTTCAACATGTGTTGAAATGCCACTCAGGCTACATCTTTTGCAGAAATGGCATAGTATAACCAGCAAAACAGACCAGATCTTCAAAACAGCCATGATGCTGCCTCGAACTGTGATTTTCAGAAGTCTGGAGCAGTAGCACTCTGACCTTTGAAATGTAGGTTACAGAGCATGCCTTTTCTTTCAGACATATTGCTGACACAGCAAGTAGGTGACTGCCGTATTTGAGAGGCTTATATCAATGCTTTTCTTTATCTCAGATAAAATAACTTATAAAAAAGGAAATAACCTATAGGTGTTCTCTCCTCCTGAATTCTGTAGTATCTCTGGGTTAGGGCAGTGTTACTGCCATCACTGCGCCGCAGCAGCGAGGTTTCTGTTAACATACAAAAGCACAGCAGAGAACAGCATCCCACAGTTCATCCGGCTCATGATGTGTTTGCCTTACAACAGCTATGTCAGAGTTCCCAAAAAAACAGAGCCTATTGCCAAAGTGGCATTGGTAGAAACACAATAGCTCCTTAGTTGTACGCAATACAAATTCGTAAGCTTTGGTGAGCTGACAGGACATCGCACACTTAAGTTTGGGTTTTACGATCCGGACTGAAAGCCTGATTTCTCTACAGAGGGCAACGCTGAGCGCCCCTGCCACACGTACGCTGTGAGCTTGGCTGGTTGTGCCGGGCCACGCCGCTCCCAGCGAGACGGTGGCGCCGGGCAGGGGCTCCGCACGGCCCCCGGGCCAGAGACCGACCGCGGCTGCCGCGGGAGCCGGTGGCGAGGGCCAGTGGCCCAGGGCGACCTCAGCCTCCCTGGGGCCGGTGCTCCTGCAGCCAAACCACCACGCACAAGCCCACCATCTCCCTCCGGAGCGGGGTCTCAGCGCGGCTGGGGACACCCGACTGAGAAGCCCCTCAACAGTTCCGCGCCGCTACCCCTGCAAGGGCAGAACAAACACCGCTACCCGCCCACCGGCCAGCTCCGCCGAGAGGCCGCTTTTGGCGCGGCCCCTCCTCCGGGGCGGTGCAGGCGGGCTCGCTCCGTGCTCCGCCGCCTGTCGCCGGTGCACGGCCATGGCGAGCCTCCTGCTGCAGCGGATTGCTGCCGCCCGCCGCCGCCTCCTCCTCCACCCCCCGCCGGCCCCGGGTCCTGCGGCGGCGCGGCGCGGTAGCTCGGCGCTGCCCGCCGCCCTCGTGCGCCGGGGCGGCCTGGTGGGCGGCCGCTGGCTAGAGGCGCCCGCCGCTTTCCCCGTGGTGGACCCGGCCAGCGGCGAGGAGCTGGGCCGGGTGGCCGACTGCGGGCCGGCCGAGGCGCGGGCGGCCGTGCGGGCCGCACACGAAGCCGGCGCCGCCTGGGGCCGCCTCCCCGCCAAGGTGAGCGGCGGCGGAAGATGGCGGCGGGGGGACCGCAGGCGGGAGGCGGCCGGGGCGGGCAGGTGCGGGCCGGCGGGCTGCGGGGCCGCCCCGCGGGTTTTCGCGGCTCCGCTTCCCCCGCGGAGAGGCTGGTCGCAAGCGGCGCGGCCTCCCCGCGGGCGGCGGCCACGGCTGCCTTGTCTCTCCCCAGGAGAGGAGCGGGCGGCTCCGCAGGTGGTACGAGCTGATGCTGGAGAACAAGGACGAGCTGGCCAGGATCATAACGGCCGAGAACGTGAGTTTGCCGGGGGAGCGCGGGTGTGCCCGCTGCCGGCGTTCAGCCTTTTCAGAAACGTTGGCATTGGTGTAAAACTGACAGCCGTCAAAACGCCCCGTATGCATTTCACCGCTTAGCCACCGTATGTTTTTCCGTTACTTAAAAAAAGTTGAGCCTGCCATGCTCATTGTGCATTCACATCGCTCTGTTACCCCGTTTCCCCGAAAATAAGCAGGGTCTTATATTAATTTATGTTGCAAAAGATTCATATAGGTGATAGGGCATATAGGTGCATATAGATGATAGTGCATATTTTCAGGGGACGTCTTATTTTTCCATGAACAACAATATACATTTATTCTCGAAGAAAAAAAATCAACATTTATTGACATATAGTCACATCACATGCTGGAACATCATCATAACTCTCCAAACCCTGAATTCCGTCATGACTTTCTTGTGACTCTTATTTTGTTTAGAACCATTGGCCTCAGTTTCTCATGTCTAGCAATAGCGGTTTCCATAAATGAGCACCTCTTGTCCATGTAGCATGCTTTTAGCGCATTGGTAACGCAGCTGTCAGTTGTTTGTCAGGTGTCTGCTTTTCTTACTGAAGGGTCTGTCTGTCCTGCTGCATTATACTGTCAATTAATTTTACTTTTTTTCCTGTATAGCTGCCTGGACACTATTTAAATTCACTTTATTCGGAACTGCAACTAGGGCTTATTTTTGGAGTAGGGCTTATATTTTGAGCATCCTCAAAAATCCTGAAAAATTATGCTAGGGCTTAATTTCGGGGTAAGTCTTATTTTCAGGGAAACAGGGTAGGTCATTGGAAAATGTTACAAACATTTGTCTTTCTGACATAACATATAATGCATTATTTTGATGACAGTAGTACCTAACAATCCGGTGGAAATCAGACCCACATTGTGCTTCATGGTTTCAAAAGCATACGTCAGCCCAGACCATGGTCGTCATGGCAGAAATGTTTGTGTTTTATCATTTTCATTGACTGCATTGAAGAAATTGCAGTACTTCTAAAGCAAATGTAGAAGCTGGATTCACTCTGTACTTTGGTTTGCATCACAGAGCACCCTGGGAGCTCGCAGGCTGGTATCCTTTTGGATAAAACCATGCTGGAAGATGCGTCAGCAGCTGCGGTGTGGTGTCCCAGCTGCTGATGGTCATTCAGTCCATGCGATCGGACCTGGGGGTACTCCAAAGTAATACTCGCCAAAACAAACATCCCTGGCATGAACTTTAAACTGTTTTGCCATGACTTTTAACTGTTTTGCCAGGACTTACATCTTCTTCAGAACAGTAGCAGCAGCTAACTGCGGAGTTTGTAAATACATGCTACATTTGCTATTTCATCCTTGTCTGGGGCAGGTATGAATCCAGGAACAACATACAAAATGTTGACTATACAATGACAGTATATTGAAGCTGCACAACTATTGCTGCTGCGATCATATAGTCCTTTTTGGAGATCACAGTGTACATGATAGAGGATTATAAAGTACTCCAGAAAGAACAGGAACTCCAAAATGACTTGAATTTCTTTTTATTGCACCAGTCTGCTGCTTACAGTGTATCTCCAATGTGATTTAATCAAAGGGGAAGCCTCTGAAAGAAGCACAGGGTGAAATCTTGTATTCTGCCTCATTTCTGGAGTGGTTTGCGGAGGAAGCTCGCCGGGTTTACGGAGATGTCATTCCAGCATCTGCGAAAGACAGAAGAATCCTGGTGCTGAAGCAGCCAGTAGGAGTGGCAGCCATTATAACCCCAGTAAGCACAGCTGAATTTTTCAAATTGTGAAGGTTGTCAGTTCAGCCCAAAGGATGGGGCTTTGGCCTTACGGCTCCTCCAGCCCCGGCAAACACCCCTGTAGAGTTTCTTTTCTACCTTGTACTCGCTGCTTCTTGGGTTGGCAGTGGTTCATCGTAGTGTTCATTTGGGACAAAGCACATCATGCACATTTATTTAGGCTATTGCATAATTACAGCAGATGTCAGCTATTTCTTCAAAAACAGGAGGCAAAATTTCCCCAACTTTGGTTGTACTTTTTTCTCTCATCCTAGTGGAATTTCCCCAGCGCTATGATTACCCGGAAGGTTGGAGCAGCTCTGGCAGCTGGCTGTACGGTGGTAGTGAAACCTGCAGAGGACACACCTCTATCAGCATTAGCTCTTGGGGAGGTGAGTGTTTATGCCAAGCTTGGCCTTAGTGGTGGGCTGAAGCTGTAAACAGGGAGTCAGAGCGGCTTCAAACATAGCTTTGGCCAGCTCTGTACATGAAGGAAGGGCAGACTGGCTGACTTGATCAAGAGGTTTTAGGTTAGTAAGAATTTTTGAAGTTATCTCTAATACAGTCTAGAGCCTCAAGGAGAACTCAGCCATTTACCTACACAAAATGTTTTTATATCTTTCCTTTGGTGGCTCTGAATGAGAGACAGCTTAAACCTGAGCAAAGCTGCTGTCCTGACACCATGGCATCTGTTACTAGTTGTGCTGTGCGCTTTTGGCTTCCATTGACTTACTGGTTTCTTCAAAACAGTAAACAAACATTAAGTGACTATTCCTCATACAAAATGCACTGATAATGCAAATTCTGTGTTTCTTTTGTTGCAGCTTGCAAACCAGGCTGGAATTCCGGCAGGAGTGTATAATGTTGTTCCTTGTTCCAGACAACAGGCACCAGCTGTAGGGGAAGTTCTGTGCACTGATCCTTTGGTAGCCAAAATATCTTTCACTGGCTCTACAGCAACAGGAAAGGTACATAAGTGCACAGCATATTCTTGCAGATTATTACTATGGTTATACTGGAAAAGAAGGGTGAAAGTGTGTGCCTTTATACAGAGCCTTCTTTTCTATCTGCTGTACACAGATTTTGCAGTTGAACCTCTCCTGTCCACCATAATCAATAAGCAATCTTGTCACCATCTCTAAGGAAATCAATAAAACTGCAGAAGTGGCTAGAAGATGACAGAATTCTATGCGATGGCTGTATGCAGAATGAAGAAAAAGTCTGGTATCAAGGCAAATCTTAATGCCAAATTCTGTCAAATCTTGGAAAAAATTTGTAAGACTAGTCAAGATTTTTAGTACCGAAAAAGAACAAGCAAACAGGAGTGACAATATTAGTGTATAAAAGCGTGACCTGAACTAAAGTGGGTGAAATTTCTTCTCTTCATTATTTCTTGGCCAGAATTGCATCTCTAAAATTTAAATAAAGGAAATTAGTCCTCACTTTTGTCGCAGGAGAAAACAGATGATCTAGCATTAAAGATGCAGATTAATTCCCTGTCAGAGTTAAGTTTTTCACTGCCTTTCGTCTGTGGTTCCACAGTTCACATCTGGTAGAGGTACAGGTTTCTGTGTCTCCTCTGTTGCCCACAGATATTGCTGAAACACGCAGCTGGTACAGTGAAGCGAGTTTCCATGGAGCTTGGAGGCCACGCTCCTTTTATAGTGTTTGACAGTGCCGATGTGGACCGTGCTGTTGCAGGAGCCCTTGCTTCTAAGTATAGAAACTCAGGTCAGGTAAGAGTAACGTTTTTGTCATTGTTTCTGCAAAATGAAGAGCCGTACGTATAGTTGAAGCTGTAAATAAGCTATTTTATGAAAAAGGAAAGCGTAGAACACTTAATTACAAAGAGGAGGATGCTGGAGCGGCACATGGCTCTGGGCAAGTTATCAGCAAGTCTGAATAACAACACTGTAAAATACCATGTATTTTATACTTGGCAGTCTATAATGTCACTGAGAAGGAAAATGTTCATTAGGACCCCTTGCAACAGCATGAGAAGCGATAAAGCATTTTGTCATGTGCTTTGTCAGAATTAAATTTATTGGAGAACTTGAGGTATGAAAAGGCACCATCCTGCCTCAAGTCTCAGGATTATGTTTTATAACCTGCCTAGCCATTTTTTAAAATAAAGGCTTCAAGTCTAATTATAAATGTTTCTATGTGTAAGATTGTGTGTTCAATTCACGTCTTTTTTTGTGTTCTGAAAGCACCCAGCAGGAGTTAAGGGGATTGAAATCTGTTAAGACACTCATGGATAGATTTTTCCACAATAAGTAGCTTTAAATAAGTGATAGACAGGCTTCAAGTGTGCATTGTTTTAAATGTATTTTACTTAGAGTAAAAAAATGTTTAAGACCATCACTTTCCCTAACAGTCAGCTGAGCAGGGCTGTGTGGAGACTGCTCCAGCTTTGTGAGCATTACCTCTAGACATGAACATGAAGTTGACGATCTCCAACTTGGGAGAAGCAGCAAGTTTTCATTGGGATCGGGAGGTCATTTGGTTGGGAAAATGTTGCTTGAATAACACAAGAAGAAAACATAAGACTAATCTTGGCAAGAAAGAAAGGAAACAAAATAGAATGGAATGTGGACAAGGACCACTGAGTGATCAGACCCAGATCAGACAAGATCTAACATAAAAGGCACCTCCACTGCTGCATAGAAGGATAAAGTAGCTGTTACTTTTGAGAGGCTGTAGCAATCAAAATAGGACGCAGTCAGAGCAAAGGGGTAGCACAGATAAGTAGGCCATTCAAAGCACTTAAATTGCAGGAAGAAAGCAAATTCAAACTTAGATAATGAAGGACTTAGAAAAAATGAATGCGCATCACCAAGTGTTATTTGGGGTTCTGCTGGTCAGTCCAGGATTCTGCAGTCTAATTGGAAGGTATTTTTTGTAGGTTCTGGACCTTGGTTGATCCATACATCAGAATCCGTGTAACTCACAAAACCTTTTCCGAAGTTAAGTGACTTAAATGTAGCATTGTGGCATATTTCATGCACTGACAGCTTGTTAAAGTTGTATTTCTAAAGTGAGAGGGGTGATGAAAGAGATGGCAAAGCAAGGTAAGAGCTTAGGGTGAAGAAGAAGAGGCAGAGGACACATCACTCTAGTAACCTGACACTGTGGCATGGAGGCCAGAATGAACATGGATGGATTAAATACAATATAAACTACTGTTTGTTTTTCGTGTTTGTTTTCAGACCTGTGTTTGCACAAACCGTTTCCTGGTGCAAAAAGGAATCCATGGCAAATTTGTGGAAAAGTTTGCTAAAGCTATAGAAAGAGAACTACATGTTGGAAATGGATTTGATGCAAAAACTACCCAAGGGCCGCTAATTAATGAAAAAGCAGTGGAGAAGGTATAAATAACAGATTTCATTTTTCACGTCTTAATTTCCTTTTTATGATCCTAGAGTAACTTTAGATTTATATTTCACTTTTTTCACACTTCGTTTGTTAGAGTCTATTTGCAGTGTGGCTGGAAGTGTGTTCTGTTCTCCTAGTCTGTATATATGTATAGACGAACAGATGTGGCCAGTTAATGTACCATTCCCCTATTTCCACTGAGGGAAAAAGAGGTTCCTCTTTTAGGAAAAACTCATTTCTCCTGGTTACTTCCTAGCTGGTCTCAAGAACATTTACTGAAACTGGATTCACTGTCAGAGTTGTGTGGTGATCCTGCAATTGTGAAGCACTGTGAATGACAACTTATTTTGAAGAACAGTGCTTCTCTTTGCAAAAGCTAAGCAAAATAATACATTGAGGTTAAAAATACCAGACCTCTGGATGTTGTAATCACTTGAAACCCTACATGCATGGCTTGGGTCTTCTGTTTTGGATGATTCATGACTCCAGGATTTTTTTTTTAATCACATTAAGTCACATTTTCTATAATATTTCACCCTTCCTGGGGTTAAAGATTATTAAATAATGTGGTTCATACTTTCTACGGTCCTGTGGCTCAGTTATATGCAGACTTGGTTTGAATCCCATTATACTTGAATGCTGTCAGATTCATTCTGTTTACAAAACAACAGAATATGAAAATATTCTGAGGTTTTTGGGAGACAAACGATACAATACTTTAATTTCTTTCCTTCATGCCTTCCTTTTGTGCATCACAAAAGTATAGTGTATGTCTGTGTATCATATACATCTATATATATAAATAAGCAAGCACTGTGTATAGTCACTGTCTTCCTGTAATTTCCAAAGACAGTAATCTATGTGGAAACTGGTACTTTAGTTTTCTCTTTACATTCTTCTCTTTGGATGAATTGTAGATGTAGGGGGTAGAAAATGTTGTTGCCAGTATCACCTTGAAAGTTGTTTCTCTTTAAATGACATTCATGTACTTCTGTTTTCATAGTGCGTGATCACCAATATCAGGTGTACTTCTTAGCCCTGCAAAGACTTTTTCTCTTGTTAGATGTAATATTTAATTTCAACAGAAAAGCTGAATCTCTAACATCCATGAGACGGGTCCATACTCATAAATTATCCCTCTGAAATTATGGCAGACTGAGATAAATAAAAATTCAAGAGAAATTTTAAATAGTACTGCAAATGGTCTTCTGAAAATTTGAACCCTCTCTTCTAAATCTTCTATTTAATAGTGGAATTATTTCTTCATTCCTACATGCTGACTTTAAAATTTTTGTTTTGCGTACCTCAGGTAGAGAGACATATTAATGATGCAGTTTCTCAAGGAGCATCTGTTGTGACTGGAGGGAAGCGACACAGCTTGGGGAAGAATTTCTTTGAGCCAACATTACTTAGTAACGTTACAACAAAAATGCTTTGCACCCAAGAGGAGACATTTGGTCCTTTAGCACCAGTTATCAAGTAAGATTATCCATTTTCGAGATTAAAAATAGCAATTAAAAAAAACGAGAGATCACTTTGAATAAATAAGATCAGAATGACAGTTTGCTAAAAGATATTATTGTATGATCACACAAGTCTTGTAATAAGACTGGGATACACATGCAAAAACGTTCGTTGGGCATGTGGTTTGTTTGTTTCTCTCTCTTGACTTGATTTTAGCATCTCTTCAACTTTTTGAAAAGTATTTTATTTTCAATTGTATTAGCAGTGAGGCAAGGGTGGATAGCATCAAAACCATCATTTTCATGATTTGTAGTATGAACTAGGAGGCAGGACTTTGCAGTTTTTCATGTGATTTGCTAGTCCTAAGTTTTTCTGATGGAAAATCAGTGGGCTAACCCATGTGAAGTCAATGTTTTAGGTACCAGTACCAAGGGAGGATAAAGGCAATCTTAACAACTTAACTGCAGTTTAAATTAAGAGAAGTGATGGAAAGTCCTCCATTGTTTCAAAGTCAAATTAGATTAGATGTTTTGCATCTTGACTTTTTTACTTCTGATACGGCTGCTTTCTTGTCAGTCTGCAAGACAGTAGATGAACTGCAGGGCTCATTTGTATTTTTTCTCTTTATATTGACAGATTTGAGACTGAAGCAGAAGCTATTGATATAGCTAACGCAGCTAATGTAGGTTTAGCAGGTACGTGTTTCCATCAGACAAATGCATTTGTGTGGTTTTATGAGCTTTAGTGTTACAGGGTGATGATTTTCAATGTCAATAAGTCTCTTTTTCATACTCTTCTGCAATTGTTCTTCTTGATTTTAATTTTCATTCCTATATCTGTGTGTCTGCATGGCAGGATATTTCTACTCCCAGGATCCAGCTCAGATCTGGAGAGTGGCAGAACAGCTGGAAGTTGGAATGGTTGCTGTTAATGAAGGAATACTCTCCTCGGTGGAGAGTCCTTTTGGTGGGGTAAAAGAGTCTGGCTTAGGGCGAGAAGGTTCAAAATATGGCATCGATGAATACTTAGAAATAAAATATGTCTGCTTTGGAGGCTTATAAAAATCTTCATAAAGCACAATCCTAAGAGCTTGGAACAGAGTGTTGTAGTTTTAATAAGCTTCTTGAACCAGAAATATGTATGAATTCAACTTCTACCTTCTTTAAAACTAAGCAACCCTGTTCTGTATGTGTAGAGATATTTACTGTATTCTGTGCTGCCACATGTCTTTACATGTTCTGTATACATTCAGTTTTTCAGCAATATGATCACAATGTCCATCATTTTTAGTAATCAGTAGGGAAGAATCCACATTTATTCTTATTGGATTACCCCTGTGTAACTGGGAGGACTTGGAGACTTGTGCATAATGAGAATAGATCGTAACCTATGGCAAGGGGAAACTAGATCACTATTTTCTACTGCCTCTGATGGTTTCAGCGTGGATGTGGGAGGCTTTGGGGAAGGCAGTCTCCCATTAGAATTTTGTGTAAATACTCATGTTTTCTAATGTGGTTGTGACCTTCTTTTAGAATCAGGTGTGTCTTTTTTTTTTTTAATTGTGGGAGAAAGGAGAGGAATTGCTTTTAGCTTAAGCTGGGTATCCATGCAGGCAAACGGGACAGCTTTTTCAGTGCATATTAATGCTGGCTACAGAGCTGCCAGCTGTGCAGCTTTGGGCTTCTGAGCAAAGGGCTGTAACTTGTGCCTGACAGCTTGCACCCCTTGTTTCATGTCTGTGAGCCCCAGCAGTCCTGGAAACAGGACAGTCCAGGACAAGGAGTGGTTACACAGGTGTCAACTATGGAGGAAGGTTTAAAAAACTTTGAACATGGCTAAAGTGTGACCTAATAAAGATTTAAATAGAAGTGATTAGAGGTGAGACTTCTACACATCACCTCAGTATTTTGTCATCTTCAAAAGATGATGTAAAGCTTCCTTAATACGAAATAAACAATGTTGTTTAAACATTATTTTAATGAAAGTCAAAGGAAGTACTTTAAAAAATGTACATTGTTAATAAATCAGCACTGCAGAGGCTAAAGGGTATAAATTTTGTTTCCTGTGTTGGTTAACTTTATTTGGTGGGACTTTACCCATTAATTATTACAAATAAAAGAAGGCAACAGAGCTCTTCTTCCTATACACTAATGAATGTACCCTATGGAATGGAATATTTTAAGGTATTTTATCCAATCAGGCAAAGAGGTACCAGATAACACAAGACCTGGTCGGGGAACGAGGGGGAAGCAAGCCAGAACTGAGTTTCACATGAGTTTTTTAAAGCGCACATAAGGTAGCAGTGACTGCTACTTATTATTTCTAAATATTTTTTATGGTTATATTTGTGTAACACTTGAGACCAGGTGGGTCTGGAGCACATGAACTGTCAGTAGAGTGTCTGTGCATCATGCCAAGAAAAGGGTGGTTAAAGGACACTTACTGCCCTTCCAATAATTTCCAATGCACCAAAAATGCACATTTAAGATAGTGAGGACTTAATACCGTTACCAGTTGCAGCATTTGTGCTTGTTGCCAAGAACAAAAAAAGAATGGCCTATTTCTGCACTAGTTGCAAGAAGCTTTCTTATAGCCAACTTACAAGCTTACACTACCGAGTGCAGAGCCTGCCTGAATTTGGGGAATACAGTGTTGTGGAAGAGGAAGCTGTCTGCCAGCCTTGGCTGCCAATACATTCTTACTGGAAAGATTAACTAGGCAGAAGAAGGTCATAACTTGGTGCCTGGGTACCACAACTGCACAACTTAAAATATTTCTGCCTGTGAACTGTAGTATAAGGCCAAAATTAAAGTTATCTCATTTACTGCGGTATGACAGTGCAGTCTTGAATGTGGGTGTACTTCTTGGGACGGTGCATTTGGAGGATAAATTCTTTAACCTGCTGCTCTATTAATTGCAGAGTTACTGATCTGAATGCATTGGTGCATTTTAAATCTTGATGTCTTTTCTGATAATAGCACTGTTAAAATTAATGAGTAAATGTTTACTTTTTTGGTAGCAAATAATACCTTTTACTATGCCTGATAACAAGCACAAACCATAATTAAAGATAAAGTATGTTAATAAACTTTAAGACTACCTTTGTCTAGATTGGATTGTGTTTGGATTCCAGCATAGTATCATTGTGTCAGTAAGGTCTACATCAGTTAAGCACAAAATAATCTTAAAGTTGTCTTCATAGAAAAAGCTGTGATTCTTCAACAAAAGATATACTTGAATTCTCACACCTTATTTATGTTTGTTACACTTGTGACAGTTTAGCAGTTTCTGGATATTAAAACTGTGATGGAAAATATGTTTTCAGTTAATAAATAAGTTCTGTGACAGCACTGGATTTTGTGGTTTATTATAATACCTTATTCAATATTGAGTTGACAAACTGATAGCAGCCACATTATTTCAGTCTTGGATCTGCACAGAATTTTTTGTTCTGTCAGATTTAGTCCTGGAAAAAAGACACTTCTTTGCATCTACATGTTGGTGAGGTATAAGATCTGGGTTACCCCAATTACAGTCCCTTGGATCTAAGTAAAATAGATGAGACTATTTTGACACAGTAAAACGCCATCAGTCATTTTGTCCGTAAGTCTTCTATGCTGAATCAAACATTTTACCACAAGATATAAGCTTTGTGGATCAGAGTGTCTTTCCCTGCTTTCAGGATATGATTACTTGCATAATTCTTTACTTCATTTATTAAGATTTAAAATAGATTTTTGGAAGCTTTTTAATTTCCATTTAGCTAATACAGTTTTGAACCCTCAGAAACTGTCTTCTAATTTCCAACCCAAATCAGTCAAAGCCAATTTCTATTTTATTTTCCCATACTGCCCTTTGTTTGACACACCTCCCCACCCCCGCCACCTGTCTTCTTTGTGTAGTAAACTCTTAAGCTATCTTTACCTGTTCTCCTAGATACTAACATTTTTAGCTTCAATAGGCAGAAATTATCTCCAACCACAGTGCTCAAGCTTTTTCTGCCAAGTCACTATAGATAATGCTGGTACATTGTTACGCTAAGCTGGCAAAGTTACCTTGGGTGCTTGGAATAAGTGAGGAGGCTGGTAACACTGATCCAACACCAGTGAAGATAGACAATCAGTCTTAGTATGGCTTACAGTAGCTGGCAGATGGCACTTGTCACTGAGATGAAGGAAATGTTTAAGCAGGCTAGTGTTCTGCAGCCTCTTTCTCAGGCAGTGGTGATTTTAGAAACATTTTATGCTTTTATGATTAGTTGTGCTTTCATGATTAAGCCACAGAACATAAGCTGCAGTTTAACTGGTTTGCAGAGAGTAAAACAGCTTTTACTGTTCTGAAGATCAGTCAGGCACATGTTGGGAGTTGGGCAATCCTGTAAGTAAAAGATGCTCCGTGCTTTGACTTGGAATTGAAGTAACCTTCTTGCTGTAAATGGTCATGCCCTTTGTCTCAGCCCTACTGCTTATGGAAGGGTAGAGTTATCTTCGAAGGTTTATGTAATGTGTTCAGAAGTTCTAAGTGAATTTTAGCACTTGTTTAAAAAAGCACTTTCAATGTCAACTCCCTGCCTTCCAAAACACAAGAAGTTGGTGGTTTATTCACTTTTATCAGTGATGTTGAAGCTGCTCAGCACAACTGGCATGTTCAGGAATCACTACTGACAATCTTCTGTGGCACAAGCCCATAGAGATGTGCATCAGCCTCCTCCAAGGGGAGGGGGGAGGCTACTGATGTTACTGAAACGTGCAGTGCAATAACAGGCAGGTTCCATTCTTCAATGAAGCTCATTCGGCAGACAGTATTCCCTTGTAGGAGTCAAGCATTTTAAGAGGTACCACGTACACTTTGGCATCATGCAGCCAAATACAATTAAAGTTGCTTTTACGGTGTATATTTTTTTCCTTACAGAGAGACACTTGTATCTCATAGTACCTTTTATTATCAAGATTTAGCACAAACTTCACACACACCGTTCCACAGATTTTTCTTTTCCAGTTTGGAAACAGGGAGCATAATCTACCCCTAGCTAACAGCAGTATTTTGGGTTATATTGCACACTACTATCTCTGATTACTGCAAAGCAACCATTGTACTTACAAACACTCAAGCATTGGGTTTGCTATAAAATAAGCCACAAAACTTGTGAAATTCCCACACTTGTCATGAGCACTGGTCAATATTTACACACAACCAATTAAACCCAAGGACAAGTACCACATGGAAACTCTTGCTGTGAACTACAGTAATTATTTGTTCTGCTCTCTGATGTACTGAATTATGTTACTTCTCTGAAAAAAAGATACTGTTTTGCTTTGGTCAGTAGGAAGGGAAGGGATCAGATACTGTACTGCTTCTATGTTTGAGTACAGACATAAGCTATGGCAATACAACATATCTCCATTAGCCTGACCTGAGTGTGGAGGATACAGGATACCATATCTGAAAGAGTACCTGACAAGTTCCTAGAAGGAAAGACAAAACTTTATTAGTAGTTACATAAATGTAGTGATTTCAGCTCAGAAATGGTTCCAGTTACAATACTATATGATTTGCAATAAATAACATTTTATAGAAACAGATCCTAATACAAATTCTGTAATAGCTCACCCATCCACCCACAGGCAGAAGTGCTTCCATACAGAGACAAACTATGGATGTGCAGCTCATCTGCACTTGATTTGTAGCCTATGCAAAATAACAAGTTATTTGCCTTTTCTCCTTCCTTTTTAAAATTTTATTTTTAAGGTTCCCTCCCTTGCTTTGGGGAGTTCAGGACCTAAAAGGTATGTGAAATGGGTTCTCCTTCGCTACAGAAATATGGGATTAGTACTCCAGGTAGGGATCAATGATAAGCAATAGCTGATGTTAAGAAACTCTAGTACACCTCTATCCCATTTCCCGTCTAGAGGAGTTTACATCTCTCAGGCGTCACATAAATGGCTCATAAGACTAAAGCAGCTGTAATTTAATTTACCACTGTCCCAAAGTTCCAGCTGACTACTTACTGCCCATTGTAAGTATATTGACGGGTAAAACTAGTTTCACTTGAGGCTTAAAACAAGCACAGGAAATTTGTCTAAGAACTCAATTATTTCAAGAACATCAGAACTATCTAAGGAAAGTTTAAATCCAGCATAGAGAACATACGCAAGCGCTCATTCTCTCTCTGTTAAGTTCCCACACTGTTAAGTCCCTTGCATGTGTGCACACTTCTGCTTGCCCACAAGAGACAAAGAAAGAAAAGGAAAATTAGCATCATATAAGCAAACACAGCTGGCAACACAAAACAGATGCTTGAATAGTACCTATATCTGATAGAGGGAGACTGCTAATACTGTTCACCCAAAAGGACATAGTTGAAAATGTATTCTTACACATGAAATGAGAATAAACTTTTTTTCCTTTCCCAAATAAACAATCCTCTGCAACTAGATAGTTCACAATTTTCTTGAACTTCTCATCAATCTATTCAGTTAATACAAAAAGCTGAGAACTTGGATATGTATCTCAGCAAATTGGGCAAAGTAAATTTTGCTCCGTACTGCAGCAGCAGTTTTGTTAAGAAAACTAAAAACACAAGCCAATGACCTGTTGCAGCATGGCAGTTTCATGCTGCATATACACTGTGTTGAGGACAGAACCTGAGTACTGAACCTGTTTAAAGGCTCAGGCAGTAACGGTTAAGAAAGTTTTCTTACTTAAAATGCAAACAAAAGCAGTCCTTTTACATCGCTGGACAATCTCTGCTTGTGCATGTATAAATGTAAAAGCAAGATACAAATGAAAATCCAGTAGCATCAAGTCTATGAGACTCTAAGTATCAGCACACTGTCTGCCTTCAAACGGAGGCAGTATCTTGTCATTGCCAAATGGAATTCTTTATATTCAGTGGACTCTGAGCCATACTGGACAAGCTACCTCTAGTCTCCTCTGCTTCTCAGTGCGGATGAGACTCTTGGAAATATCCCCATTCCTATTTCACAAAGAAGCTGCCAGCATTCTTCCACTATATGAAGGAAAACAGCATGTGGAGGTGAACGTGAAGACTGAGAACCTGTTTCAAACCCATCATAACCCAAAACAGAAAGCTAGTATCAGAATTCTGCCATTGTGTTTGTATCTTACCAGCTAGTTTTTTGACCCTTTCATTCCAGGTTCCTTCCACAAGGAAGCAACAGTTGTAAAAATAAAAATTATACTTAAGATAAAAAGCTTGCTATAGTCTCTCCTAAATTCCTGACAAAATCATGCTTGGCCAAGTGACACAAACGTGATATCACAAATTCACAAGAGCTCCGAACTATAGTTTTCAAGTTCTGTGCAAGTCCTGCATTAAGAGCAAGCCTGGTCTTAATGTAAGAGGAATTACTTCTCCTTCCAAGGAGGTAGAAGAAGCAAACTAGTAAAATTAGAAGCAGCTCAAAAATGTAAACTATATTCAACTTTCAAAACATAACTAAAACACTGCTAGCAACAAAGATGTCAAAGCATCATCTAGAGAACAGAATTTAATAAGCAACTTCCGCTTGCTAAAGCCTTATGCAATAAGAAATTGGTCTAATGTTTCTTATTTGTTAGAGTGAGAAATCCTTAGCCAAATCATGCATACGTTCTCATGGCACATGAACTTACTACCAATCCAAAGAGCTGAGCCCACAGTGAGTGAGTGTGTGTGTGTGTTTGTGTGTGTGTGAGAGGGAGAATAGCCCTGGGAATTCCACAGCATAGAGGAAAGCAGGTTTATGATTCCTGCAGTAGTTTTACTAGAGAATCAGTCTTTAGTTTTTTCAAAAAAGAAGATGCCTGAATTTTAATTCCTTGAAAGAACAACCTGCTAGGCTTGTGCACCAGCTTTAAAAATGTAAAATAAAACCAAAACACAAGTGATTGAGTGCATAAAACTGAAGGATGCTGCTGACTGCACTGACGTCCTAAAAGATAGGTTTATACATAAAGGCACAATGGATACAGTATTTAGCAGAAACATTAATGGCAGCGTGGCCAATACAAAGCTGTAGTTGCTTATGTTTGTTGGGTTTTGTTTGTTTGTTTTTTAAATGCACCTTTCCAAGAGCATAATTCCTGCTAGAAGAACTTGGGAATTTGTGCCGAGTAGATTAAGCCCGACACTTTGATTTTAAAAGGAAAAAAAAATAATGGTATTTTGAGTGGGCCTTAACTTTCATCAGGAATGCTTTAAAGTGAACATTGCAGAATTATGTTAACATACCTGGAGCAAAAACTGAAAGACATCAAAAGCTGACCTTGATTTTATTAACGAAGTTATCTAAAAATATATATGCACACACTCAGGAAGGGAGAGTGTAAGATAAAATACATTTGTTTCAATAAATAGCCTAAAACCCTCAGATGCATCCAGTTAAAACCTGGCTTCTGAAGAAAGTAAATCATACCATTTACACCACATCTTGCTGGTTGGCATGGGAATAAACATGGAAAGCACTTGCATTAGCCCTTTTTAGCTCTTCACAGCCTCTCCCAACACCATGACTGTTGAAGCCACACTCAGTTCTCCAATAAATGCAGGGCTCGGCACAGGATAAATGCTCCTCAGTGCAGCAGCAGAAGCCTTGGGAACTGTTGCTAGGTGCACTGGAGAATCAAAAGTATGAACCCACTCGTGCACATGTCATACGTGGCAGGTGCACCCGAATATACAGGCAGCTGCTCACCTCTGGATCGCCGCCTTTGATATTAAAAGCATTTTTTAATGATTACCCGAAAAGTTGAGAACAAGCCCAAGTTTGCCTTTACCTGGGAAGGGACACAATACATCTTTAATCAATTCCTGCAAAGGCACAAACACTCCCCCTCTACTATTGCTCACAATGCCTTGGCTGAACTCCTCCATACTGTGGAGATGCCATCGGGTGTTCACATGCATCAATACACAGGTGATATCTTAGCTGGTGGAGGTAACAAAGAACTGGCAGGGCAAGTAGCTAAAACCATTTGGAACCTGTTGACTTGCAACAGGTTACACATCCCACCTTCCAAATGTCAAGGTCCCAGACAAGAAATCAAATTCCTAGGGGCCTGGTGAATGGCTGGAACAGTTGTGATACCCAGTGATGCCCTAGGAGTTATTGAGAAGGGGCAGACTCCAGACAGCAGGACAGAGTTGCAGCAGTTGATGGGTACATTAGGTTATTGGAAAAAGCATAAATTGGGGTTCTTGGTGCTTGCCCGCCTTATATTATTTGCATCAAAAGAACAGAGAATGGGAGTGGACCCCACAACATATAGAGGCCCTTAATGTCTTAAAGGATAAACTCAAGACCTGTAAGAAGCTAGGCCCTTTCCCTTTGCCCACAAGAGTGTGTGCAAAGGTGCGGACTGGGCAGCATGTGCTGTTGCCAGGGGAAAACACATCCCAGAATATAACCCAGTGCCTTATAAAAGACTGTATGACCACGCAGCACGCATGTGCAACCTGGAGACCCCACCACCACCGACCAGCCACATGTGTGTACCTTTCAGGGACACAAGAGGCAGCCACCTCGTGAGTGACAGACAAGCCGCACCCCTGAGACACACCACTACACCTACCAGAGAAGTCACTTGGACCCATGCTGGTAATCTTTCTCTCTCAAACCCATCCCTAATCCTTGCTAAGTTTCCTACTTTCCTACTCTTTTTCTCTGTGTTCTATCACTATCTTCTTTACCAGTGTTCAATGAAGTTCCCAAGTTAAGTGGCATCTGACCTTGCTTGTGTCTTAATCTCACTCCAGGCAATATTAAAGAATCTCTCCAGCTTGGGGCTTCCTGGACAGGACCCCAATACAAGTAAGACTCACTACCCTTCAACAGTCTCACCTGGCCAGTGCAGAAGCCCAACGGAGAGCAGAGACTAACAGTAGACTAATGTGGCCTGAATGAAGTTACGTTAAGTGCTGCCATGCTGGACATGCTAGAGTTCCAATATGAACTGGAATCAAAGGCAGCCAAGTGGTGTGCCACAACTGACATTGCTAATGTGTTCTTCTCTATTCCTTTGGCAGCTGAGTGCAGGCCACCGTTGCTTTCACCTGGAGGGGCATCCAGCACACCTGGAATTGACTGCCACAGGGGCTGAAACACAGCTCCACTATTTGCCATGGACTGATCCAGGCTGCACTGGAAGAGGGCAAAACTACAGAACATCTGCAGTACATTCACAACATCATTGTATGGGGCGACACAGCAGAGGAAGTTTTTGAGAAAAGTGAGAGGATAATCCAGATTCTTCTGCAAGCTGGTCTTGCTATAAAACAAAGTAAGGTCAAGGGACCTGTACATATCCAGTTTTCAGGAGAAGATGGCAGGACAGAGATCATCAAATTCCAATGGATGTGGTTAACAAAATAGCAGCTATGTCTCTACCAACTAATAAAAAAGGGAACACAGACTGTCTTGGGGATTGTGGGTTTTTGGAGAATGTACATTCCAAGCTGCAGTCAGATTGTGAGCCTTCTCTATCAGGTGACCCAGAAGAAGAATTATTTTAAGTGGGGCCCTGAGCAGCAGCAAGCCTTTGAAAAAATTAAGTGGGAGATAGTCCATGCCGTGGCTCTTTGGCCAGTCCTGAGGGGACAAGACGTTAAAAATGTGCTCTACACTGCAGCTGGGGAAAATGGCCCTACCTAAAGCCTCTGACAGAAAGGATCAGGAGAGACTCATGGTCGACCCCCGGGGTTTTGGAGTTGGGGATGCAGAGGGTCCGAGGCCCGCTACACTCCAAGTGAAAAGGAGATATTGGCAGCATACAAAGGGGTTCGAGCTGCTTCAGAAGTGGTTGGTACTGAAGCACAGCTCCTCCTGGCACCTCAACTGCCAAGAGTTGGGCTGGATGTTCAGGTGAAAGTGAAGGTCTCCTCTACTCATCACACAACTGATGCCAGGTGGAGTTCCATCTACAGTAACAGTGCCCCTAGGGAATGGATTGAGTGTGCTTTTAATAGGTCGCTCTTCTGCTTCAAGACAGGGATTGTTTGTTTTGCCTGGATTAATAGACTGATTATGTTGGACCCATAGGCATTATGTTGCAAGTCCTAACACCCCCTGTGACTACTAAACAGGGGACCCGTATAGTGCAACTGGTACCCTTCAGAGCATGTGTCCCAAAGGCTTTAGATGCGGAAAGAGGTCAGAAAGGTTCTGGCTCTACCGGAGCCCCTGTGGTTGCTTTCACAGAAAAACTGACTTTGGACAAACCATCTAGGTTAGTTTCCCTATATGGGCCTGGAAGTGACATTAGGAGAAAAAGAATGCTTCAGATTCAGGAGCAGATGTGATGATTATCCCTCTCACTGACTGGTCTCCCTGTTGGCCTTTAGAAGCAGTAAACACCATGGTAGTGGGGATTGGGGGGGCCACTCCTACCCACATCAGCACACATATGGTAGGACAAGGGGCAATGGGTACAAACTAGAACACAGGAGGTTCCACTTAAATATGAGAACAAACTTCTCAATGAGGGTGACAGAGCACTGGAACAGGCTGCTCAGGGAGGTTGTGGAGTCTCCTTCTCAGGAGACATTAAAAAACCACCTGGACACCTTCCTGTGTAACCTCACCTATGTTCTTTGGGTTTGTTTGTTTGTTTTCTTTCCTTCACTTTCCTTCACTGTTCTGTTAAACTGTTCTTATTCCAACCGAGTTTTACCTTTGTTTTCTGCTTCTCCTCCCCAATGCACAGGGGGTGGGGGAGGAGCAAGCGAGCAGCACGTGGTTTTAGCTGCCAGCTGGAGGGGAACTGGGGCTAAACTGCAACAGGCATGGCTTTAAAGCCTAACAAACACACTGTAAAGAAATCCAGATTGAGAACAAGAACATCAAAACTCCGAACACACCTACCCTTCCCAAACACATAAAAGGATCTCTTCAGACCAGCACATCTAGTCACTGAATAGCCACAGAAAAAAAAGAGTAAAACAATCTAATATTTTCAAGCTAAATCTTTCTCAGTACCACTTCCCAAGACAATGAAGGTAGACACTGAACATCCTGCTCCATGTAGGTTATTTGGCCCCAGCATTCCACTACACAAACACCTGGCACATTCTTTAACTGAGCACTGAGGCTGACAGATGAAAACTCATCTCAGCTGAGGCTTCAGTTTCAAAAGGTCCAGAGCTCCTTTAAAGAGCTCTTTAAGCAAAAAGTTGTTTGGGATGCTCAAAATGCTTCTGAAGGTACACCACACCAAGTCCTTCCTGCTACTGTTTCCTGGCTGGATGTGGCAGAGCCCAGAGACCCAAAAGATGTTCATCATTACAGAAGCAGCATGACACTGGACTTCCCTGCAGGCACCATACTTTCTAGGTAAATACAGGGAACACTGCATCCTACAGGACACAGATGTATCACATTACAGCTGATTGAGTGCAACTGCTAATTGTAAACTTCCTTAAAAAAAAAAAGACATTTCCATCTGATGAGCACTACCCTAGAAAAGGAAGTCACAAAGCATAGTCAGAGATAAATACAATGCACTAAAAATGTCCTCTCTTTGTCTTCCCAACCTAAACTTACGATGAAAATGGAGCCTGTGGTCACTTACAGCTCTCCATAGTTGTAAGGGAATTAATCTGTATTTGCTTTTGCTGTTTAGGTCAGCATCACCATTACACTGCTTCTCTGAGAGCGAGCTAGGAGCACAGACATGAATCTGTATGCATCTCACCACTGTTAGTAGCGTAACAGCCCTGGCTACTTTTGTAGCATTGTTATAGGAAAAAAGGCCTTCTGAAGTGCAGATAAACATTCAGCATGGGACATGCAAGAAATAAGATGTGCTTTTCCTTGTTCTTGTAGCAGTAACAAAAGGAATTAGCAGACCATCTAATCCTTCCTCCTTCTTTCCCCTAACTGTGCTAGAAATTTACCCTTTCATCTGCAATTAGTTGATATTTTAGGATGTTTTTTGTTTTGGAAAACAGAGGTCGGCCAACATGTTTCAGATGTGTTGGACCAGCATGTTCTGTGCGTTTACCCTCATTCAGTTATCTGTCTTTGGAGCTGTAGTTGAAGGAAACTCCATTTCTGATGGATCCATTCATGAGGGTTTTAGGATTCTCTCTTTCAACCTTTTCTCTACTGAAGATAGTGTCCTGATCACTGTCAAACTCTGACTCAGAGACCATCAGACTGGAGTTGTGTTCTGTACTTCTATGTTTTATACCTGACAATAAAAAAGCAAAACAAGCTCATTAGAAACGTTTCACTTCTTAGTAACAACCAACCATCATCTCCTCTGCTGCTTAAAGCAAGATAAGTGAAAACATTCTCTTCAATCCAGCATAATAGCAAGTACCACTGCCACCACCAACAATGAGTTCACTGCAGGTCTATTAGTTTATGGCTCTGAAATGTTAATATACGCATTTAAAATTGAAAAAAATCAGATTATCTTAGTACATAGCTAACATACTTTTAATAGCTTGAATCTGGAAATTAGTCTGTCCGCTCAACTATCTGATTAGCACTAGTGGCAATGAAAAGTCATGGTTTCTACAGAAATATTATGTCTGTCTTTCTAGGACAGCAATTTCTCAAGACGATTTTATTTACCTGGATTCCAATATTTCCCTGCCAAAAACTGAAACTCAGATAAATCAAAATATATGTGAGCAGAAGGTAGCAGCTGATGTTTAACAAGGCACTTATGGGCCAGGATGAAACTGCTGTACAGCCATAAAAACAGCTCCAAATTAAAGTGTGTGTAGGGGAAAAGACATTACATGGAGAAAGTCTGTGGAACAATTAGATGTTCTAAATTAAGATTAACCAAGAAGCTTAGAGCAGTGCTGAGCCCAAGGCCTTACAAAATAAATTATTTTCCACCAACCATTTAATTGTCTATGCTTGCCTCTGCCATTCCCAAATGTGTAGGCCACCTCCTGACTGCAGGTGTCAGTTCAAATACATTGACTGTAAGCTTGGTGGATGAATTCCCAGCTGAAACAGACAGTGCTTACCATATTTAGGCCGTAGCTCCATTCTCTCCTGCTCATCTATGTTATCTAGAATGGTATATTTTGTTTTCTTTCTTATTTTTGTCCTCTTTCTGCTAAAAAGGAAGTTACCACATTTAGTTATCATGTATGCACATAAGTCCGCTCCCTCTCCCGTTTCACACGCATACTCCAATATAAGGAACCTTAATGTTCTTTCTGATCTCCACTTTGAAGAGTTGTTCCAGTTTATACCTGTACCAAGCAGCTGTACAATCTGGAACAGAACGTATAATTTATTTTCTCTGTCATATACAACGATGAAGAAAGCAAGAAAGACTGACTTGCTTTCCTAGGCCAAAGAGGTTCAGTTTGTTTAATTTCAGCGTAGGAACTAGACACAAAGTAGACATAAGTTCATTTCCAAATAAAATTTCTGTAAGAACTGGTTAGTCCTCAATATTTTATTTTAACTCGGAGAATTTAAGTTGTGCTTGTCTCATTATGCTTACAGAGAAGACCAGACAAAAATGGAAATCAGGTCCCTCATATATATGCAGGGGCAAAGCCCTACTAGTCTGCAGGCAAATCACCAGCTGTTCTTTCTTCATTTAAATCCTTCCCCAGCATCCACTTCTGCAATGCTTCAAACATCATCATTTCTATGTTAATTTTCAGTTACTTGCAAGAGTTACTCATCTGCTCAATATTACAGAAGGAAACTCCTGGAGCTAGAGGAATGGACACAGAACTATTTATTGTATTGGATCAAGAAGGAACAAAGGATTTCACAGTAGAAATAAGGGCATTCATGCATGAAACCAAGGGGACACCTCCTAGAAGATGCTGTCACACCTCAGGCATTTTTCTGGCCCTCTTTCTCATAACTTTGGAGGGTGGGTGGGTGGCACATGCCCTTTGTTAAGGCAAGGAATGACTCTGGCAACAGCTGGAGAAGCTCTCCCACGCAGACTGCACAGTTCATAGTGGAGAAGACACCTACTGCTCAGCTGACATTGCAGCAACAGCCAACCACTTGGCTTCCCCTCTACAGTCTTCCTAAAAATTGAATTCATTTAGCACCTCAAAGCCTTTAAAACCTCCAAAATTCCAGCCACATCTTGGACTACTAGAGTATCTTTCTCCTGTATTTTCCATAAGGCAAAGGGCACCACTTGCCATCCTGTACAGTGCAGCATTTCCCTCCTCTTTTCTACACGTATCTGTAGCAACCAGCCTCACTCCCTGGCACAAGCCACATGAAGACACAGGACAGAAACAGCTGAATTCCATAAGCCATCCCTTTCTCATCAAATCTACACATTCCTGTGAGGCTCCACCCCACACTGGGGCGGTGGAGTGGGACACAATTCAGCTAAACTTTTCTACTAACAGCACTGTTCCTTTAACCATAAAAAGGAAATCAGTGTCAACTCCCATGCATTTCAAACAGCATCCTTTACATACTGCAAAGACAACCTAGAAAAAATTGAAGATCCGGGAAGATTTTGGTAGCGCTTGATTTCTGCTAACACCTAAAAAAGCTAGCTATTTGCTGGGCTTTTTGAGCAGCAGCAAAAAAACTTGCTCTAGTGACAGAACTTGCAGGGGCTTGTCACTTGAAAGAGAATTTCTTATTGGCTCACTAGGAAAGACAGAAGAGGGGGCAAAGAGGGAAACAACACACAGTAGTAGGCAAAACTGTTTAAGGAAGGAGGAAGCAAGAAGTCTGCGTGACTGAGATCACTGGAGTACAGTGGGCCAGATGCAGCCCACACGTCCACCCTTCCTGTCCAAGGGAGCCACCAGGTTGGGAGCAGTTTCCTTCCCATGGCCTAGAACACTCCTATGTCAGCAATCTTCAGGGTGTGCCACATTGTTTTCTTAGCATGAAGTACCTAGAGGACTCAGTGAGAGACGCTGAAGACCTGCAGTATACTCTCAGCATTTTAACAAATTATCTCTTAATATGAAGTACACTCCAACATCGGCTTTGTTTTTCAAAATGCAGAAAGAGCACAGAGCCACAAATGGATACTCCTTTTTTCAGCAAAAGTATGTCTATGCAGAAATAGCCACAGGAAGCTCCTCACATGTCAGAAAAGAGTTCAGTGGTTTCATGCCAAGGATTGGACTAAAATCTGTCAGTTGTGTGCAGTTTTTACATATACCCCATCAAAAATAAACATAAATCACATACCTTTTGCAGCAGCAGATGCAGAACCAGGCAAGCCCTACCATGACCACAACCAAAATAAAAACAGATACAGTCACATAGAGTATACTCCACTCTGCAAAAAGAAACAGAACAGTGCTTTGTAAAGTAATATGAATAGGATAATTTCTAATAAAATTCTATTAAAATAACCAATCCTGAGGAATGGGGAGTGGCAACAGGAACTTAGGAGAACTTAGCACCTTCTTATTTTCAGAAGAATCCCTAAAAATTCTTAAGCTTCCAGACTGAAAGTGCATGTTTGAAAATCATCTTCCACTCCAATACCTTTTACCATCCCAAGACAACTCAAGTCTATGTGGGAACTGAAAGTCAAAAGGGCATGATTATCACCTCAGTTGTCATTCCTTAACTAAACCATAGGTATACTCTGGATCTGGCATTTCATTAGTGCTTTAAAAGAACAGCCAGTTAGAGAGAGATCCTTCTACCTGCACACTTACATTTGTAAATCAAGGAGAACAGGAGAAGGATACAGAGACATGTGCAATAACGTGAACTCCAGCATGTGTATACTCACTATTTCAGTGCTATTATTACACTATGGAACAACACAGCACTAGGGCATGGCAACAGGAGGTCCCAGCCTCAGGCTTAAAACCTATCATCCCCATTTTGGTTGGTCAATTAGCCTTCTCTCACTAATAGACAATTGGGCCATGGTTACTTAATGGCTTGTAGCAAGCTTCTTGTAAATTTCTATAGATTTACTTGAAAACTAGTGCATTGCTCAACAAATGTTTCCAAGAGTGCACAGTACTCAGAGTGGAGCTTTATTACAACTTAAGTGGAAGACCAATTTAGTTAAACTAAAACTATTAAATATTTGAAATTGAAAGCCTTAACTGATATGTTAGATGTGCCACAGAATAAAGACATGATTAAGCTGGTGAAACTAAATTGCATTTCCCAGGTGCAACAGGTAAGCTGAAAGAAACAGTGAAATTAATTATGCTAAAAAGCTGAGGTTTTAAAGGTGACTATATAGGTTAGTCCAGAACACTAGTGTTTTCTTTCCTTGGGTCAGATCATACTTCTAGCACAGAGGCCTTAACCACCCACCCAAAGAATGTAAGTTCCTGCCTCTTTTTCAGCTTTGCAACAATCAGATGAATGCTACTCAAAAGCTTTACAGTGTCCACACTACTCAACAACCTTTCTAACTGGCCCCAAATAATTTCAAAGACCTATCTCCTATGACCAAGTTTTCATGCTTTTTTTCCTCAAACAGTGATACTTTTAAAAATAGTGATACTTTTAAAATATTTTAAATATAGGCTACTACTATCAAGAAATTATAATTTCAAGATGTTATTCAAATATCTTTCTATAGAAAGATATTGCTTGGCTGGAAAACAGATTGTTCTAGTCTTCCCTCAGCATCTACCTCCTAAGCACTCCCAATTCTGACAGCAAATAATCAGCAATCTCACAAGATGATGAGATATTCTTGAAATACATCCCACAACACCCAAACTCACCACAATTACTCTCTCCATCATTTAGATAACGGTGAATCAAGTTTTCCATCCACAGCTGGTAGCAAATGCAGCGCTTTGTTATGGGGTCACAGTGTCCATGTCCAGAGCATTTTAAAAGACAGGCTAAGAACAAAACCAAACATAGGGTCAGCTGTGTAAATGGACAACTTGTCATGCATCCTCCTACTGTGAGACTAGATTGGTGGTAAAGCATCTAGTTCATAACATTCTGATATTTTTTAAACCTCCCTTTGCTGTTATGTGTTAAACAGATTTAGAGTTCAGGAGACTGCTCGCTGTGAAGAGAAAGATTAGAATATATCTTATGCATAACAATACTGAAATTGTATGCAAGTCAAGAACAGTTTATTCTAACCAGAAATAAAGATGAGATGAAGTTGTGGAATGTAGACCTTCTCCTTTACGACATATTTATAAGAACTTCTAAAGTAGCTGAGAACTGAGGAATATCAGTGCTCTCAGGTAACAGAACACAAGCACCATACCCATAAATTAAAGTGTATTTCAAAACTGAATTACAGCATCTGAGGCCAGAACATTTACATATCTCATATGCTTATAGTACCTAGCTATTTCTAGATCAATGCATCATATCATACTAAAATAAAAATTTATTCCCCATAAAACTCCAAGTAGGAGATTCGCTATGTCAAGAACAATGTTAATGCATATTTTCAAGTGACATCTGTGCATATCAGTAATCCAAATACAGTTACAATAGCACAACACTCCTTTTCAACTAGAAAATAAAGACAGAATTTACTACAGAATCAGTGACTGTTTTATTATCAGAGCTCACTCTGCTTGCATTTGGATTGTTATGTCCTGATTTTAAATTATGGAGAAGTTATATCTGTAATATCTGAGTATTATAAAGGGTTCACATTACTAGCAAAGTTTAAAGTAGGCTTAGAAGTTCAAGCATCTTTTTAGGGAAAAGAGAAAGTTCATTATAAGAAACCCCAGTGGCCTGTCTACACTGCAAATAATAGAAGACTAGGTTATAACACAGTGATCACCTGACCATTCTGCCTGATACAGACAGACAAAACCAAGTTACATCACAAGCCTATTACTGAACACTAAAAGCCGTGAAGGAACCAGAGACACAAAACATATTATGGCTATATTAAGTTGTGCCAATCTTTCAACAGAAGATGGTATAAGTGGGGTATCTCTATGCTCATTGCACAGACCTTCCTGATGCAGACCAGATTAAGATGTGCTTTTGCCTACTGTTACAGATGATGTCTTTTAAAAGAATACAAGTAGCTGTATGAACACAAATGAACAAGCATTTTAAGTATTGGTTTCAATGTCATCTTTTGGAAAGCTATATCCAAGACCAGACACCAGATGGCAGACACAAGGCCTTCAAGCACTGCTTCCAGGTGCTGTGTTTGCCAAATGCCTGCAAAGTGCCAAGATGAGCAAGCACAATCCAAAACATACCAGCCGTGTCAACCCGCAGGACTTTAAAAAGCAGAAAGTCAGCCTTCTCTTTCAAAAGCTGCACATGTAGAGTTCGCGAGACATCCGATGCCTTGATCACTTTGGAAGGATGCCCGTTCTGCACGTAGAACACAACCGAGGTGCTGCAGGAAGAACAGCTAAGGTCATGATTGCTGTCAAAGATCACTTCTGTCAGGCATTCAGTTTACAGCCTTTGGGTTTTTTTTGTTTCTGGAAAGCAAATGTCACCACTGATAAAGACTAGGGAACAGATTAAGATCAGGGATCAGTCAACTCGATTCAAATGCCAACGACTTCACTCTGAGCCAGGAGCACCAACAGTTCTCTGACCTCCCAGTTTCACTGAAGAAAGGCATAGACTACAGCAAATGTAATTCCCTCCCTGGTCTTCCTCACTCTGCCGTATGTATACATTTGTTTTTCCCACTCTCATCTAGAACCTGTCACAAAGCACTCTGAAACAGTTTGAGTATCTTGAGGAAACTGAATTTAAGAGGAAGAAAAGCTCAGAGCAAGGGAACCAGATGACTTCATGTGGGAGCCCTCCTCCCCTTTCCCCCCCCCCAGCTCTTTTTAAATTGGTGGTATCAATCTCGTCCTGTATCAGGCTCTTCAGGGAACATTTTTATCTGAAAAGCAGTAATTGGAAGCTGTGATTAAAAGTATCATAACTATAAATGCTGAACTTTCCAAACTGTTTGATTTTAATTTTTAAGAGGTTCCCTGAGAGCTAATCAGACACCTAAATGGGTTTTTAATTACCAAGTAGTTAACAAGAAGTAATTTAAAGATAACTCACGTCAACAGGTTCTATCAACCATGCTGAGAAATTTCTCTGGGTATGCATAGCTATCTCTAGCTCTCTAGATCAAGCAGAGGGGTATTTCTACTTCAGAGGAAGATACCACACTTAGGAGTATCTACTGTGTAGTCTACTCTGCAAAAAACATGGATTTTCATCATCAAGTACCTGGGAAAATGTTTATAAAATACTTAGAAGTAAAGGAAAGTAAAACAGGTTTGATCAGATACAGCTGGAACCTTATTTTGAAATACAGCACTTGCTTCACTGCGAGAAAGTCTGTCTCACTCCATCCAGCACCTGCTTTCTTCAAAGGAATAATAAAAAAAAGAACCTAGAGAGATAGTTTTAAATTATTTTTTAAGAACAAAACACTTCAGTTCTGAGCCTCCAGAGAGCTTACTTCATCTATCTTCTACCACAACAGAAGAAATATACTTTTTAAAGTATATAATCTTGAGAGGTATAACATTTCTGTTGTCTTAGAAAATATTACTTTGCAACTAATTATGAGCTCTGTAAGAGTCAATGAAAATCACACATCTTCCTGGCACAGTAGGATATCTTCGTACCTTATATCTGAGTAGGCTTGTATCTTCTGAACTTTGATATCTGAATCCAAAACATTCAGCAATACAGCCAGTTGTCTCACCAGGGTGTCCTTCTGCTGTTCACTCAACTGTCCCACTCCAACCTGCAGAATCAGCTCCACCAGACCATTCCTTTTGGGATCTGACAGAAAAACATGCTATTCTTTCAGAGCTTGGCAAATACTTCAGTACCAATTGAAGACAACATGCAGTACAACTAATATAGTACTTGTTAATACTATATTTTCCTGCATAAGACCCATATTCCGTACAACCCAACCCTTTTGTGTTCTTACAAAAGTATTTAGACCACATTTTCACATTCCTTCTGAAACAAACCTGGTGCATCCTAAGATAGCAATCCAGCTTACCAGTTGAAAGAAAGCACTTCAGCATGTACTTCAGTTCAGCATCAACACATTCCTGTGAGGAACAGCAACTTCTGTTCCCCTAAGTGCTGCCATCTTAAGGTCAGAGGTAAGCATAAGGTAAGTCTAATTCCTAAATTCCCTGCTTGTTATCTACTACTGGCTACCAGCCAGGAAAAGGGAGGCAAAGATGGACTCATACAGTAGCATGCAAGACTGTGTGAGTGAGTCTAAATGAGGATGCGTCAATTTGAGAAATACCAAATATGTTTACCTTCACAAACTGAGGGTTCTGTTAAATAACACTTGAACTCCTAGAGTGCCTTGCAAACAAAACTAGCTCCACAGATATCCAATGAGAATCCTGAGCCAATTATTGTGACTACATTCAACAATAAAGTCAGGGACAGAAATAAAATCCTTGCCCAGGAACCAGACAAACAAGAAATCTCTGACAGACCCAATATTTCAGACTCTTTTCCTGAAACTTCAACTTACACTTTCACCACATAGCCATTTAGCCTGCATTTGAAGACAAGTCTACACACGAGCAATATCAAACCATGAAAAGATAATTTTAAAAAACACTGAAACTCTTCAGGCTTTGTTTTTGTTGTTCAGGATGAAAGACAGAAAATAAGCATAAAAACACACTTTCAACCATCAAACACACAATTGTAGCATTTGCACCTAAAACTTAATGCTCAGCTCCCATTTCTTCCCAATGGCCAAACTGATCAACAACCAGGAAAAAAAAAAAACCACAACCTACAATGAATGAAAAGCAAAAAAAACTTAATGAAAATACTAACTAGGAAGTATGACTTTTATTTATTTATGCTTCCAGTAAGGCAATGGTGTAACTAGTAGTTAAGAATCCTGACATGTCTTCTAACACACTGGCGCCTATTAAGAGAAAAATAAGAATGTAGGAAGAGAGAGACCTCTTTGCTTTGTGTTTTAACTTGAGAGAATCTTATCAATGTTGAAATAAATAAATAAGGAGAACAAAGATGAGGTATTCACAACGTATCGATGACCTTTTAATTGTCATACCAGGCCGCACTTCAACAGTTGCTGAATCAATATCTGAGTCTCCTTTAACATCTGTCACTTTCAAGTGAAAAGTATAGGTTCCTTCCACCAGATTAGTTAGCTGCAGTACTGCCTCGTGGTCTGAGCCATGGATCACATCCTGCAAAAAAAGGTACAGGGATGATGATACGCTCAGAGAAAGTTGCAGGTGTGACTATCAAGTCAGGTATCTGGTATGACAGTGTGAGCTCTTGCTTTGGCTTTTGGGACAAATGTGACCTACCCGCAGTTCACAGAAGCCTAAAGCAAATTTGGATGTGACAGTTAATGAGGATGTATGCACAGTATGGATATTTTCATTAAATAAGAGCCCCAGACAGAACAGCTGACATTTCAAACAGATGAGTACTTGAGAAATCTGGGACAGTTACATTATTATTTCTCCATTTTACTCCAGTATCCTTAGTTCTGTTTTCTGAACTCCCAAATTATTTCCTTTCCTTGGAGTTCATGTATTTCCAGCTACCATCTCTGTCAGCTATATTTAAGCTACAGCTCTTCAATTCTTCTCGTGTGAATTGCTTCTAGAAGCTTTGTTATCATTCCGCTGTTTGTCCTCCTCTCCCAGTTCCTGCTGATTTGCCACTACCTTCCTGACGGAAGGATAAAGAGCTGTCCACAACACTTCATGCAGACAGGCCAAAGAAATTATCACAGTTTCAGTAGCTGACATGTAAACTGACATGAGGTACTTCTGCTGTCTGCCCCAATTTGGAGAGCAGACTCCACTGCCCTAAGGACCCTGACTATTCACTGTGGTCTGCCAGGGGAGGGACATATTCCTCTAGTGCCTAACACCGTTTTTATCTTAAGCTGCAAGTTTTGCCTCATCTGGTACCAGGCATGATTCCCTAGTCTTTATCGGTATTTCTTGCGCTCTCAGACTCTTTCTCCCTTGTAGTATCTGTATTTCAGATTATTTTTCTTTCAAGCACATTAGCTTCGTACTATCACCAATTACTCTTTAAGAGACACAACTTTATTCTTCTTTCTCAAGTCTTTCCCAACTAAGTCCACACTGCTGCAGTCTTCCTACTTAGCCATCATATCCTATAGCTGTACTGAAAATATCACAAGCCCCTTGAACCAAAGCATTAGAGAGAGCAGGGGAGACAAATCAGACAGACACCATGCATCACAGCCTCTTTTGCGCCACAGCTGCTTGTCCTGCTACAGTGATGCTACATGCATACACAAGAGCTGAATTTCACTCATTACAACCTTCAAGAAACTTACCCCAGCTGCTGGGCTTTGACCATCCCGAATCCACAAATAGGACACAATCCCCTGGTCATCAGCAGACCTTGAGCCATCCAATGTAACAGAGTTATTTGGAAGCACTAGAACATGCTTCCCACCAGCATGCGCCCGGGGTGGACTGTTGTTTTCTAGCCATAAAAATAGTGGAGGAGAAGGATTTGCTTTCAAGACATGCAAAATGTGACATGCCATGGCCAATACACCCACACTGCAATTCTTTGCCCGATGACTACAGGCAGTACCAACAAAATCTCGTGTCAAAGGTACAGGGAAAGGATGAGCAAGTATACAGAATTTGGCTCCAGGATTATTACAACCTGACAAAAGCAGAGCTGCACCATAAGGAGAATGGCAATAAGAGGTACCAATCAAAAAATACCTATTTGAAAAAGCATTGTGGGGTACTCTATTTACAGTTTCACAGTAATTTAGGTATCGGATCTGCTCAGTCAAGCAAAAAGACTTTTTACCTGCTTAGAAACACAGCCCAGCATGAGATCACCATGCTGGGCTCTTCTCATCTTGAGAATCACTTACGACCTAATAGAAATTCATGTAAGGTTTTATATCTTAACAGTGTCTGTTTTAGAGAAAGTGTAATCAGGAAACTTAAGAGCAAAAACCCAGTTCCCAAATGCTTTTTGCTACCGCTAGCAGTGAAATTAAGCCATGCATTGGGACTATGGCCAAAAAACACCACAGGAACATGAACACATTCTCCTTCCAGAAACCAGACATCACTGACTTTTGTTTAGGACACAACTGATAAGACAGAACTCCAGGAAGCTGTGAGGCTGAGCGAAATAATTCGCTGGTCTGAGTATTTAGGTTGGACATAAATAATTCACTCTGGGGCAGGTCTCCAGGGCACTGGCTGTGACTCTATTCTCCAGAGCAGCATAGAGTTCTCTGTGATACAAATGATTTTCTTGTCTCTTCCAAATAAACCAGTTGATTAAACTTGGCTATTGGAACATTTAATATATTAATACTGAACCTATGACTGTAGTCAGTAAATACTGTGACTAAACAGCATGAATGAGACCATGAGACACATTTGGGCAGAGCTGTTGCCATGTGTTTCTGACTAAAACCTAACTTAAACTGAAAAAGTTCAACCAATAATGCACATGTGCAAAGCTAAGTCCAGTTTCTTCTCCAAGATTCACTTGTTCTGCAGTGATATCAAGCAAAAAAGAAACAAGGCTGCATTGTTTTCAATAAAGTCAGCAGCTAAGATTCTTATGTAACTCCACTATCATTTCATAAATGGTACAGGTACCATACTTGCAGAGTCGGAGTGCATTGCTCCTTTCAAAAAACACGGTATGCAACAGAAAGCCAAACTCTGGACCAAACAAGATTTGAAATTTATTATGCCACCTTCTTTAAAAGGAGATAGGTCCACAGGGATTGCTCAAAATCACTCCCTAAGGAACAACATGAGACAAAATACAGTTGGATTACCACTGCCTGCAAACTTGAGGATGCAACGTAAGTCAAAGCTATGAAATCTGTCAGGAATACCTGACAATACCTATGTCAAAAGAGCAACAAAGCTGGTGAAGGGTCTAGAGAACAACTCCTGTGAGGAGCAGCTGAGGGAACTGGGGCTGTTTAGCCTGGAGAAAAGGAGGCTGAGGGGAGACCTGATCACTGTCTGCAACTACCTGAAAGTAGGTTGTAGCATGGAGGTTGTTGGTCTCTTCTCCCAAGTAGTAAGTGACAGGATGAAAGGAAATGGCCTCAACTTCTGCCAGGGGAGGTTTAGATTGGATATTAGGAAAAATTTCTTCACAGAAAGGCTTGGAACAGGCTGCCCAGGGAAGTGGTGGAGTCACCATCCCCATAGGTGTTTAAAAGATGTGTAAATGTGGTGAATACAGCTATGTTTTTTGTGGTGAGCTTGACAATTTCAGGTTAACGGTTGGACTCTGTGATCTTGAAGGTGTTTTCCAACCTGAATGGTTCTATTATCTCATACAATAGGCATTATTAACCTAAAGCATCTCCTACCACATGCATGTTGAGAAAAAAAACACACACACACAAAAAAAAAAAAACAAAACCCACACACAAAAAAGCCCAAACCACCACACCCACCACAGCAACTGTCTCCCTGTATTAAAAAATCAAAATAAATACAGGTCTTTTAATGTTAAGCTTTTAAGTGAAAACTGGTATACCCTGAGACATTACTTCTTGGATGTTACTTAAAACCCACAGTAAAATTGTTTTTCTGCTCAGAGTTTAACTTTGATAATAAAATAAAAACATATGCTCTTAACGAAGCAAACGCACCATGGTCAAAAACAGTATTTCAGGGCATTTTTGTTACAGTTAATTCTGCATACATTTAACTTTAAAAAAGCTTGCGGTCAGAGAATTTAATTCTACCAGTCACTGACAACACTACTTTATTACAAACTAGCAATAACTACTCTTGAATACCCTTGGCAAATGACAACAAACACATTCTCCCTTTCTATTCCAATTCCTTTACACACTGTCAGTGACTAAATTAACTGGCATATTGCCCACGATATCCTAAGAAGCTGCAACTCTGCTTACCTTCCCTCACAGTGATAGATAGCACAGATGCACTGCTTAAGCCCTGTCGGTCTTTCACGGTCAGCCTGAAGCGGTAGGTACCAACTTGAAGACCAGTCACAGTTGCTATTGCTTTGTCACCATTTTCCATCTGTACAGAGCTCGGCCCACTGAAACAAAACATCTCAAAAATAATCTTGCACAGAGAGGCAAATTGTTCTTTCCACAGCACTGCTCAAGCCCTTTTCTTTTATGTATATTGTAGTTCTACTACTGCTATAAGTGCTGATGGTTAAAGAGCTATAAGAGACACGAGTTTAGTTCAGAGAATTCATAAATCCATTATTTTAAAGATATTCAAAGCATGCAAGCATCACATACCCAGTTATCAGAAGAGCAGAAAACACAACCCAAAAGTACAACCTCCTAGTGTACTATTTCATGGTAGCCCGCAAACGCTGTTGCTCTAAGAGTTACTCACAACACATACAGGGTGGCAGGAAACCTTTCTCTACCATAGGTATGACAGTTGCATGAGCTATCTTGTCCTTTCATTAAGGATCAATTAGTTTGCACATAAACATACAATTACAAGCTTTTGAAAAACATTTTCTGTCATCATTCATGAGTGCTTTTGTCACCTACTATTGAAAGCTCAAGCTAAACATTGTCAATTTACTTTATTATTCAACAAACAAGTGACTGAGAAAACCCAGTTCTAAGCACCGATGGGAAAACTTTGTACACTACAGGAGGGTAACCCAAGCCTGTTGCTCACTTTTTAACAGGAGATGTAGAAGTTGCTGTCTATTTTCTCTTAACTTGATAAACAGAAGGCCTCAAAATTACACATTGCAAGACAGGCAGAGATTGCCTAAGCTTTCCAAGTTGAACTTAAAATTCCTGACTCTCACCCATCTGAGCAGAAAGATCCTCAAAGCAGTTCTCAAACAGGGTACCACCCAGCACCATTGCATAAGAGGCTCTGGAACCAAATCACTTTGTTCTCTATTTTACCAGAGACTAGTAAAATCTCTAGATACCTGATATTTTCCCAGTGATAGAAGACAATGCCTTGGTCATCTTGGCTTTTACTTCCATCCAGCATAGTGCTTTCTACTGGGAAGGTCAATTCCTTGTCAGGGCCAGCCACGGCTATTGGAGGACTGTTATTTTCTGTAAAAATAGTATTTAGTATATGACATTTGCTGGTAGTCACTGGCAAGGATTGTCAATCAGAGGGAAGATTTTACACAGAATATTATATTACAGATTGGATATAATGGCTCAAAAGGTACAAATCACAAGAGTAATGTGCATAAGCCAGGAGAAAACAGTAGGTGGGAGAAACCGGCTCTGCAACAAGCCAAATCCCACAGCAAGTACTTCCCTTTTTCACAGTCATATCTGAAGGCACAGCCACACTTCAAAAATTTTGCAGCATGCTCAATGCATTGTATGAAATGTTTTACAACAAGAGTAGTGGGGTGGGTATTCTCCTGGTTTCATAGCTTCCGAAGTCACCCACACAAACATGGTTCTTTGCCCGCAAAGATACTAGTTCAGGTGCTCTGCTGCTCAAGGTCAGCACAACACCACTAAGTTAATACCATTTTAGAGCCTTCACAGATTTAGTGCAGAAACATATAACATGTGATTCTGTTTTCAACCTCTGCTTTTGTGGCACGGTAAAACTGGCAATGCCACCATTTTCCAAGATGTTTATTTAACCTTAGACCTGACTTCAGTGATAGCATCTTTCTAGTTCCACACTATGACAAGTCTAAAAGACACCACAACATGCTGTACTTCCAATTCATAATCTTGATTTCTGCAGTAACTGCCTGCTGTAAAGTTTTCCCAGAAGGGGTCATCTACAAAAAGATGTGTAATAAGCAACAACAGAAAGAGAAAACATTTCCCTATGGTGGAATGTGAGACCTTTGGATGGTCAGAAAAGGTCACTTTGGATGTAACAGGCAAACACATCACACACAAAAAAAAAAAAAAAAAAAAAAAAAAGAGGCATTAAAAAAACATATCTCACAAGGCCTGGACCATTTGGGCCCATTCATCACTAAATCCAAACCAATGTGTGAAAGATGCAGGTTTTGAAATTCCTTGCTTGACACTTTTCACTAGAAAGTGCAATGCAATTCTTGTGAGAATTTAAGTCACACAAGGATTCTTGAAGAAGAACTGCAAAACGATAATGAAATTGAGCAAAGCACTGACTGATACTCTGAACAGCTTAGCAAAACAGACTTTGTAGGATATTAAATTCAAGAGCTACATTTCAGCTTTTAGAAGTACACTCTAACATATCTCTGTGCAGGTCGCCTTATGTAACCAGGCTGGCATGAGCCCTCAGGATCACCACCTGGACTTCCCACGATTCTATGCTTGCTGAGACTGTTTGCTTTGACAGAAAATGGAGTTGTAAGAGTCCTTGACGCAGGGATAACGGACATCCAGACTGCCAGCTCAGTGGTGCAATGCGGGGAGATGATGCATTTGAGGACAGTGCTCAGACACCAGGTTGGCCCAGCCCTGAGGGACCCAGACGCACCTGCAGGTGACCTACCAGGCTGTACGATCAGTGTGACCTCAGCTGTGGACCGCTGCCTCGCAGAGTCTGTGACAGTCAGCTGAAACGTATAATCTCCTTCCTGCATTGCAGATAACTGCAGGTATGGCGTTCGCACTCCCTACACGGCGTTTAGAAAGATAAAGAGAACGAGATAAAACAGAAATGCTCATGGATTATGAAAGGTCTTACAGAGCAAACATGAAGAAAAAAGTAACATTTGTGTTAATTCATACAGTGTTTGAGCAAGCAGTTTAAGCACCTTGTAGACAAAGAGGAGACTTAAAATTTGATGCACAGACAGAAGTAATGTATTCACTATTGCAACTGTCCCTACCAATCCAGAGAAATATCTATAGACAATAAACCTTAATTTCTTATTTTGGTATAACCGCTGCATTATTTCTGAACAATAATTGTGAAACACATTAACTTTCTCCATTAAGAAATTAAACACTGATGGAAATTACTAGAGCTTATTCCATTTCCTTAGATACATTTTGAAAACAAACATTATGACACTCTTTAATATAATATTTATAAAAATTGTTAAACTCAAAATCAAGTTTGATTTGATCACAGCCAGATAGGTTTGTAGGAAAAAATATTAAACAAGACAATTCTGCATTGAGTGTACTCTTCCAGCAGTACTAGGTTCATATCTATATAAGCTCATAAGCTATAGGTCTTTTTGCTAATAAAATTAACATTTGTGGTATCTCTCATATGTGAAATAACAAATCCCAATGCAATTAGTTTGGGGGGGATGGTTTGGATAAAGATGAAAATAAGAACTAAGTGATTTGATAAATTACTCATTACATTGCATTCTAACCATGTAACCATGTAACACAACTGAGACCAGCATCCTCAGCTTCAGGGACATAAAAAAGATTACTAGGCTCTTGAAAAGAAACTGAAAAATGCTACTGGAAAAAACTTCTCTCTCCAGGAGAAAGTGTTACAAGAAAACCCTGACTATCCTCACATTCTCATCAAACAAGTTTTCAGCGTGTCCAGCATCTCAGAAGAGAGAATCAGAAGTAGCCACAAGGAATGGAAAAAAAAAAAAAATATGAGAAGGAATTAAAAGTAGTATCTAAAATAAGAGCAGAATAAATCAGACAGGAACAGCAAAAAAAAAAAAAGTGACAGCACTCTAGATATTTCAATGCTTCTGAGTAGTTACTTAGGTGTTTGCTTGTGCTGAGGCAAAGATAAAAGAGCTTTCCACTCATACACAGGAAGGAAGAAATAAACATACCTGCATTGCTACAACCTTGCCTTTGCTTTTTGGACTGAGTGACCACTCATAGCTGACAATTTCATGGTCATCGCTGCTCTGGTTTCCATTCAGCGTGATGAAGTTCTGGGGCAAGGTGACTGCCTGATTAGGTCCTGCATTGGCAATAGGTGGGTAATCCACTGGTTTGCTGACAGTCAGAGATGCAATGGTGGAGTTGGCTGCTCCATCTGAATCAATCACTGTGAGTCTATAAACAGGAAAACCAATATTGGAAATCTATTAAGATGGACTTCTGCCAAGTCCTGAGTTCAAAGGTTAACTTTTTCTGTCATTTCTTCAAACAACACCTAAACCAGAGCCACCGATTAGATTATACAAACTTCTGCTTCAGAAACACATATCCCTCAACTAGGGTAGGAAAGAAACTCAGAAGACTGTTTTCAAACACAGCTTTCAACCTTTAAGGAAAAAAAAGTGTAGCTATCCTGGATCCTAGATGAAACCCTTTCACTGCAGTCAATGGCAACTTCATCATTTCAAGCTTATTTGACTGCAAATTTTTTTTTTTTTTTTTTAAAGAAAAAAACATTACTCAGTAAAACACAAGGATTTTGTTCATCACCCATAGCAGAGCAGTCCCTGTTAACACCTACATCCAAAACTACTCTGGGTGTTCAGAAGCTCTGCTTACAGCACAGCAGCAGTTCCTAATTTCTTACTTCTTTGCAGCACACTATTACTAATTTTAACAGAGCTTAGTATCAGCTCAGATTACTGAAGATGTCAAGTCACAAAACTAAAAAAGTACTGCATTTAAAACGACAAACCACTGCTTCTCAAAAACACAATGACAAATCACCTTAAAATGAGACTGCTAGCACCTGAAAGTGATAAAAGACTGCCCTCCACAGTGTGGTAACCAAATACATCTCTAATTGACCTCTGTTTTGAAATCTGCGTACAGCTGACCACATGGAAAGGAGCCACTCTTGAAGCCTTCCCTGAGTGGGAACAAAACTAGTGCTCATTAATTCTGTCATTAGGGAACGTATACTTTTACAGTGCGTACACATCCATGCGTATCAGGAGCACTGGATTTTGTTGACCAGCTGATTTCCTGTAAGCTTGAACACACTGCTATTGTTCAAGTACCTCAGCCTCTCCCAAAAGTGCACAGATATAGCAAGTGATTTCTAAATTCCCTAGGGCAGGAATGTCAAACTCATTTTCACTGCGGGCTACATCAGCTTCGCGGTTGCCTTCAAAGGGCCAAATGTAACTACTCCTACATTTATACAGTCCTAAAATTACATTTGGCCCTTTGAAGGCAACTGCGAGGCTGATGTGGCCCTCGGTGAAAACAGGTTTGACGTCCCTGCCCTGTTCCTGTTTGGAACACACTTAGAACGTAGCTTGTAAGTAAGCTCTGCCCTTTTTAATACAGATAAAAATCCTACACTAATTTCTGCCACTGTACAATATGGAACAATTCCAGTAAAGAACACAGAATGAAAGTTGAATATGCAATTTTTAGTGAAGTTTATGCAAAGCACTACACTTAATGAGTATGTTCACTGGCTTCAACATTCTGCTGATCCTACACTGAGACATAGTATATTGACTGGTAAACTCTTACCCACTGTCAGCCAAATAAGCCAGGCTGGGTCAGTGGGAAGTCTGCATCTGTGCAGACCAGGCTTTAAGTTAAGAAGTTCAGAAAATGAACTCTGTTTTTAAGTAAAGCACTCAGAACCACGAACTTTGCTTCCATTGTCAGGACAAAATAAATAAATTAAAATGTTCTGTCACAGTTGTTAGTGGTGGGAGTGGAAGGTATGTAATTTCTGATAGCTTGTTTTGCATAACTTTGTGCTATAAAGTATCATTACATTAGTATCACAAAATCACTGCAAGCACTTTTAAATAAAACTGTTCCCTATGTCCCTCCACCGTGCAAAATGAAGGGTAACAGCATGCAGAAGAAAAATTAAGTTTTCCATTTTAGGAGGTACATGTGAGCACAAAGAGAAACAAACATTTAGCTGATATCACAGAAACAGTTAAAACCCCAAAAGAAAGCATCTGTGCAGGTACCTGAAAGTGTAGTTTCCAGGAACAAGGTTAGACAAGCGCAAGACAGGTGTGTCAGCAGATGCCTTCTGCTCTCGCAAAGGACCTTTAATCTCTTCCCAGTGGTAACTCACTATCTTCGTATCATCTATACTTTCTACATTCATTAAAGAAAAACATATCAAATTCTTGTAGCAATTGCTAGAATTAATCCTCAAGTCTTTCATGCACAGATACCTAACTGATTTGCTACAACTATCTTTTCAAGCATATCAAACAGGTTTCATGTACCACAGCTGTTAAAACGCAGATTCCAAGTTACATTTGGTATGGTTTATCTAAACAACCAAACAAAAAAAATTCTTCATGCACACAAAAATAAAAAACAGTCCCAGACTCTGCACATTCCAACTTGTCTGCTCTCAGTAATTATGAACCTAATTAATGCCATCTCATCGTACCCTATGTGACAGCTCTCTGCTGTGGGCCCAGGTGTACTGGCACAGAGGCCTTTGGGCAGGTCAGGAAGAAGCTGTAAGAGCAGCTGCTGTTTGGATGCAGCAGCCTCTGACACTGCACCTCAATCCCCAAGCGGAAGGCTGCATTTTATCACTTATTTATTAAAATAATTTATAACTAGACTCAAATCTACAAAATAAATGATGATTCAGGAAACTTCTGAGTGAGAAGGAGGAATTTCACATGTAATTGAGAAACAATAATATTGTAACTGTATATTAAAAATACAGGATGGTCCACTACATACGACTGCCATCAATGAATGTAGAAGTTGTAGGCAAAGAAACTTCTTGCACTTGGGGTGAAGCAATGGCAACTGGCAGCTGGTTAACTCTGACTGCTGTGAGAAAGAAAGCAGGGAGAGAGTGGGAAAAATATAGTGAAAGCTCAAGTAAAACTGATCTTAACTCTACAGATCAACAGTCCCTAGTGACTCAAATCTAGGATTGACAGCTTTGCAGCACCTGCTGTCCTTTTTGGACAAGGGAGAGAAAAGGTTACTGAGGAACATAGTGCTGATGCAGCACTTTTCTGCTGCAGCCACTTCTAACTGGTATAATTCAGATCAGACCTGTGCACTTTAACTTGCAGCTAGAACAAGTTCAGCACGTAATAGCTGTTCCTGGCTGTACTGGAAAAGGTGGCATGATGCTGTCTCAGGCCTTACCTCAGGAGGGTACAAGACCAGAGAGCACTTAAACACAGTGAGCAAGATCTTTAACTCTACTTCCTTAAAAAGCTTTACAGGTACCAAGCTATGAAACACCTCTGCGTGGCTGGACTACCAAATGTCCTGGACAGACTATTAGATGAGCATGTTGTACAACTACTTGCATTGAAGAAATTAATTTCATTACTTCAGCCAACTGATTTACCTGGTTTGACTGTGACATTTACAAAACCTTCACCAAAGGCATTTTCACCAGAAACCGCCACTTTGAAGGCATAAAGTCCCACTGATAACTGAGACAAACAAAACAAATTGTGTTACATGTCAAATTATACAAAAGCAGTATGCATAAATCTGCCAATCATATTGTAAACAGAGAAAAATCTGTATATCTGAAACCAAGAGTTCCTTTTATAAACACATACACAAAAGGCCCCTAGTCACTGCCCAGAAGCGGGGAATACAAAGCAATCACTTACGAATTTTTACTCTATCTTAGCAAATCATTAGAGCGCTATGAAAAAGACACTTCTAATCTGGCAAAGATTTGGTGACACATGCAAGTGAAGAGACTCTGGCAGTCAAACTTCTTAAATTGAGGCGCCCTTCCCCACAAGTTGGATTCCTGCAAAAGGATCATAGAAACACAACAAGCCTGAGCTTACAGTTCACTTACATGAGAGAGCTTCAAGGCCTGGCTGTGCCTGCGCTCCATTTCACCACCATAGTCAGCAGGGTGACTGATTAAGCTCCACTCATAGGTGTAGGCTGTTTCTAAGAGCAATAACACAGAATAAGAGTAATCAGCTTTGCCTTCAAGATAAACCCAGGAAACTAAGAAATCAAGTTCACCATCCATCAGATAAAATGCTATAGTAGAAAATCACGACAGCTAAGACTGTTTAAGCCTGCAAAATGAAGCAGTATGATTACATGTTGAATTTCCATGGTGGGCTGTAACTTGGCAAAGCAGCAAGGATGTAATGGACTTCACAAATAATTGACTTCTTCACAACAACCAGCTTCTCATGAAGTGAATGCATTTTACATAGCTACCTATGTGTGTAAATGTGCATTCTTCATTGCTGCAGTTCAGAAGCTGGTAGTTTTAAGGTAAATGTTGCATTCCGAAACTACTTCCCATCCCTCTCTGCTTTACATCAAGACACTATAACCTGGACCACATCATCTTTTGGTAGAAACTACAGGCTTTCTGTTGAACCATCTGGCTAATGAGTTCAGGTTCTGACAATAACAGTCACTTCAAAAAAGTCTCTAAAATCCATAGGGATAATAATAATAATAATAATAATAATAATAATAATCTCTGCAGTTGGGACCACAAAAAAGGTATTAGTAGGAGATAAGAAAGATGGTTTTATCCTGATGTACAGGACTTGCCTGCATTTACAGGTTGGCAGTGTTTGCATCTCCTTGTATGCCAAGGCCATTCAACTCACCTGTAGGCGGTGGTGGGACAACAAAGGCATTCAGTTCAACCTCATTTTTGGGTAGTATCACTTGTACGTTATCTCCAGCAGACACAATAAGTTCTTTTACTGTATTTAAGACATAATAAATACATTATGTTTTAACAGATGGGATGGATATAAATTTAGTATCTTCAAATATTATTTGTAACAGATTAGGCAAAATTTACAAACACTCTACAATGAACAGGCAAGGATAAGAAAAAAAAATCCTCCATACATAATCAAATAATGTCCTATTATAATCATGATTATGGCTCCTTCACCTTTTACTGAGCAAAAATTTTTCTTCTTCCCCAAATATGAAGTGTCATTTCCCCCACTTCTGTTTTAGAGAAAAGCATTCTGATTATTGCTGTATATCAGAGGTAACAGTGCCCTGCATAAAGAGTTATGTATTTTTCTTAGTAATTGGATGGAAGTGCAGGAATTAAAAAACATTCAGTTACAGAAGACAAAAAAGTCATCTGCACTGGAACAAACCTCATTAAATGGAATAAGATAGTCCATAACAGAATTCTGATATCACACCTTCTTTCACCAAGAAGTACTGTTCCTATGTTTGTGTGGCACTTGTGAGGCATGCCTCAATGTCCAGCTCACTGTCCCTCTTAAAAATCCCACCTTTATAGCATGGCAAAAGTGTTATTTTGTAGCTGAATTGCACATTCAATCTATTTGCCATCCAGGAACACCTTCCCAGTTCTCAACTGTGAAAACTCTCTACTCTTCCAAAAATGCCAGAGTCTACAAATCCAGTCCCCAACAGAAACACAACAAAGCACAACTTCAGGAAAGGTTCCCCTAGACCTCTATTTCAAAGTTTTCAAATGTCTTCCTTCTAACATTGGAGAACCTTTGTTCTGTGGGTTCACAAAGGCAACATTCACTAGTGTCTAAATGTCCAACTTACAAACCCTGATGAGCAAGAGGCTACTCAGCAGTGGCAGCTTACAGGTCTAAAAATGGATGAGGAGGCCACATTGACAGTAAACTTTCTGCCACTGATACTTAAATGTACCCAAGACTCCATAATTGCTCATGGTAGTCACTGTAGGCACCAATGGAGACGAGTTTACTACTTGACCTCCACATAAGAAGAGAATAAAACAGCTAGATGAGGGTAATGACCGAAAGAGAGAAGGAGTTCTGGTCTTCAAGACTTCCAAGACAGTAGGGCTCAGAACACACAAACCTGGGGCAATCCTTGCACAAAGCAGTACTTAGGGAGAGATTAATCACAAACTTTCCTTCAACTTCTTCCAAGCTCCTTTTTGAGTCCTCTTCAACCTCCTCCCGTGAAGGAGGAGCTGCTTAGTCAACACTCAACTGTACTGATGATCCATTGCCTTGGAGAGGGATTTCTTGTAGTTCATCTGTTCCTGTTACCTCCTACCGCTGTCCTAGCTGGTAGGCTGCGGTTTGGCAGAGAGTGCCAAGAATGTCCCAAACCAGACTAGCTCTACCAGGAAGCAAAGGGCTTAGTTCTCCATATTCCTCAGTACATTAAGAGCACAGAGCATTTCTGTGCTTCTCTGCTTCTTGTGGCCTTTCCAACCCTTTGTCAGGGTGCACAAGGACACAGTAAACTGAGCAGGAAAAAGGAAATACTCTAATATACACACATAATTTAAGACAGCTAGAGGACATAGTGGTTAAACACATCATTTTCAAAATAAAAACTTTTGCTCTGCAGCTGAAGTCTGACAAGCTCTGAAATTAAAGCAAAACTTTCCCCCCCACACTCAGGATGGGGAGGCCATGTTCTCCCCTACTGAAGGCCTGGCTTCTCCACTATTACGGGCTGACACTCCTCAGGTTCCACCTACGCTGCTGCATGATATCTGACAACTGTAAGTAGTGGAAACCCTACTGAAGAGTTTCTGGGAGGGAGCAATGTTCTCAAGAGTCACAAAAGAATAATAGTATGGCTAGAAGAGACTATTCTGAAACTTCAGGTATTTCTTACCAAGCATAAAAATTAACTCATTAAGAAATGGCTGTTAATCTCTGCTTTTTACTTTGCTGTATTTGCTAGAGTTATACTTTCCCATTAATGATGGAGCGGGCATAGTTTTGCCTCAGAAGTAACTGGCTAAGGGGTCTTGAGTTTGTAGCGTCACTGTAAGTCTACAGGCTTTAAGTAGTATGATATTATGTTTGGATAAGACCAAGATCATAACTAACAATAGGCTGGAAGCCTGACAGTGATAAAAACATCCCTGCCCGCTGTCCAACCTGCAGCTACTCCTCAGATCCCCGGTTCTGTTGAAACATTACCTGCTTCAGCAGCAGTAGCAGGTGGTGTGAATTGCTGCATGGGCTCAGATGGCACAGTATTAGTGGGAAGTAGCATGGTCCCACCTTCAGTGACGTTCTCTGGGGCCATTGTGGGAGTCTGGGTTTTCTCTGCCACACCTGGGGAGACATCCAGTTTGTCTGAAGAAGGGGAAGGCGTAGCAGCCTGAAAAATGAATTATGGAGAGACAGTTGTCATAAGTGAGCCATTTTTCACATTTCTAGATTTAGAGGTATGTTTTTTAAACAGCATGTAGGGTGAGCCTACTGATTTATGCTACTAGGTGGTTTTATTCATATACAGCATATCTATCAATGGAGGACTGTTGTTTATTTTACTGATCAGTTTTTGTAAGAAATACTAATCATTTTCCAAGTTTCAGATGCAGAACAGCATAATTATGGTCATCAAAATGAGGTCATCTGGAATGCAGCTAAAGCTACCAGTTCTCAAAATAATGAAGAACAGTAGAACAGGTCTAAATAGAGCCATAAACCTTTAAAAGCAAACAAAAGAAAGTCTGTGTGCTGAGTATTATTGTCTTCACGCTGTACACACACAAACATAACAGAACCCTTGCCTCTTACTACATTAACTCAGACCAGAACACGGTATGCCTTCTTACTTCCTCACCTCTAATAAAATGGCCTAACTCTCCCTACTTCAGTCACTAAGCAGAAGTGTTGTTCTCACTGACCCACCTTGTTAGTAAATCAGGACTGCAGTAAAGGACACAAGTTTTGCAGGAATAACTCGGCACTATGTTAGCCTTGCCCATTACGTTGCCCCTTTCTTTCAGATGTCATCACCTTTCAATGACGCATTAGTCTCAACAGGCCAATAGGTTTTCCTTACATCCTCAAGACTTATTTCTGACCTAACATTTAGAGAAAAGCACTTTGCCAATTATGGCTACTATGTGTGGCACGTGAAGACATAACACACTGCTACTATTTGTACATAATCTATTAACTGAAGAACAGGACTATGAAGGTGGGTAAAATTCACACTCATATCACAGAATGGCTGAGGTGGGAAGGGTCCTCTGGAGATCATCTAGTCCAAGCCCTCTCCTCAAAGCAGGGTCAGACACAAGCAGGCTGCTCAGGACCACATCCTCTCAGGTTTTGAATATCTCCAAGGTCAGAGAATCCACAACCCCTCTGGAAAACCTGTTCCAGTGTTTGACCATCTTCACAATGAAAAAAGAAAAAAAAAAAACAGTTTTCAGTGTTTAAATAGAACTCCTTGTATTTTGATTTGTGCCCATTGCCTCTTGTCCTGCCATTGGACAGCATTGAAAGGGGCCTGGCTCCATTTTCCTCACTCCTGCCATAGTTATTTATATCCATTGCTAAGATTCCACTGAACCCTCTCTGCTTAAGGCTGAACTATCCCAGGTCTCAGCTTCTCTTCATATTTCAGGAGCTCCACTTCCACTCTGCAGTCTGTTGTCTTCCTAGGAAATCAGAGCAGCTCCACTTTGGATGTGGACAGGAGAAAGAGCTCCCTGTGCAGCTGGGAACATGAAAGCAATGCCAGGGACTGTTGCTTCCAAGCCTCCAAGGGAACAGAGTGCATTAAGTAATCTGCAACTTCATCACTGTCCTCAACAAGGACAGAGAGAAAATATCCCTGTGCAGTTGGGACACCAACAGCAGTGCTGGGGACTGTGGCTGCCTACCCCATGAAGATGCCATGAACCACACCAAGAGCTGCACCTCCAGATGAGTCCATAACACAGACAACACAAGCATCTCTGTGGCCACACCTCCAGCTCTGCTCAGTATTTAAGAAGATCCCTCTGGGCAGCTGGGACACTGACAGCAGGATCAGGGACTGCAGCTCCAAGGTAGCACTTTCAGCATTGCCAAACCTGGACCCTCCACAGAAATCTCACCCTTGACAACATTATCATGCACAGGGAGAGCCTCAAGCCCACTCTGCCTCCCATTTTCACAAAAGGCCTTTCCTCCAGACAGCTCTCTTTTACACGCTTGATTCCACATCTTCAAAAGAGGATCTTGTTTATAACACTGTGGCAAACCAAAGTGTTTCTTTGCCTTCCAAATTTGAGGGAAATCTACTTTTCTGAGCTTCCTCTGCCTTTCCTCCTCTCCTGGTCCTTTGCCAATCTATCAGCTCAGAAGCAGCCATCCTGGCTTCATAGAACCAACAAGGACAAGGTCACCTCAAATGTACTTTTCATGGGACTCTCTCTTCTGGAATTGCACCAAACATCTCTTCAGTCAGCAAGCCCAGGCAAGACTCTGCAGGCAAAAAGGTATCCTGTGGCACTGTCACATCTGTAGCAGTGTCATAACCAAAAAGATAGCTCAAACTAAGAACATTAGCAGGCAGCAGATAATTGAGGCAGGGGCAATATCAGAAAATGAGCTCTCAGGCAGAAACTATTACTGAGAGATACACTGAAATAGATTTAGAGAGCAATATTAACCTAAATTCCAGCTTGGGAACTGAAATGAAGAAGAAAGAATCTTTCTGGGCATGAGTAGGGTAGGAAGTTCTGTTGGTATGGGCTTTGTTGTTTTTTTTGTTTGCTTTTACCTACCTGTGCAACCACTACTGCTTGTTACAAAGTATTATAAACACACCAAGTCTGAGGGCTTACATCCTTCAGTTCTCAGGGTCTGACTTTAGTGCAAATCTCTGGGAATTTCTACAGGAAACAAAAATGCCCCCACAATCCAAAAGGAAAAAAAAGCCATGCAGTTCTCTGGAGAAGCTCAAAGTTACACTGCAGGCAACAGTAACACGCCAAGGGCGATCTTTTGCCACCTCTGGTCTCCAGCTGACCCCACAGATTGGGTGCTTTCTTTTCTCCCTGTGAATGGGAAGCACAAGCCCAAACATGTTGCCTTGCTCCATCCTTATCCTCCAGGCAACCTCCCTTCCCCCCACAAGGAATTATGTTCTTCAAGTACTCCTACAGACAACTGATCAAGACTCGGGTGACTCAAGGACTGCTAGTGGTGTGTTTTATACGACTGCTTCTTCAACAGGGTTTCCTCCATGTCCCTCTGCACATATGACTACTACATAACTGCAGTACCATTTCTCTTTCTTGTTTGTCTGGAAAGCCTTATGGAGAGCAGCTCTGTCAGCAGCGAAACTCTGCTCTCTCACCAGTCTGCTTCTCCCTCATTCTCTGCATTCAGGTATCTGTCTAACGATTTCAAGCACATACGACCTCTATTAATTGTGTAGTTGAAAAGCTGCAAAAGAGCAAACCGTTATACTGTATGACATGATGCACAGACTTAAAGAAAGAAAGAAACTTTTCTGACAGGTAAATATCAAAACATCTTTCAGGGGTCCTATACATCCCCTAAGGCTCAAATTGATGTATTTTTAACTAAACAGGGCTGTTCAGCATTTGCAGGCCTCAAAACTGAAACAAAGCCAAAATAACATATGAACATCTCTGATATTCCACTTTATTTTAACTCTTACATATAAATTCTGAAGGCACACCAATCAGGTATTAAAAGGTTCTTCATCACATATATTCTGTCAGCCATCTTAAGCTTTCTTAGGTAGAGCTTCATGCATTTTGACTGCATCATTTTTCCTGCAAATGCAACAAACTCAAGAATCACATAAGGCCTAACCTATAGAACAAATGTTTGAAAAATTGCATCATCAACACAGTAGTAGCTGGAATCTGACTAAGACCTGAAAAACCTCACCTTGCTTAAAAGATCAGCAGTTAACTGGCAATTCTAAAAACGTAATTAATACTGCACAGATATCTCACTTCAATGATGGGCAGCCCTGCAGATTTCTGGTTTGGGCAGCCTGACAGCATTTACTCTGTACAGATTTCTAAATATATTAATGTTATTGAGCTACTACAGGGTGACAGTTCATAACATCACTCTGAACTCAACATAAACCCAAAAGACAGGTTATTCAGTTAACTGACAAACCCCATATGCTCTCTCCTATGTCACATACAGAAACCCCCTATACTCAGGATGCTCCTGGGGCACAGACTCCAGAGGCGTGTGCTTGATTCCTCTCGCAGTTTAAAAATCTCTCTCTAGGTCCTTGCTCAAAGAACACAGCACCTGAGGACACTGAATACCGTGAAGGGAGGCACTGCATTTTTGCCACCCTGCTCTGTCTTGCTTGTCAAAACAGCTTTGTCTGGAAGCTGCAGAAGAGAGCGCATCAGCACAGATCTAGGAACAGAGCTATAGAATTGCTGCAGCAGATTGAAGCAGAAGATAGGAAACTATTGCATAAGATGCAATAAACATAGGGTATTTCATTAAAATTATTAGTACAATTGGTTTTAAGACTTTGACATTTTCATAACCTATACAAAAAGATAACAGTTTGAGAGGTAGTTTGGATCATATACAAGTGAGAAAACTATTTGAAGACATCTTTGCATTTTAAACGCAATATAAGAACTTAAAATTTGGTTTCCAAATAAACGTTTTTTCAGAAGGGAACACAAATATATGCCCAAACAACCCATATGCGATTTCATTAAGACATCTGCTTGCTGAAGAAAGAGACACATAAGAAGGAAGTCCCACCACCTGAATTTATCACAGGCAGAATCTTTTTCACTAGAGTCACGAGTGCAGTTCTCAAACCAGAAAAACTTGAAGCCAAGCCAGAAGTTGGTGTTAGGCATAACTGGCAGGGTTCGGGTGGCAGGGGACTGGCTGCAGAGGTCACCCCTGTGGTCCCAGACATTTGACAATGGATGGAAACAAGCCACCATGTGCCAACACTGCAACCACTCAGACATAGTTAAGAAAGGGCAACAGCCATTGGGGCTGCAGAGGACACAGGAGGAGGTAGGGGGGATGCACAACAGGAGACGTGGGAGGGAACATGTGGAAGGGGACATTATTTGTCACAGGGCTGGAGACAACCTCTTGGAAGGAGGCACTTCATGCCACCTCCCCGGGGTCTGAGGCCCGCAGAGAAGCCCACGCTGGGGCAGAGGAAACAAGAAGGAAGGAACAGTCGCAGAAAAGAAGCAACAAGTGGCAAAAAGGAAACTGCCATGCACTAACCCAAACCTCCTATGCCGCCTATCACCTCACCAAAGGGACTAAGCATAATGTGCAGTGCAAAGAAGTGGAGGGGAGATGAAGCAGGGGAAAGGAGATGTGTCTGGACTCAATCTGGGGAAAGCCAGGGAAAGGTGACTGCCAAAACTGCTCATCATCATCATTTCTCTACAAATGTCCACATTCCAAGGATTTCTACTTGGGAAACAAAGCCTGCACAGGCTTGGGCCATTTCTCAAAACCTTCTGCTTCTGCAGATTCTTAACTTCTCAATACACTGAGAGCCTTCAGAGTCATTTGACAATACATTTCATGAAGAGTTTTCAATGCTAACACATCAACCCTCCACAGCTCTGCTAACAGAGCACTGCCAGGTCCCCTTCTAACTACAGTTGTCTTATCAGCTCTTCAACATCACTACCAGCTGAGGCTAAAGACGGACCTAGTTTTGGAGCTTCATTCCTTCTGCACTGAAATAAGCAAGCTCATTCCTCAGCCCTTCCACAAGAATTTCAATGGTTGTGTTAGCATAATGTGAAAACCATACAGGAATGACTCCTCTGTGTCCCAGTCAGAAATAGGTTTCTCTCCCTTTCACTTTACAATAAACTCCCATCTACACGGGCAGTGCACAAAAAGAAAGCAAAACCTTTCTATTCTGGCTGGGGTGGCAAAATCAAAGTAGAGACTTGCAAATTAGGCTTAGCCGTATATATTGTTACCACTGCAAGATGTGAAATCTCAACTTTCATAAAACTGTATTCACATGATCCATTAGAGACTGGGGACAAATTTGCTCAGGTCTGTTTGCCACATACTTCAGGTGAACTCAAAGTTGTGCGGCTCCCCTAAGGCAGAAGCAGTTAAGTCTGCAGACATCCTGACAGTTGGCTAAAACTTAGCACAGTGCTAAGGTGGCTTCCGTCTGCCAGCAAGACGCAATGCAGGCAAGCTTCAAGTCTAACTGCGTGGCCCAAGTGCATAAACATGGTGGTGCACAGAGCTACTGCAGGTTCTTTCCATGGCTTCATTTCCAGCACACAGCACAGGCAGTAACTAAAAGATGCCTGTTAGTTTCCCCTAGCAGGAGGAAACGAAGTAAATGGAAGGAAAAATGGGAGATGAACTTAGTACAGCAGTGGTTGGGTTTCCTTAATTTTAACTTTGTAAGAACAGCTCAGCTATTGCCCTTCGTTAGAACTAACAGCAACTCTAGTGAGTGAATGTTGCTCTTAAATTCTATCAGCAGGTACAGTATACTTTGGTATCATACTTTCCATATGTACATTTATACATACTTTTTGCATACTAATAGAAAAAAACCCAATTATATCCATTCCTCTCGCCTGAACTCCAAAGTTAATTTAAGCTCATTTCAAGATCTGCATGGTAGATATTTTTAAATCAATTCTTCTGTTGTCAACTCTGCTTGCAGAAGCAGTACCCGCTTTTTAACTTGCAAAAGCACTTTCTCTGTTATCAAATATTCTTCCACACGCACTCCCAGAGGCCCTCCAAAAATTCCAGTTCTCAGAATATCTAGAAGATCTCAAAGTGGAGCCCGGAAAATGTCACATCTCTAGCTCGCAATGGTACCAAGTTACATTGTATCTTAAGACTTGCTGTTTTCTAAACATACTTTTGCCATTTCAGTCATCCCCTCCATGAACCTCAGTTATCAGAGACTTCATGCAACTTTCTTATTTACATGTATTTTTGTTCCCTACAGTAATGGCAATCAATTCTCATTTTTACAGCAAGAGATAAGTAGCTGCTGGTTACAAAATCTGGTGGAATTTAGAGCAAACCAGCTAACATTCCTCAATTTCCTATTCCTTCCAGCAGGGGTGTGTTTCAAGCCCAGTAAAAGTTGACTTTACAGCCTGTTTCAGCTTCCCAGCTGATCCCACCCTGTTCTTAAGGAAACAGAACTCTTTTAATCCCAACTGATCAAACTGGTTGGCACAAACACAGAACGGGTACATCTTACTTAAGTACCTACATTAGGTTTTGAGTATTTAACTTTTTTTTTCTCTATTGACAGCCTCAAGAAAAGGATTCTGAGAACAAAAATACATTATCTACTTTACCCCACTGTACATCATGGCTCAAAACCACTGCTGTCCCTCCTTATGTACCTTGCCTCTCTCATATGTTTTTCAACCATTATAAAAGGTATTTACTCAGCACCATTACATCTGTAACACCACTATGCATTAGTAACATGAAACCCAAAAACAGGCTTAATTTTATTGATAGAGGAACTTACGTTTACAAGTCTTGGCCTTTGGATACTACAGGGTCCACTAAGTGTTGCTCAGCTAACTTCTCATGAGTCAGCAAGGTTCAGAAGGGAAGAATAATGTAACACTATTACACCAGGTCCAAGCCCACTCATCTGTACACTTCCAAGGAAACCCCACAATGTCCCAAGAGAAGCCCTTCAGCAATTAATCTATCTATTTAGGTAACCCTCTCACCTCGGGCCTTCTCTACACTGTAACAGAACTGTAAATCATTTGAGTGTTAGCGTTACATTACAAAGCAATAACCTAATTTGATTTGAAAAATAAAACAATTGCAAAGCAGCCTCACCATACTCCGCCTGCTTCCTGAGGGGCAAACATACCTCTTTTTGCAAAGCATCATCAGGTTGTGAAAGAAGTTGAACAGCTGCTTCACTTTCAAACGTCTTCTCAGGGAACGGAGTAACCTCCGGGAGAGATGACAACTGCTGTATGGAGTGTTCACTAGCAGAGTTCAATTCAGAGCTGGTTTTATTCAGAAGGCCTTCCACTTTTCCAGCCTCTCCTTTCTTTTCAGCAAAGTCTTCCTGGTTATCTCCATCATCACCCACGGAAGAGTTGACACCGTTTTCACCTGCTACCATGAGGGCCCAGTCAGCATAATCCATGCTCTCCTTTTGCTCATGTTTGATGCTCACCTGAAAGGGGTCCTGCTCCAACTCCTTATAATCATCAATGTACTCAGGTATCTCCTCAAGGCTGGGATCTTTGCCAAACAGAGACAGCTCCTTCAGGCTACTCATTTCCTCGGATGGCTCATTCTGGAGTCCTACAGAGTGGACCATGCTTGGGATCACTTGCCCAAATCCTAGCAGTGAGGCTGGCCTCTGAGAAGGCCTCAGCACAAAAGTAAGATAGGACTTCACAGTTTCAATTTTTTTAGGTTCACAATTTTCTTTGTGTTGGCAGTTCACGATGTAACAGTGTCGTTCGAACATCCAGGACAAGTCACAATCAGAGAGATCACAACATGCTGCGACGCAGTCGGACACTGACATAGCATGAGGAACTCGCATAATTTTAGTGGTTTCTAAGTTCGGAGATATTACCGCACCTGAATACGTGGCGCCTTCTCTGCACTGCTCACACCTGGAACCTGAAACAACACCACCAACATAAGGCACAACACCACAACCAACCCATAGTATAGCTTATTGTGACCAAAAATGGCTTATCACAGGAGACAAGAAAAAGACAGGTGGTACCCTGTTTAAATAAGATAATTTCCTTTTGCTATTGTCACCACTACTTTTTTCAGCAGGTCCCTCTGCAGTAGTATTTGTACTTCAGAGATTTTTCTTTGTAGGATCTTGATAATTTCGCAAAGTACCTCTTACTCCCTTGCTACACATACAAAGACAGAGATGAGAGCTGCCACTACTCAAAAACAAGAACGGAGTAGGGAACACAAAAAAACCTGTGGAGTACCTCCATTACCCTCATAGCATAGTGAGCAAAACATGTTTTAAAATCCTATTAAGATGCTGTAACATGTCATTGTTTCATTTAAGGGTGAAGGCAGCAAAAATCTACATAGGAGAAACATTTGCCATCTCACTTAAACTTCATGAAGAGTCCCTCACACCAACATAATTCTCAAACTTTAACTGCTTTACCAACTAGTTCATGTGAAATCCCAAAAGCTTGCTCCATGAGGGAACATCTTTCCTCGCTTCACAGTGAAGCTGTAATCTTTCAGTATGACACCAGAATTATTTTCACAGTACATCTAAGACTGAGCACAAAATGTTTAAATCAAGTATGAATCAACATACTTTATATCTCAGTCAATTTTTAACATATTCTCTAGGTGTTCTTTTACTGGTTATAACTGTGCTTCAGAATTTCTCTCTCCAAAATGGAACCTGAAAACTCTGATCATGCTTCAAAAAACAGCTGAGTAAAATCAGGACACCCTTCTTAACATGGTTTTCAACTAGACTTGCTAACTCAATGAATGAAAACAAGATGCCACCACTGTGGAGTTAACACAGTAATGGAAGACAAAGTTGACGCTGCTTGCTGTGCACAGGATTAACAGTAAAGTTCTGGCAGGAGAAACCTCATTATTCACAATAATATATGGCAGGAGAAAAACAAAAAGGTAGCTCAACTGACAAATTTTACCTCAAATACGTTGAGCTGATGGGCAGGAAAAATGAAATGAAGGAGTAGGAATAGGTGAGCAACAGGATTTAGGTCTGACCATGACCTAGAGCCTCGGAGATGCAGAGATTCTCCAGCACATGCAATGTGTCCAACCACCGCACTACAGTTCCCACCACAACTCCTGTGCTGAACTGCACTGCACTCCTTCACAATACATCATCTGAATACAGCTACTGAAATACCTGTCGGGCATCATACCGCCTGGGATGAGTGTACAGCTTGCAAAGTAGGTTAGGTTCAATGCAAAAAACCCAAAACAAACAAAAAAAATTGCACCACACAGTGAGGGACAGAGAAGACAAGACTCTGTGATGGTTTTGCAGAGCTGGCTATATGGGGTGACGAAAAACATGAAACAAAAGCTAATTTTTAAAAACATCAATGACTTGCAAATAGGTATAGCTGAATAGGAAGCTGAAAAAAAAGGATAAACAGCTTTAAGTACCATTTTTCTGACTCCAGCTACTCCTTCACATAGAGCTGGGATGCTGTTTACTCTTCCACTTTACACTTTCAGTGAAAAATCTGTCCAAGGGAACATGAATTTAAAACAAACTATTCTGTTCTGACATATCCCAGACATGAAGTATCTTTATCTGTACCCAGGAGATGCTCAGGATTTGTGCATTTTTTTCTTTTACATTGCATATAAATATTTTCCCTACATTTTCTTTCACCTCCAAGAACATAAGACCATGACAGTGACTCTGAATTGTCATTGCAAGTCTTTCCTCTAAGCTGTCTGCACAACTTAGGACAGGGGGCCAGCAGAGCTCTGGGTTAAAATGAAGCATAGGAATCAGGCAGCCCTTTTAACCATTCTGTTCTTTTCAACCCATACCGACTTAGTTAATCCTGTAAGTCAGCAGAAAGATGATAAATAGGCCTTTAAAAGTGTAAAACAGGAACACGACTGTGTGAATGTGCAACATTAGGTCAGTAACAACTCATTACAACTAATGCTTTAGGAACAGCACTATTAAAGTGGGTCGAAAAAACCCTTTGAAGGCTGTTTTCATCCCTTCCCTTCTTTACCTCATCCCTGAAGGAGAAAGTGACCAATCTGTTAAAAGAAATTTGAAAGTTTCATTATTTATTTGTTCAGAAAAGAATGACCAACAATTCTTGTTTCAGAGACAGACTTACACAATTGGAATAATCCAAAGCTCTAACCTCAGGCCAGACTTCAACTCCGCACTCATTCTGATATCAAAGCAAGCTTCCCTTGGTGCCCCTAACAAATAGATATGAGGCCCTGGACCCTGAAAATCAGGCAGAGGACAGCCAAGAAGATCCACCTGGAGAGCCCTCTGGATGGACCTCATCAACAAAAAGAATCACAACTGCAGCTGTAAGAGATAAAAAAAAAAAAAAGAAGAGTGGTAGTAGTCGGCGACTCTCTTCTGAGGGGAACAGAGGGCCCTATATGTCACCCAGACCCATCCCACAGGGAGGTCTGCTGCCTTCCTGGGGCCAGGGTGAGGGACATTAATAGAAGACTTCCGGAGCTGATTCAGCCCTCAGACTACTATCCCCTGTTAGTAGTCCAAGCTGGCAGCGAGGACATCAACAGAAGAAGTATCAAGATAATTAAAAAGGACTTTAAAGCACTGGGTCAGTCAGTTCATGGGACGGGAGCACAAGTGATATTTGCCTCAGTTCCTGTGCTAGCTGGGATGGATGAGGAGCTAAATAAAGAGAGGAGCAGAAAAGCCCATCTCATCAACAGGTGGCTTAAGGATTGGTGTCACCGTCAAAATTTTGGGTTTTTTGACCATGGGCCAAGCTCCGTGGTACCCAGTCTCCTCAAATCAGATGGGCTTCATCCTACTAGGGAGAGCAAGAGGACTATAGCCCATAAGTTGGCAGGGCTGACCAGGAGGGCTTTAAACTAGGTTTGAAGGGGGAAGGGATTGAAACTGGGCTCTCCAAAGATCAGCCTACGGATGGAAAGCCCGAATTAAGAGGGAAATCAGCAGCCCACTTGAAGTGCATGTACACTAATGCACGCAGTATGGGCAACAAACGAGAGGAGCTGGAAGCCATCGTGCAGCAGGAAAGCTATGACATAGTTGCCATCACAGAAACATGGTGGGGTGACTCATATGACTGGAGTGCTGCTATGTGTGGCTACAAGCTCTTCAGAAAAGATAGGCAGGGTAGGAGAGGTGGAGGGGTGGCTTTATATGTTAGAGAGTCACTCGACTCTGTTAAACTTGAGGTCAGCAGTGACAAGGTTGAGTGCCTGTGGACCAGAATCAGGGGGAAGTCCAACAAGGCTGACATCCTCATGGGTGTCTGTTATAGACCACCGAACCAGGACGATGAAGGAGATGAATTATTCTACAAACAGCTGGCAGATGTCTCAAAATCGACGGCCCTTGTTCTTGTGGGTGACTTTAACCTGCCGGATATCTGCTGGGAGCTCAATACTGCACAGAAGAGGCAGTCTAGGAAGTTCCTAGAGTGTATAGAGGACAATTTCCTTCATCAGCTGGTAAATGAGCCTACCAGGGGCAAGACCCCGCTAGACCTACTGTTTACAAACAGAGAAGGGCTGGTGGGAGATGTAGTGGTTGGAGGCCGCCTGGGGCATAGCGACCATGAAATAATAGAATTTTCAATACTCAGAGATGCAGGGAGAACCATTAACAAAACCTCTACACTGGACTTCCGAAGGGCAGATTTTTGCCTGTTCAGAAGTCTAGTTCAGAGCATACCCTGGGAAACAATGCTTAAAAACAAGGGGGCCCAGGAGGGTTGGACATGCTTCAAGCAGGTGGTTTTGAGTGCACAGGAACAGGCTATACCAGTGTGCCGAAAGGCTAGCCGGCGGGGAAGACAACCGGCTTGGCTAAACAGGGAGATTTTGAATGAAATCAGAAATAAAAAGAGACTTTACCGACTGTGGAAAAAAGGGCTGGCTACTTATGAAGAATTTATGGAAACAGCTAGATCATGCAGAAAAAAAATCAGGGAAACAAAAGTGCAATTTGAAGTTAACTTGGCCAATTCTGTCAGGGATAATAAAAAGTCCTTCTTCAAATATGTTAATGACAAAAGGAGGGGCAAGGAAAACCTCCATTCTCTGTTGGACTCTGAAGGAAATATAGCTGAATACAGCTGCTGAAATACCTGTGGGGCATCATACCGCCTGGGATGAGTGTACAGCTTGCAAAGTAGGTTAGGTTCAATGCAAAAAACCCAAAACAAATCTCCCAGATGAGGAGAAAGCTGAGGTACTTAATACCTACTTTGCCTCAGTTTTTACCAGTAAGACAGGTGGCCCTCAGGACAACTCATCTCTGGAGATGATTGACAGAGACAGGAAGCCAAATAGGCCCCTTGTATTCCAGGAGGAAATAGCTGGTGATTTACTGAGCCATCTGGATCCTCACAAGTCTATGGGACCAGATGGGATCCATCCTAGGGTGATGAGGGAGCTAGCAGAAGAACTTGCCAAGCCGCTCTCCATCATCTTCCAACAGTCCTGGCTCACTGGGGAGGTCCCATATGATTGGAAATTGGCCAATGTTACCCCAGTCCACAAAAAGGGCTGCAGAGCTGACCCTGGCAACTACAGGCCTGTCAGCCTAACCTCAGTGCCTGGCAGGGTTATGGAGCAGATCATCCTGAATGGAATCACACAGCACCTTCAGGATGGACAAGGGATCAGACCCAGCCAGCATGGGTTTAGGAGGGGCAGGTCCTGTCTGACCAACCTGATCTCCTTTTATGATCAGGTGACCCAGCTGGCGGATGAGGGGAAAGCCGTGGATGTGGTCTATCTGGACTTCAGCAAGGCCTTTGACACTGTCTCCCATAATATACTCTTGCAAAAGCTGGTAGCCCATGGCTTGGACAAGCGTACTCTACGCTGGGTTAAGAACTGGCTGGAGGGCCGGGCCCAGAGAGTGCTGGTGAATGGGGCTGCATCTAGCTGGCGGCCAGTCACTAGTGGTGTTCCCCAGCGGTCAGTGTTGGGTCCAGTCCTGTTTAACATCTTTATTGACGATTTAGATGAGGGGATTGAGACCATCATCAGCAAATTTGCTGATGACACCAAGTTGGGAGGGAGTGTCGACCTGCTGGAAGGCAGGAGGGCTCTGCAGAGGGATCTGGATAGACTGGAAAAATGGGCTGATTCCAATGGGATGAAGTTCAATAAGGCCAAATGCTGGGTGCTACACTTTGGTCACAACAACCACCTGCAGTGCTACAGGCTGGGCGCAGAGTGGCTGGAGAGCAGTCAGACAGAAAGGGACCTGGGGGTACTAATTGACAGGAAGCTCAACATGAGCCAACAGTGTGCCCAGGTGGCCAAGAAGGCCAATGGTATCCTGTCCTGTATCAAAAACAGCGTGGTCAGCAGGAAGGAAGTGGTCAGAAGGAAGTGATCCTTCCCCTGTACTCTGCATTGGTGAGGCCACACCTGGAGTATTGTGTTCAGTTCTGGGCCCCTCAGTTCAGGAAAGACATTGAAGTGCTGGAGCGGGTCCAGAGAAGAGCAACACGACTGGTGAAGGGACTTGAACATAAGACCTATGAGGAGAGGCTGAGGGAGCTGGGGTTGTTTAGTCTAGAGAAGAGGAGGCTTAGAGGTGACCTCATCACTCTCTATAACTACCTGAAGGGAAGTTATAGCCAGGTGGGGATTGGTCTCTTCTCCCAGGCAGTTAGCAACAGGACAAGGGGGCATGGGCTTAAACTCTGCCAGGGGAAATTTAGGCTGGATATTAGAAAGAAATTCTTTACAGAGAGAGTGGTCAGGCATTGGAATGGCCTGCCCAGGGAGGTAGTGGACTCGCCGTCCCTAGAGGTTTTTAAACTGAGATTGGACATGGCACTTAGTGCCATGATCTAGTAAACGGACTAGAGTTGGACCAAGGGTTGGACTCGATGATCTCTGAGGTCTTTTCCAACCCAGTCGATTCTGTGATTCTGTGAAATCTCACTCTGACACTTTCAGGTTGATACATCAGCTATCACACTGCAGAGACAAGCTCCCACTAAATTAATGATGTTTCATTAGCCACAGAGAGAAACAAGTCTAGCATATTCCTAAGATAATGCATGACTTTGAACTCAAATTGCCCAAGCAAGCATCATAGCCACAGATCTTAGCTACCCCTATTTTTAAATGGCCAGAAAGCCTCTGTTTCATTCCAGTAAGGAATGGAAAAAACATTGAACTCCAGAATTTCTGTACAACGATAAAATTCTCTCTCTGCCAACTCTAAATTAAATGTAAGTATAATCCAAATATTAATGTAATCAAAGTTTTATCTTTTGCTTCAGCTACAATTACACCCAATTTAAATTCTAGCATTAGGTGGGCAAGAATGGATTAATTTAGCAGGCTATTTCAGTCCAACACTAGGCATGTCCATTATTGTCTTCAGACATAAAATACATAAGTTCTACAAAGAGTGAACTTAATCTGACCTCTGATTTCACATTCCCTTCACCCTGTCCAATCTCCAGTCTGCAATGGGCTCAAGTAAGAGATAGCGAGGCCTCTTATTTACAAAAAATGTACCGAAAATGTGACACAAAGGCCACACAGTAATATTCCTAAACCCTTATTTGCTGGCTGAGGTTACAGCACAGCTGTTTTCCTTTAGTTAATTAAACTCAGAAATTAAAGCACTGTTCTATTCTGACAAGTAATGGCAAAAAAAAACCCAGCATCTTGCAATTCTGTTTACTGTTTCAGAAGTACTCATTCCAGGTTACTAACAGAACTATGGCTTCCCTTTATTATGAGCCCTGTAAGCACCATGGTGCCTGGGCTATCAACAGCCTAAAAATTCTGCAAGCTGCATGTTCCCCATCCTTTTAGCTGTACCTTATTGTGTCTATAGTAGGACAACACTGACATATCCAGAGACCTAATCAGGCAAGCTGGTTACCCTAAAAAAAAAACAACCCATACGAACACGGGGTTCATCATGGCTGATTACCCCTGCAAGGACAGAACTATCCACTTGTGGGCTGGTCTAGTTGTTTTCCTTAGCAGCAAGCAGTACAACAAGAAGGAGAAAGAAGGGGCAAGAGGTAATGTGCAACAGAGAAGAGCTCAGATCAGACCCAGAACCAAGGAAAGCCATATTTGACCAGAACCACGTCCCATTACCTTCTTGCTGGCAGCACAGGACTGAGAGCTGAGGCACACTGTGCTCACAGCCTCTGAACTACATGAGCATGGAAGGTCCTACAGTAGGTTCCTACAGGAAGAGCAGGACTCTCCCTGTTGCCTTGACATCTGCTCCCTCCATTCTCTTTAAGCAACTAACCATTGTCGGGGATTGGCTCAAGGAGCACAGACATGAGTCCACCAAGCAACTGTATGAGCAGAGCCCATTTTAGTTGACATAAGTAGGCCTTAGTTAGCTTGTCTATTAGGCCGTGGGAAAGGGGGGAACGGAAAAGTACTAACTAAGGCAGGGTCAGGATATTTTTGAAGAGATAAGAGTCAGAAGAATGTGGGATGCGCATAGCTAGCTAAACCCAAGTAGGTGGAGTAAGTAAATGTGCTTAGCCTATTAGATAGAGACAAGTATGCATAATTATGGTATTTGGTATAAATGCACGCCATCTCGGGCAATAAAGTTGAAGTATGCTTTATCACTCATATTGGGTCGGCCGCATTTCTTCCTCCGTCCGCTCGGGTCTGGAACTCTGTTGGGACTTTTCTCTGCAAACCATTTCCACTCTAATTCTTAGGGTTAATGATTTTTCTTTTCATCTATCCAAGTAACCTTTACCGCATTTTGGTGAATTCTGAGAGAATAGATGCTGTATCAGTAAGAAATAAGTTTTGGTTTTCTTGCCACCATAATACTTTGAAACAATTTTGATAAGGTTCTGGAAAATAAAAATAACTTTTTTGTTTAACTGTCATCACCTAAAAAGATAACTTAAATTCCAATTTTCAAGCTAGAGTCAATTTCCACAGCAGAGTTACAAATCCCTAAAAAGCACACTTCATATCACAAATGCTGAAAAAGGCTTATGCTCCAGCAGCTTTAGTAAGGCCCTACAGAAAGTACTGCCCTGGAAACAAGAAAACCCATATTACCGAGAACTTCATCAACAGCATCAGTTCCTCAAGCAAAAGCTAACAACTATGAATCTTTCATTCTTTTTCTACAGGCTGCTTTTAGGTTATTTGGTGCTTGCCCTGCCTTTCCCTGAAATCTCACAGATCTTTAAACAGGGATACATCTGGGGCACCGAAGTGTTCTTTTGGGCCTCAGTAAGGACACTGACTGCAGATTAAGCACTGCAAGGGGAGGAGAAGGAGAACAAATAGAAAAAAAAAAAAAAGCTCAGTTACATAAAAGCAAATCCTCAACACAATGCTAAAGCAAATAGTATTTTAGTTACATCTACAAATAATGAGCTGCAAAGCTTTTGTGGCCATTACAGCAGCCCTAGTGACGTTTATAATTCACATATTGTGTCCAGTATCTGACAAATCTCCTAATTAGTTAAGTGGGCCTGATGGTCCTCTCCAAGTATAATTTTAATTCCATGAATTGTTATCATCCCTGTTTGTCATTGATAAATCAAGCAAGTGCTATTTAAAGGGAAGGGAAAGGAAAAGGACACCACACACCTAAAAAACACTTCTCCCTTCCCCTCTCTTTTTTTTTTTTTTGAACCAGGCTGTGGATATGTTCACAATCCAGCTGTGCCCAAACCATAGACCACAACTGGCCTGTCAAAACGATTCATCCAACCCACAGTTCACTCTCCCCTTAATTTACACAGAAGCACCTAAGAACACTGATTTACTCAACAGATGGTCCCATCAGGGGCAGTGAATATTTGCAGTTGGAGACTAGAAGGGTAGATGCACGGGTGCAGCCACCACATCCCTCCACGAGGACACACCAGACCACTTCCGACAGAGACACGGACAGTGTGAACTAACCTGGCATACTGCATAACTCACTATAATCTCAGAGATCATAATCAGGCACTACAACATCTTGTCTCTCTAGAAAGACCTGTGTGAACCAGAACACATTACTAGGACACCTAGGCATGGCAGTGTAAGTAACAAAGAATACACTGTGAGCCCAGGCTAGTGGTTTCAGTGCCATTTCAAAGGCACACCTACATCTTGAAGTGTCCTTTGACATTCCTGGACTGTTTCATGCGTTAGATAGATGGGAAGAAAAGGGTATTCATCTCATTCTGCAAAGTCCAAGACCAGCAGCGGTCAAATGTGTTGAAAATTGATGGTTTGTAATGTATTTAGAAACAGCCTCCCCTAGAGTAAAGGATACTGGTGACATCTGTCAAAGACTCTGGGAGGTCATGCATTCTGTGCCTGAGCTGCACGGAGTTAAAAACAGAAGACTAGACTGCACAAGACCCATGACTACAATTACCTGCCAATCCATTTTTGCATTTTTGTTGGAGTGGCTAATCTCAGAACAAAGCACCACAATATGAACACACAGTGTGAGAAAACTGAGAGTCAGCCATGAGAATGCTATTATATTTGCAGAAATGCATTTCAATAGCAGTATTTGCAAGGTCTGCCCCAAATGGCAGATTAGAATACACCTGATGAGAACTAAACTGAATTGATTCCAAGGTGTTGGATCCCAGTTGTGAAGTAGAACATTGTTTCTGTGGTGAAAAGCAGTATCTTCTATCTCCCATAGGAAAAAATTAATTTTTAGATACATTAGCATACAAACTATCAATTTTTATTAATAGCCATTATAAACTGATTTCATCAATGAATGGATACAAGGCAACGAAATGAGACCGGAATTATAAGAAATGCCTATGTGGAGAAATTAAGACTGGCACCCACAGGTTTGGGGACTTAGTTATCCAAATTGCATGAGGTGCTGAGTGACAGCAGCATGGTACATGGTATACACTAACACCTATTGCCACATGCAGCTCAAGTCTCCTGATAGACACAAACGTTAGTTGGTGGTAGACAGGTGTACCCATTAGGTCATCTGCCTACCATTCTAGCTTTGTTTTTCATCGTATTGGGCTTTATGTGGCACGGTTTCAACAGCTGGGGGGTGGAGGAAAATGGGCTGCAGGGGTGGCTTCTGTGAGAGGACACCAGAAGCTGTCCCCATATCGGACTGAGCAAGTTCCAAAAGGAACCCACTACTGGTCAAACCTGAGCAAATCAGCAACGCTGGTAGCACCTCTGTGACACCATGTTCAAGAAGGGGTAAAGAAACCCCTGTGCAACAGCAGCAGCCAGGGGAGAGGAGTGAGAATATGGGAGAGAAAACAACCCTGCAGACAACCAGGTCAGCGAAGAAGGAGGGGGAGGAGGTTCTCCACACATAGGAGGGAGCAGAGATTCCTCTGCAGCCTATGGTGAAACCATGATAAAGAAGGTTGTCCTCCTGCAGCCCACGGAGGCCCACGGTAGAGCAGATATCCACCTGCACCCTGTGGAGGACCTCATGCTGGAGCAGATGGATGAGCCCGAAGGAGGCTGTGACGCCATGGAGAGCCCATGCTGGAACAGGCTCCTGGCAGGACCTGTAGACCTGTGGAGAGGTGCCCATGGAGAAGCACATTTTCTGGCAGGACTTGTGACACCACATGACATCCACAGTGGAGCAGCCTGTTCCCGAAGAGTTGCACCCCCTGGAAAGGACCCATGCTGGAGCAGTTCTTGAAGAACTGCAGCCCATGGGAAAGACACACACTGGAGAACTTTGTGAAGGACTGTACCCTGTGGGAGGGACCTCACGATGGAGTAGGGCAAGAGTGTGAGGAGAAAGGAGTGGCAGGGTGTTATGAACTAATCGCAACCCTCATTTCCCATCCTCTGAGCCACTTGGGGGAAGGAGTTAGAGTTAGGAGTGAAGCTGAGCCTGGGAAGAAGGGAGAGGTGAGGGGGAAAGGTATTTTCAGATTTGTTCTTCTCATTATCCAACTGTGATTAACTGGAAATAAATTAAACTTCCCTACGTCAAGTCTGGGTTGCTCTTGGCTGTAAATGATACATGATCTCCCTGTCTTGATCTCGACCTGCAAGCTTTTAATCACATTTTTCTCTCCCATCTTGTTGAGAAACAATAAAGTGACTTGCTGGGCACCTGGTGCCCAGCCAGGGTCAACCTACCACATTCATGAAAAGCAAACACTTTTAACCAAAAACCGCCATGCACAAAATAAAAAAAATATTAAAAGTCTTCTAAACAGGAGAGAGTAGTCCACCTCAATTTATTTCGACAAACCAGAGCATATCCTTCAATGCCCTTTTGAAGATGTTCACTAATGAGCCTACTTCTCTATTGTCTCAACAATGCAATGTCAAGCCTTTCTTATATTAAGTCAACCTTCTCATTACCTTAACTTAAAGTTGTGGTAAGGTGGTAAGTTGTTTTGTTTTTTTCTTTTTAAGAAAAAGTAACCTTTAGAAGCACCACCTCATGTGCAGAAAAAAACTGAGAACGAACATCTAGCAACTTCCTGAGCCTGAGTCAATTCACCTCAAAGCCTGCACAAAAAAGAAGTCCTTCTGACTTAACAAAGGTGAGCATCCACTGATGTATTTCAGCAAACATACCCTGGAAACCAGCAAGTATCTTCCCATTCAGTTAGAGTTAATATTAAGTGGATGGAAAATAATGCAAATTATTAAGATGGAAATAAATAAATACTAAAGTTTATACTAAAATGTGATAGTATTAGCCCTTAAACACTGTGTGCTGGTACCCAAGATACAGGAAGAGGCTTGGAATACAGCCAGCAGTCTCAGTGTAATGGCCTTGTTCTCAGATAAATCAAGAGAGTGCAGCAAAATTGCAACTAAAGAATTAAAACAAGAGTTTCTATATACACATGAAGGATACTCTAGCCTGCTAACAATTAACAGCATTATCAAAAGCATAAAACTGGGACACTGTCTACAGCAAAAATGCAGCATTTACTGCATATTATTGCCTTCTCTTGAAGTTGCTGTTTGTCTTTTTTTCTAAAGATGCTGGCATGGACTCCGCAGCAGGTACCTGATATCTCATAGGAGAGTATTGTATTTTATTTATTTACAAATGGCATAATTGTTCACTATAGCAACAAAAACCCCAGCTCCATCTCCTCCTCAAAAAGTTTGGCACCATGAGATCATCAGGGTGATCCTGAGGACTAATTCATACCATCTATGAGCACAGCTGTAGTTAATACTTATCCCCTCCTCATCCAACATTTCCAAACTCAGTAGTCAGTTTAAGCCTCAGCACATCAGCAAGGCTCTCCCTCATGAAACAGCCAATCCCGTTCATACTACAGGAGTATCAGTTTCTCAATTCCTGCTAATATAGATACTGCCAGTATCTCCACAGACATAATTAAAACACTGTCTTTTAAAGAAATTAACCCCACATTTGCATATATTGCTCTGTAGTTGCCATGTCAAAACTGCCTGCACCACATTAAGTCTCCCTGTGACACAGACACAGTATTAACAATTACCGTAATTCTCCATCTGTCTGATTATGGAAATAATTTACCTATCTCTTACAGGACCTTCCTGTGGTCTTTCAAAGATAATGTCTGTCTGTAGAGCAGATAATGAGATGAGAGACACAAATAAACACATTCATGCTTCTTGTAATTCAACCATCTTATAATACTTAAAAAAAAAAAAAAAAAAGTAGCTTAGAAGAAAATCAATACATCATTCTTAAATTGCTGTCCTGCAAGAGAAAGAAGCAAAACTCTTTGAACTCTCCCACAACCCCCTCTTGCCCCATGCATCTCCTCTGAAACAGCCCCATTGAAATTGGCTGCAAACAGCTACTCACAACTGCCTTCCTCCATTGCAAGCAGCTGCTGGTTATGAAGCTGTATCTTACAAGACCTTTTCCACACTGAGGAGTCACAAGATTTCCCAGCTCTTGCCTTACTCATATTTCATTCACATCTGCGTACACACTCCAGGAGCATTTGCTTCACTTGTTCTGTATGACTCAGACATGTAAGAAGTAAACTCCTACCTGTTACTGCCCACAGTAGCAGGCAGAGAACACCAGGTCCAAATGCCATGCTGCACCAGGAAGGCAGCAACAAGCGCTTTTCCAACCAGCCGCGTGGAAATTGTAGGTCTTAATGCCGGTTTCCTCTAATATTTAGTACCCTGCTGTGGCCATGAGCACTGCAACAGACAGCACAGGAAGAAACAGGTCAGATGTGAGCGTTAATTAGAATGTCACAGCAAAAGCCAATAGACAAGTTAAATACAGGCTTTATTATTACTTCCTGACTTCTTGATGGATGACAACAGATCAGACAAGCTGAAGATATGGAATAAATCACCTACCTGGAAATCTCATTTGCTGGAGATGCAGAAACGTCCCAGAAATATTTGCATGCATGGGCTTCTGTACCTCAAAACCTAGAAATGCTCTGTCTGCAGTTATCCAGACCCTGGTTTTGCTCTGGCTTTAAACAGCAACTAACAGGTACCCCTAACCACGGAACAATGGACAGTATGGCCATGCTAAAATCCATGCAGAGTTAAGTCCGCTCTTGTGACAGTCCTCAAGCTATTCTCTCCCAGCTATCAAGGTAATACAAGCAGACACTTCTCAAGACTTTCCAGGGAGACGTTCCTTGCAAAGGCATTAAATTATCCAAATAAGGCAGCCTAAGCAACAAGAGGTCTGCTAAGGAAGGAATAATTCAAAGCAAGGAGAAAAGTTAGTTTAGCCAAACTCACAACTCCCCCCACATCAAGGATTCTAAGTAGGTGACTGACCACAAAACTCTTCTGTACATGAAAACACAGGCAGTGTTGGGTGGTTGGTTTTTTTTGGTTTTGTTGTTTTGGTTTGGTTTTTTTTGTTTGTTTGAGAACAACCCTTCAAGGCAGAGTATCCCAGTCAATTAGCTTTAATTTTCATTACATGACTTGGTAAAGGTAATGACTTTCATATTTCAGCTGCCCATATCTACATACCATAGAAATGCTGCTAACTGGCTGGGTTCCTTACCACACACAATTTTATATGATGAAAGATCATTTTGCTTTTTTCCCCTTGCAAAGGGTAAAAGAAAATTACTTAGACATGCTACTCTTGCTAAGGCTGACTGAACTGGAGTAGAAAGCCCAGCAGCTCAGCAGCTGGACTTCTGCTGAGAAAGGATCTTTTATAGATAGCACGTCTGTAAAGCACAGGAGTAACTGGACCGTGGTCTGCAGCTTGCACTTTTGTGACTGACCAATAAATCCCGACAATGGCAGAAGGTTCGGAGGAGATGGGCAAGAGTAATGTGCCCAGGGAGCTCAGGTAATAGGGTAGGATGAGCCTGATCACACCTTTTGCAAAGCAAGCCATGTATTTATTTATCTCAACATGAAGAGGACCAGGGGCTGGCCTGTGTTTTAGGTGATAGATGTTGTTAAACACGTATCAACAGCTGAGTAGATTAATTGATGGTGTGAATCTTTCTCTCATTTAGTTCATTAAGGACTGTGAATGTCTCCCTGAGCCAGCCAGTCCAGCATAGGGGAAGTTAATATGTGGCTCAGCCCAACACAGTGTATAAAAACTGAACAGCTAACAAAATCATTTTGAAGAGAGCAACAGGCTTGAGCTGGCTTCAACCCACATGCTTCTTCTCGGTGATGGAGGATGCCCAGTGTTGCGACAGCGAGCTTATTATGGAGACCAGCAAAGAGAACCACATTGGTTTGCAACTGAACTCTATACTGGCATTGCTGTATTTTGCCATTTGCCATTATCACATTCGCTTTGTGATTTCAGTATTTGTTGTACTGCTCCACTAAATCAGAAATCCTGTGTCATATAAAGTATCTCCAAATAAGTAAATCTGATATTAAACTTTACAACCTTCACATGCGGAATATCTAAAGGAAACCAGTACGATCATACTAGACTCTGACAACTTCTTGTCAAGTCTGTGGTACAAACATTAACTCTGCTCAAGACATAACCAAAATGACCACAGAAAATCACTAAAGCAAGAAAAAAGGAAAATAATAAATTAGATTTAAAACCAAGTTCCAAGTACAAAAACGTAAGGCTTTCAGCAAGCTCCCTGCAAAACCAGGGAAGACTATCATTAGCTTTCCAAAAGCATGACACCAGATTTAAAATATAACTAGACTTCTGTGATCTTCCTTCTATCCAACACCAACAAAAGTCCCCTTCCGAAGGGAGCTGCAGAGCAGTCAGAACATTGAAGAGTAAGCTGGTCTCCCACTTTATTCATCATGTTGCACAATTAGAAAAACTCTCTCTGATGACAAGAAATAACTGTCACAAAAAAAGCCAAAACACTGCATACAACAACACTACACTGCTTCTAGTATGACACTGTTTTGGTATCTGCAGTTAGATGTTCTCTCAGGAAGCAATTCCTGACAGAACACACAAACTGTGCTCCTCTGTAGTGAATAGGATTAATGTAGTAAGGGTTTACCTTGGAAAGAGCCAACAGGTTGTCTAGATGATTCCAGTTACCACATCTGTGACACAAACTCTTCAGCAACAGGGCCATTTTTTACTGTCTTGCATTCCCCAATTGCTCTTCTGTCCTTTCATCAACTCTAAAGTTATGTGGTTTTGCAAGAGACAAAAAACCCAAAAGTTCTTATATTTTTAAGCCAAAAGATTCCAAATTTCCTGCTTAGAATGCAGCCACTGAGATGTCCCAGCCCTGGGTAGCGACAAGGTACAATATCATCAGCAACTGAACAGAAATGAGCACTTCAGCATGGGAGAGGAAGAGTGTTTAAGTCAGTCCTGAAGGTCCCACAATGTGGAGCATCACCTTTTAATTTTATTGTAAAGGTGATGCAAATGAAATAGTTTCATTTTACACTGAAATGAACTATGCAGACTCAAACAATCAATCCACTGTATGGATGAGGTTTGAAGGGACCAGAGGTCACCTTGTCAACCACCCCTGGTCAAGCAAGGCAACCTGGAGCAGACTACCAAGGACCACGTCCAGAAAGATCCGAGTATCTCCAAGGATGGAGACTCCACAACCTCCCTGAGCAACATGAGCCAGTATTTGGTCACCCTCACAGTAAGAAAGTGTTTCCTGATGTTTAGAAAGAACCTTCTGTGTTTCAGTTCATGCTCTTTGCCTGCTGGTCTGTCACTGGGCATCACCTGTCTCAATCTTCTTTACATCCTTCCTCCAGGTATTTGTAAACACTGATGAGTTTCCTCCAAGCATTCTCCAGGCTAAACAGACCCAGCTCTCTCAGCCTTTTCTCACAGAGGCAATGTCCCAGTCCCTTAGTGGTCCTCAATGGACTCTCTCCTGCAGCTCTGTATCTGCCCTGTACTGGGGAGCCCAGAACTGGACACAGTACCCAAGGTGTAGCCTTGTCAGTGCTGAGTAGAGGGGAAGGATCACCTCCATTGACCTGCTAGCAATGCTCCTCCTAATGCAGCCCAAGATACCACTAGCCTTCTTTGCAGCAAGGGCACAGGACTAGCTCATGGTCAACTTGGTGTCCACCACGACCCCTAGGTCATTTTCTGCCAATCTGCTTTACAGCTGGGTGGTCCATGTGGAGTTGTTCTTCCCCACAGGCACTTCCACTTGCTGAACTTCACAAGGCTCCTGTCAACACATGTCACAGGGCCCTCTGGATGGCAGCACAACCCTCTGGCATTATCTGCCACTCCTCCCAGTTTGGTGTAGTCAGCAAATGTGCTGAGGGTACACCCTGCCCCAACACTCAGATCGTTAATGAGCATGTCAAACAGGACTGGACCCAGGACTGACCCCTGGGGTACACCTCTAGTACTGGCCTCCAATCAGACTTTGTGCCACTGGCCATCACACTTTGGGCACAGCCATTCATTCAGCCAGTTTTCAGTTCACCTCAGTGTCTACTTATCCAGCCCGTACTTCAACAGCTTCTCTACGAGGATATTAAGGGAAACAGTGTCAAAAGCCTAAATGAAGTCAAAGCAGGCAATATCCACTGTTCTCCACTCATCTACCAGGCCAGACTCCCATAATGAAACAACTAAGAGGTTGGTCAAGCCTGAATCCATCCTGGCACTCAGATATGCAGACAGTGATCTCCAGCTGAAAACAGAGGATTTCTTAAGCCTTTCGAGCTGAACCCACTAGCACACACCTGCACCTACTGATCTTCTGCACATTTATTCTAATGCATTACTCAAAGTGATTATTTTTATTTAGTGTTTTATTTCAGAACTTTCAAACCAAACCAGGGAGCCAGAGTGTATATTTTTTAATAAATTTAACCTTTCCACAGTTTTTTAAATGTTCCTTTTGCTTTTGAGAGTTAGAAGAACATAGATAGGACGGTCAACCTAATAAGTACTTCCACTTTGTTAACACATACACCATATACCTCAGTAGACTGAGTGGTAAGGAATATATTATTACAGTAAAACCATAATTTCACATGCAGCCTTTTCCCTGTTTCTATGGAAATCTGTCTAGATTTGGAAAAAATTGTTAGCCACAAAAAAAAAAAAAAAAAAAAAAAGTGATTTGCAGAATAGCTTATTACCAAAACTCCAGGTTTCCGAGATATTGTGCATTTGCTGTAACCTTCCCTCATTCCCAGAGCAGTCAAAAGGAACAGATGCCTAAGAGAGACTTTCAGTCCTTTAGCCCAAGGAAAAATGCATCAGGCTTGGTATCAGAATATCACATGGTCAGAATTAACACTGATCAGATCACAGAAAAATATTTTTGTTTATTTCGTGGGTCTTTTTCCTCTTCAAGGCCAACTTTACTATCTCACTGCCATTAAAATGAAACAAGTCACTGCTGCTATATCCTACAGAAGAGTTGACTGAGGAGACCACATGATTACTTCTAGCAATACCAAGAAAAACACTGAGAGACCATGCAAATGATCCAGACTTTTGCAGCATTGCTTCTCCTGACCTCAGAAACCCAGTAGTTAGAGCAAACACTTTTGGGGGTAAGGGGGATGGCAGCATTTATTTATTTATTTAAATTAAGGAAGCATGAGTTACCAAAGCTACAGAATGGTAGACTTTGGAGTGCACGCACAATTTTCATTGAATCCTTACAGGACACACCAAATGAGGATACAATGAATGCACAAAAGCAGCACTGTGACCTCCTGTGCGTCTTTGTGGCTATAATTCTACTGATGTTTAATGTCCACATAACAGAAGAGCCTGCGTTCACTGTAAAATTAGCTTGCATTTCATGATATTAGGATCAAGCTCAGACACAGCACCCATGGGTCACCACAATTCAGTACACAGATGAGAACATAACTACCAGAAACCTCATGCTTTCTTAAACAGTTAAGACAGTAAACACAGCTGCAGTATATGCATGCAATGCTCCTCTTATCTTCCCCATGATACTCTACTGTTCCCCACACGTGCAAGTTTCATCACACAAACACAAGAGACATTAAAATTTAAGAAGATGAGATTCCATGAGATTCCAGCAGTTAAAAATAAAGCCACAAGATTAACTTTCTAGCTGAATCTCTGTCCTTCAGTGATATCACAAAGCCTCTTATTCTTGTAAGAATACAAGCAGACACCACTGCTGGTAATGACTGTGAAATTTCTTGGCTCTCAGCAGTTCAAGCCTAACTGGCCCTCTTTGCTACATGAGGGACGGCAGCCTTAAGTGTATATGCAGGTATGATATATATGTATTATACCTATATTGCCTTAATCTGAAAGCCGTACTTTTCTGTTCCAGAGGGCAGCTTTTGTCAGTGCTCTAGCCAACAGGAGAAGGAGGAGTTCTAACTGATTCCTCAATACAAGCATTTTGACTTCGCAGTCTATTAAACATTTGCAATTGCTGATCAGGACCACAACATCTTTTGGGAGATAACTGTCGAGGGTTAAGATTGCGGGGTGACAATAAAACCCTGGCAGATGCATTGTTAACCCCCTCTTCCCCCCCCACTTCCCCCTTTTTGCCCCTCCCTCTCCCCCTTTCCCATTCAGGACAGGCGATCGGGAGGGAAAGAAGGACAGGGAGAAGAGAGTTGGAAAAATTAACAATGTTTTACTAATGCTACTAATAAGAATAGAGAAAATAATACAAAATATACAAAGCCAATCTTGAAAGTCTCAGCAACTGCAGAGCCGGCACCCAAAGTCCTGGATTGGACTCTGCAGCCAACCAGAGCTGGATTCAGTCTGTCACTGGGCCTCAGTTCGCAGGGACAACTAGCAAGGTCCTCTCCTAATGTCGGCCATAAGCAGAAGGGAAAAAGCAAAGGCAAAAAGGGAAAAAGGGGTGAGATCCTCCTGATCTCCCACTTTTATATGAAGTATTCACGTGCATGGAATGTTATACACAGTTGGTCAGTTTCTTGGTCACCAGTTTCTCATTGCCCCTCTCGCGAGATGTCCATCCATGCTTATCAATAAGTTTGCATTCCATTGCTAGGTTTACCAAAACATGTGTCTGGTTCTCCAGGAAAATGCAGTTAATATGAAGGCTTGAGCTGACAGGCAAAATTCACTGAAAGAGAAACTTGTTTTTAACAAAACCAGGACAATAACACACAAAATACAACAGGTCTCCAAGGAAAAGAAATTGACTGAATTGTCCCCCTCTCCTCCACCCAAAATCTCACCCTGCATTTTGGTTCACCTGGACCTTAATGCAAACTCAATTTTCTCCCTTAGAGAAAGGGAGCAGTGAAGCAGAACTACATTGTCACCTCTTACACACAAAATCACAGAATGTTAGGGATTGGAAGGGACCTCAGAAGATCATCTAGTCCAATCCCCCTGCTGGAGCAGGAACACCTAGATGAGGCTACACAGGAAGGCGTCCAGGTGGGTTTTGAATGTCTCCAGAGAAGGAGACTCCACAACCTCCCTGGGCAGCCTGTTACAGTGTTCTGTCACCCTCACTGTGAAGTAGTTTCTTCTCATATTTAAGTGGAACCTCTTGTGTTCCAGTTTGGACCCATTACCCCTTGTCTTACCATTGGTTGTCATCGAGAAGAGCCTGGCTCCATCCTCATGGCACTCACCCTTTACAAATTTATAAACATTAATGAGGTCGCCCCTCAGTCTCCTCCAAACTAAAGAGACCCAGCTCCCTCAGCCTTTCCTCATAAGGGAGATGCTCCACTCCCTTAATCATCTTCGTTGCCCTATGCTGGACTCTCTCCAGCAGTTCCCCGGCCTTCTTGAACTGAGGGGCCCAGAACTGGACACAATATTCCAGGTGTGGTCTCACCAGGGCAGAGTAGAGGGAAAGGAGAACCTCTCTTGACTTACTAACCACCCACCTTCTAATACGCACCAGGATGCCATTGGCCTTCTTGGCCACAAGGGCCCAGTGCTGGCTCATGGTTATCCTGTTGTCCACCAGGAGCCCCAGGTCCCTTTCCCCTACATTGCTCTCTAATAGGTCATTCCCCAACTTATATCATAGAATCATTTTGGTTGGAAAAGACCTTTAAGACCATCGAGTCCAACAACCAAACACTTCCAAGTCCACCTCTAAACCATGTCCCTAAGAACCCCATCTTTCAAACACCTCCAGGGATGGTGACTCAATTATTTCCCTGGGCAGCCTGTTCAATGCTTCATAACCCATTCTGCAAAGAAATTTTTCCTAATATCCAATCTAAACCTCCCCTGGTGCAACTTGAGGCCGTTTCCTCTTGTCCTATCACTTGCAGCTTGGGAAAAAGAGACCAACACCCTCCATGCTACAACCTCCTTTCAGGTAGTTATAGACTACCTATACGTCTCCCCTCAGCCTCCTTTTCTCCAGGCTAAACAGCCCCAGTTCCCTCAGCTGCTCCTCATCAGACTTGTGCTCCAGACTCCTCACCAGCTTCATTGCCCTCCTCTGAACTTGCTCCAGCACCTCAAGGTCTTTCTTGCAGTGAGGGGCCCAAAACTGAACACAGGATTCCAGGTGCAGCCTCACCAGAGCTGAGTAAAGTGGCACGATCACTTCCCTAGTCCTGCTGGACACACTATTCCTGATACAAGCCCAGATGTTGTTGGCCTTTTTGGCTACCTGGGCACACCACTGGCTCATGTTCAGATCCTTTACCTAGAGGCAGCTTTCCAGCCACTCTTCCCTGAGCCTGTAGCGCTGCCTGGGGTTGTTGTGACCCAGGTGCAGGACCTGGCCCTCGGCCTTGTTGAACCTCATACAATTGACCTCAGCTCAATGACCCAGCTGCTCCAGATCCCTCTGTAGAGCCTTCCTATCCTCCAGCAGATCAACACTCCCACCCAATTTGGTGTCATCTCCCAACTTAGTGAGGGTGCACTCAAACCCCTCATCCAGATCACTGATGAAGAGATTAAACAGCTGGCCCCAGTAGTGAGCCCTGGGAAACACCACTCGTGACCAGCCGCCCACTGGATTTGACTCCATTCACCACAACTGTTTGGGCCTGGTCTTCCAGCCAGTTTTTTGGCCAGTGAAGAGTATGCCTGTCCAGGCCATGAGCTGCCAGCTTCTTCAGACGAATGCTGTGGGAAACGGTGTCAAAGGCAATACTAGAACACACACCATCAATACAGCCAGAGGTCAGGCATCTAAATAAAGAGAATAATTTTCAAGCCCTTCAGCAGATGTGGAAGATATCAGAGAGTCATCAATGCTTACAACCTGTGCAAAGTCACCTTCCCCTCCTACACAATTTTCTATAATAACTATAGGGACCTATACTTGAAAACAAAACAATGACTACTGATGGCAAGCTATTGCAGCTACAGGGTATAGCTATAATTGCTAGTGTCTCTCTGCTTTATTCAGAGGGGCTCCCACAGGTCTTGTTGAAGGCTGACATTGGATTGGCATTATATCCCAACTCTAAATCAATTTCCTCAGTCAAGTTCAGGGCACAAACAGCAAGTTAATGGTGACAAAGCAACAAACTGAACAGCTGAAAATACCCTGCCCTGTTATACTGGATGGACTACGTGTTCCACTGACACCCACAGCTCTGTCAACTGCGAAGTGGCACAACTGGACAAACAAAAACAAAACAGCAGTGGTTCACGGAAAGAGTAATTTCATTCTACAAGATCTAAGTAGCCTTTATTACACATGCTGTGGAGAGAGCAAACAACAGTGGAAATCCTACAGGTGAGATGCTTAGCAGGCATATATGGTGTCAAGAATTATTTACAGAGAAGAAAAAAATATTTAAGAAACACCAATGAATGGTGGAACTGCTCTGCTGAGAAATTACATCACTATTATTAGCGTCGGGATTTACATCATATCGTGGCATACAATAATAAGGGGAACAAGGTCAGAATAATTCAGCATTATTACTGCTAAATTTGCAATACAGACATTTGTATAGCCTCGAGGTAAGCCAGACCAGCAGAGAGGGGGCACCCACTAATCAAAAACTAACCTCAGGAAGAGCTAGTAGTGCAGACTGAGATCATTAGAGATCCAAGAGCCCTGCACTCACCACTGACAGGCCAGGGACACGGAAATATCTGCCCTCAGAAGGGAGGTGAACTATAAGACAGTTCCTCTAAACCATCAAACTCTGATTTCCACATGTCTTCCATTTTCACAAAACATGGCCTCACTTATCAATTCTCTCTGCTATCATAAAATATGTACTCTGCAGTGAAAATGAAGTGAGATCTGGAAAGTGAGAGCACTTGAAGTAATAAGATGGTATCTTGTCCCTTCCATAGCCCAGAAGCAAGATATCGTCCTCTCAACTTTTATCTAACCTGCCATAAGCCTCCCACGAAGGGTATTTCAGAATATCTCTATCTTTTTCCAGTATTTAACTATTTTTACAACAGGAAAACAGATCACAGAAGAAACATAAGATCAGTTTTGAGCTTTGGATGGAAAAAAAGAGATTTAGCAGACTGCCTGGAAGAAGGAGACGTACACAAAAATTTTGGTACGAATCTCTTCCAAGCTCGCAAAGCTCAAAGTTGTTACTGTCCGACAGCCGCATGAAGGTCTGTGTGACAAAGTTGCGTGGTCTCAATCCACTTCTAGTTCGAGAGTCATAATGACAGAAAGCAATAAATACAGCGAGCCGCGCTGCACAGCTGGCTGTGACTAGACACCGAGACATCCCTCTGTGGCAGAGGTACGATGTGTAAGCGAGAGCTGATGCTTTTGGAGAAACCTGAGTAAATTTTACGAAGAGTTATAAGAAAGATACATAGATAGTTTAAACTGAATCACATAAGTGCGGAGAACACAATAATTTATTGATTTTGCACTTGTTCAAGGTCAAAAATTACTACCAAAAAACTACAAAAATAGCTTTTCTATAACACTGGGTTGAAACTAAGAGGATTTTTTTTTCTCCATTTAAGACTATAAGCACTCTATTAATGGATTCAAATAACTGTTGTACTGCAGTTCTTAGTATTTTTAATTTTTTTTCCTGAAGTGCTATTTCCTAAACAACAGTAATTCTTGGAAGTCTCAACCTTCAGTAGAAAAAAAATATTCTCTCTCTCATTGCTGCAGAGAAAGCCCTACAATTTGAACCCACAAGATTTACAGTCTTTCACAGATCATCAAGACTCTAAATACTGGATTTTTTTTTTTTCTTAAAGAAAAATTTCATGGGACAAAGTCATGAACACGGACATCTCATTTTTGATACTTAAACTCTTGCAACCGTTAATACCGCTATTTAATATCTAATACTTTAAAAAAAGTAAAATCAACTCTTCTTGTAACTTGATCTCTACTGAAGCATCAAAGCTAATATTTGCACATCCAGAGGACTCGAGTCTGTAAATATACTATATAGGAACCCTGGACATTGATTGCAGAAGTGCTGAACACAGAGATGTTCACAATCCAAAGGAAACCGCAGACACTCACTATCTCCAAAATGTAGAGGCTGGCTGCCACATATAACATGAGGTTGTCTTGAAACAATGAAAGCTTACAACTTCAGCCAAAGCAATACCACCTACATAAAGAGGAGCAAAAGCTTTTATATTATTTATTGTCCAGTGCAATTTGACTTGTTGCAATAAAATCAGCTACTAGATTTCACTTCAACATTGTAGTAGTAATAATACCCATGATACAAGCATTGTGGAGGGACACAATCCAAAACTACTACATTAAAATTTAAGTTTTACTGCAAAAGTTCTCTGGAACCCGCTTCACTTAAAATGAAAAGCAAACTTTCTGTTTTATGGCCTTCAGGTGATTTATATTATCCTCATTAATTAACAATACACCATATCATAGAAAAAACAACAGTCTGACACTTGAAGTCAAATAGACGTGCTAGGATTTTGAGTAACATTTTTGTATTAGAAGACTATGGTGTCATAAAACCAGACTTAGAAGTTACATAAGTGCACCTAATTTATGATAGCCTTCAAAGGCCGTTCACAGATTGATTGGCAGAGATTGGCTCCAGCAAAGTCAGCACTAATGTCAACAAAGCCAACTGACCATTTTTGATGTTAGAGTGCTGAACACCCAGACACTGCCTGAGATACAACCGCACACCCTGCAGGGAAAAAGCTCGCATAAGGTGGCGTGGGTACAACAGGAGATAGCCAGAAAAAAAACAGTATCTTGCAAGTGAAATACATAAATACTCTCTCCATTTGTACTTTGCTATTTTATCACCTTCAAGAAAAGACTCTCAATGCAGTTGGATGCTGTACATCCACTTCTACACTTGAAACCTTGCGTGTTGATGTAAGAGCAGAGAAATTAGTAAATTTTCTTGGCTAAGAAAGGGGGCAGGAAAGGGGGAAGTCTTTTCACCCACATGACCATGCCAAGTTTTATGGTCTCGTCTCCTGCAGAGAAAAAGCTTACTTGACTGCTTTGCACATAGGTCCCTTTTTTTTTTACTTACAGCACCCTCTAGGCCATTGAGTGATTTCAACCAGAGAACAGATTACCAGGAGGTAATTAAGTTCCTATCACTTCTGTAAAAATACCAAGCCAGAGAAGGCAAAACTGCAATTCGAACTTCTACATGCCCACCCCTCAAAAAATGCCATCCAATTTCCATAATCAAAAATAGTAACCCATGTGTTGCACCATCAGCGCAAACTGTAGAAAGGGGACTACCTAGAAAAAATGTAGAGGCATATGCAAAGAGAATGAAAAAAATCTTTGTTTGACCACAAGACATAAATTCACAGAAATTTTCATTACCTCTGCTGTTCAGAAAACTACTTGTTATAAACAGATATATATACTGTTATATACGGCTATATACTACTTGCTTGTTACAAACAGATAAAGCACACATGTGCGCATACCCTCCCCTAAGATGCAAACCTCTGGAGCCCTACCTCAGATAACTGAGCACATTTTATTTCTTTAAAATCCACCTATCTTTAACAAGTGAAACTCTTCATAACATGCAAAAGAGTTAATAAACTGTACAGATGACAGATTTAGCAAGGAAAAAGCATCAGGACAGGAAACAGCCACCAAACCACCTCTTTGTCAAGGTTAAGTAGCTGAAAACTGGCATCAAGCTAACCACATTCGTATTACCTCCAACTGGGTTGACTGATTGCCTCTGCTCAGTACAAAGTCACATCATCCTGAAAAGTACTCCACAGTCATACCCTGGCACCATTCAGAAAGAGATTAGGTACTTAAATGGAAGAACAATGATATCTGCAGTTAAATTAGATTATAAATTTGTACAGAAAGACACTTTGTGACAGAAATTGAAAACTAACTTCCTGACAGTAGGAACGATTTCTCCCCATGGGTACAATATCCATTACAGGGGTTCTGTGCTATCCCTGCAGTGCTGAAATTGGAGACTGATAGATATATAACACCTGGTTAATCGCCAATTTCCTACTAAGAATATACATTTACTATTACTATCAAAACTGGCAAACATAAAACATCACCACTTTTTCTAAAAGGAAAGATCTAAAAGTGAAGTCCATACAACCATTATGCGAAGAAGCCCACAGCAAGCCTACTTTATTCGGCATCACAGAAGGTACAGCCAAAAAGGGTCTGAAGGGCTCCATCTGAAACAGGTACCACATCTGTACACAGAGGGAGGAGAGGGGATCAAATTCTTCTAAAGCGCTGCTGATGGAGATTTCACTAGCAGGTTCAGAAACCTGTCCATGGAAACTCTTCCATCTCCACACCACTAAAATCAGCAGCCTGCTCAGCATCCAAAACTAACACGGTGAGAGGTCGGCTGTGCACACAGCTGAACTAAACCACACCATCTCCAATTCACCAAAGCTCCTTCACTCCATGCAGCTCATTAGAACCGACAGAATTGCAGCTCACTGACAAGCAACTGGTGGAGTTGTAACAGTTTCATATTTGCATGCGTTTTCTGTGGAACCTGAAGCTTTCAGGAGTGTCACAGAAGTGCACCTCCAGCCCTCCATCACAGTACTGCCTGAAGGAAAAGGTGGGGAAAGACTAAACTGGACGAGCATCTACAGAGCACAGCCTCCTCCACACACCACAATCATAACTCCAATTAGTTTCAATAATATAAAATCCAGCTGCATTTTCTGCTGCATTGGGCTCAAAGGAAAAGCATCAGCCTGTGAAGCTTGCACACATGCACTCTCACCTCACCTGTACCACCCAGACATACAATTTGATGTGCACCATGCTGAGCAGCTCAACCCGCATCATCTAAGCTACCAAAGTGAGCAGAGACAGTATCACCTTTGTATTACAGCAGCTTTCTAATGATTCAGATTTGGCTCAAGACAATGCCTCATTGTAAAATATCGACTGCAACTGTCAACCTTCCCAAATACAAGGAGAGGATAATCAAACAAAACAAACGTGTATTAGACTTACGTGGCTGAGGATCAGTCTCCTACTACAAGATATTGTAAAGGCAAAGGCAGATACACAATCAACCCCAAAGAGTTAAAAGGCCAGTATACCCTATATCAACTCCACTATCTTATCATGCAGACAGGAGAGTGCTCCTACAGCACAAACAGACAGGGAGGGACAGAGGGCAGAACAGTTTGTGCTTCAAGTTGCTCCCTCAACGATCGGACTATTCGTAGGTTATCTGTGATATGTTCCTAAAGGGGATCAGAAGAATGATGGAACTGTCTTTTGCTTTTGTATAGCAATCACAATGTAGATCGCACACAAAACTGCAGTGATATAGAAATCACATGCAGTATTTTCTTCTGTTCAAGCTCTGCTTTTGAGAAAGCAATCTGACAAAGCATTTCACATACTACATGTTAGTAGCATGCTCACCTGTCACACATAAATACACGTTTAAGCTGTAACAAACGCATAATTGGGCAGAAGACAGGAAAGCAACTTGGCAAGAGTAATATTCTTACGTTCTTTGGATATACAAATATCCAAATATCTATACACGCACACATGGAGAACATAAAAAGCTATGATTTCTGTGTTCAGATTAGACACAGCTAAATGCACACGCACACTTAGGTAACATCCCATCAAAACTGCTTGATCCTTCATACACAAATATATCTATATATGAAAAGATAGATTTATTTACATACATATATTAAAATGTATCTGCAAATTAAACACCCAGACATAAAAACATTCCCGCAACACAGCCCACTGTTGTTTCTCCCCACGCTCCCGGCCTAACAGGTTGCACACGCACACCACACGTATTTTGTCTCACGCACACACACACGAAGGAGGGAGGAAGCAGGGAGGCAGAACTCCCCGCAGCCCGGACCACCGCCACCGCTGTCCCGCCAGCACGGCGCTCACAGCTCCTCCGGAGCCCTTCGCCCACCTTCCACCCCAGCCCCTCGCCGGGGAGCCGGAGCGGCCGCCCAGCGCTCAGCTCGGGGATCGGTCACCCGAAGCCCAAGCGGGGAGCTGGGCAGCGCCGACTCGGTTCTCCCCGCCTCCCCACCCGCGCCGGCACCTGCGGCCGCACCCAGGCCGCGGGCGAGCCTACCTGCCGGCGGCGGAGGGCAGCAGCCGGCGGAGCCCCCGCGGCGCCCTTCCTCCTTCCCTTCCTTGCGCGGATGCTCAGCGCGGGGGGCTGGGAGCCAGCGCGGTGCTGGGGGCCGGGGGCGCTCGGCGGGGCCGGGCCGGGCGGCGAGGTGCCTCCCGCCTCCTCCCGCTGCTGACTCAGGAGCAGGCGCCGTCCCTCCGCGCACCTCCCGGGGGCGGCCGCCGCGTTCCGCGCAGGATCGACGCCCGGAGACCCCCGCCCAACACGCACCGCCCGCCGAGGCCGCCAAGCTGCCCGCAGCTGAGGGAGCCACACCTGTGGGCAGCGACAGCGACGCGGGGAAGGGAGAGGAGGGGCTGGGAAGCGATCCCCATGGGGGACGCGAGGTTGGTCCGACTCCATCCCAAGCGGGAGCGCGGGGACCTCCCGCCGGCAGCGAGGCGAAGAGGCGCCGCGCCTCCATCCTGGGGAGGGGGCGCGGGAGCGACGCTGGGGGCAGCAAATGGCGCCGCCCCCCGGCCGGGCTGCGAGCTCCAAATGGCGCCTCCGGCGCACCTGGCCGGTGTTAGACCCTCTGCGGCCGTGGCGGGTGATGCCGGTCCCGCTCCGGTGCCGCCCCCGCAGCGGGGTCCCGGTGCGGCAGAGCCGTGTTACCTCCCGCAGGATTACCGCGAGAGGGGGTTTACCTTTCCAGAGGCTCGACCTCGGTGCTGCTGCGGGATATAAAGCAGCAAGAGGCTCCCAGGTCTTCAGACCTTAAGCAAAGGTCTTAAGATGTTGAACCAACCATCTGTCCTGCGAGGGTAGCCGAGCTCTCTGTGCTGCGTGACTTTGTGTACGGGGCTCGTGAGGCGACCACGGTGTCCCTGTTGTCTGCCGAGGGGCTTGGAAGGTGGGACCCCACCACTCTCGTGTGGTCATGCTGCATGGAAGTGCCCAGACCCTTGTCCCCTGCATGTCTTTTCACTGCTCTGTGTCCACATGTGTATTTTGGGGACACTGTCACTCCTGGTCGGGATTTTTCCCAGCAGGAGTCTGGCACCCGTCTGGCATGAGCTGCGCTGCCCCCAGGCTACATGTCCTCTTTCTGCCGTCCTCCTGATTCTTACCTGTCTGATTTTCTGAAAAACTTTGGGCCAGGGACCTGACACTGCTCAGCTGGCAAAGCCCCACATCCCAACGGCAAGTACCTCTGAAACCTCTGTAAGAGTACCCATAGCTTATTCAGCATAGCTTTCCAATTCCACGTTTCTGTGTCTTTGAATTTGCTCTGTCCTGATTCTTGCTCCATTCACATTTTCTGCCGAGGGACTCTGGTACGTTTGTAGTCAAGAACATGCAGAAATGGTTTGTTTCTTTTATTTTTTACAGTTGGACTCCAAAATAACGCCTTTCCATTTGGAAAGAGGCGTTTTACTACTCAGCACCAAAGTTCATGTACCATAGAACAGTACTTTAAGTTTGTCCGTCTTAGCAACATTTTAAGCAAGCGATTCCAAGTGAAATAAAATGCAAAGAGCTGTGAATTTCAGACTTCCATTGCAAAGGTTTCACGTTGATCTGCACCAGCCTAAGGTCCCAAATTCTCTGTTCCACCTGCTAGTGATGCTAGTGTATTGTCAAGTTCTTCTTAGTCTCCAATGAATTGTAAGTCCTTGACTTGAAGTAAATGGTATTTTGCAGGTGCTACAGGATGATGAAAAAAAGTGCTCTAAAGACATAGAAATGTCATCTCTTAAGCATACAAATGCTTTTACTTCTTCTTTTCACCTCTACTTCTGATTCCTTCCTTACCAGCTTTTTTCAACAATAGTGTATATGACATTTCCTGAACCTACTTAAATCTTCCTTGTTACGGGGAGCCCATAACTCATGTGCTTGCTCTGTAAAGCAAGGAATTAAATCTCTGAACTGAAATAGTGGATTGCTTGTGATGATCTAGGAAGAAGCCTAGAGGAATTGTCTGTTGACACTTTTAAAAATATATTTTAATATATTTTATAAATATAAGTATATATAAATACATATATAAAGATATGTATATATAGAAATGTTTTAAATATATTTTTCTGCTCTGCCAATTTTCATTCCTCAGTTTCTGTGATTTCTGCGTGTTGGCTGTTTTGGTCAGCATATGGAGACTGAAATCTGCTTATTTGAAGGAAAAAGGATTGTGCGAATTCCTAATAATTATTCTAACAGCAACACAAAAGGATCGATGAAAAGACTGCTGTATTGTTTCCGATGTTGACCACGGCTACTTGACTTGAAGGGTGTGCGGAGAGAGGAAGCCTGGCTGTCTTTCCCTGGTGAGGCAGCCCCATCTCTCACGCCTTGCATCCTTCCTGCCAGCCCTGGGGCTTGATTTACTGACCCACTGGGGGAAGAGGGTTTTCCTCCAGTCCTTTGCGGGATTGTGTAAAAGCACCATCTGGAGTGGCAAAAGTATGCAAAAGGCTCCTTAGCGCAGCACAGGCTTAGGGAGACAAGTCCTCCGTATGTCCTGTCAGGAGGTGCCTCCCGCCATCTCAGTGAAAGCCGGGGGAAAGGATGAGAGGAGTGACTGTCCCCGTTTGCTTTCTCTGCACAGGAGTAGCCGATCCAGCACCCTTGACTTTCTTTCACACAGATTGCCTTCTCTGTTGAATGAACAGGACACAGCACGTCCTGTGCAAATAGAAAGGCATCAGAGCAAACAGGTCCCATTCGAGAAACCCAGCAGCAGCACCTGGTGCCTGTTCACAATCTGCAAACTCCAGGAACACCATGAAACGGTGGAACAGACCGAGAAAGCAGTATCGCTGCAGATGCCTGCGGCTAAGATGATATTTTCTTGCTGAGCCAATTCTTGCCTTTCATATCATTGATGAACTAATAGGCTTAACCCTCATGAAATAATAAGCTCAGCAAGCGTGCTGTAATGTTGAAATCTGAAAAATAATTGAAACTTCAAAATATAGACTTCTAGGTAAATGTTGATCTGGTTACCTCCAGCTGCCTTCCCACAGTAAGTGCATTCACTTGATCAGACAAAAGCCTTGTGAAGCTGTCGTCACCCAGGACAAATAACTCACCGCCAGACATCCAGGGGCATTTTGGAGTCTGCCTCTGACATGCACCCCCCGTCACTGCCAAATGGCCCTTCTGAGCATCTTGGTGCTGAGACAGGGAAGCTCAGGCCTGAGACATAACATTACTGTGGTGTGCGGGAAGGTTCCTCCGTCCCAGCTTTGCCAGTCACCCTGCACCCTGCCCTCCTTCCCCCACTAACCCGCTCTGCTAAACCAGTTGTTTTGGAGTTTTCCCTGTGACATCTGTTCCAGAAGAAGGAGTTTGAGAGATAAGCTAATTTGGTTACCAATACTCAACCTTTGTTAGAGTGTACTGTGCTTTTCTGAAAATACCCCTTCCCCACCTTCCATCTTAAACAGGTAAAAAAAACCCTCAATCTGTTTCAGGTTGAGGAACTGTCTGCCAATACTGAAAAATCCACCTTCAAGACATCTGAGACAGGTTTTTTTCTGGCTCCTCAATAATTGTGAGAATTTTTGAAAGCTGCAATGAGGTGAGTTCCTGTTCTTGGCCATATTTGTCCAGCACTATCAGTTGTACTCACACATTATTTCTACTGCCAGTCCAAGTAAAGCTTCTGCATCGACAAATGATGTCTGAGTAGGTTTTTATTATTCATAGTTTCTCTGTTCCATTAGTGACAGTATCAGGAAATCTAGTAAGAGCGCAAAAGATTAGAGACATGGTGTAACCCCTTCCTTCTTTGTTTTGTTGAAATACATTTTCTTACATTGAGGCAAATGTATATTTTTACCCTCTTTCTTAATGAAAACTGTAGTTTTACAACTTTTCTTTATGTTACTAGATCCATTTTGTGAATCCATAAATAATTATATACTAGTGATTTTACTGTGGGTTGTTGCAGATACAGTATTACTTTCATTTCAGCTGTAATTTAGCAACATTCCTGCTTACTGCATCTCCTGTTTAAGCCTCCTGTTTTCTCAGTTGTTACTGCTGTGGCAGCTGGGGTTCCATCTCAATTGCTTGGGGTTGTTTTCGCTGAGCTGATGTTCCACAACATGCCTCATCTCTAAGAAATAGAAAGATGCTATTTATGTATCTTTATTAGTCTTCTTTGTACTCTTAGTGAACAAAAAGCCTGGAAATCTTACCTTAATGAAGTTAAGTGGAGTCATTCTGTAACCCCTGCTGCTGGATAAAAACACACCAAAATATGAAGAAGCGATAACGTGACCTTTGCAGAGATTTTCAAATCACATTGGGCTGATACAGCTGAAAATCATCCCAATTACTCAGCAAAACACACCCGTCTGCTTCTGTGCAATTACTCCCATCTTTATTCTCTCCTTGTTGACTATTTCCACTCTCTGTTCTTTTAACATTTCAGTTAAGGTCTCAAGGACTTTATCTTTGTACACCAACCAGACAGGTCTGAACACTCTTTTTTCATTTCCTTCTTCCCCAAATTAAAAACCTATCCTACAACTTCAGCCATCAACCTTTTTCATATTTTTCAAAATAGTCCAGAAGGTGCCTACATCAACACAAGTAACCATAATGCAGGATGCCATGTAAACCAGTGTTTCTTTGCCAAACCATGAGTTTATTGCGCTTTTCCCTTCTCCAGGATCCTTGGGAATGTTAAATCGCCATCCCCTGTCTTCACCTTCCCTGTGAATCCTTTGGCTGCAACTACCAGAGGAGGGAAGGAGATGCAAGTGGTGACAGCAACAAACCTTAAATCATTTATTTCCTCTTAGTGAGGAAGAAGAGAGTGTGCAGCAAATCAGAAGGTGTGAGCACTATTTGCTCGTGCTGGTCTTGGTGCCTTCTGTGGGTGCTGTCGCTCCCCACCAACTGCAGGAAGAGTTGCTCTGGCAAAGCTACTGATACAGAGAGAGAACCTCTCGTGAGGTCTGAAGTCAACTGGGGCACAAGTATTATAACTCCTTAAAAATGCCAGGAATTGTGAACTGACATTGCGAGTCTCAACAACACTGTCCTTTTTTTGCATCATATAAAACGATGATATTAGACTCCTAAATTTCACAGTACTGGTGTCATTTAAATCACAGTCCCAGTTCTCATGTCTATGCAAGGGTTAGGATTAGGCTTGAATATTCATACAATATTGTTCTTTTCACTAGGTTCAGTCCAATTCGCTTTGCGCTGAAATGTTTCCTTGTAAAACCACAAATAAACCAAAGGAGTATGAAAGACACATATAAAAGACACAGTATGGTAACATGAGAAACCATGTTAAACCCTGTTTTTCTCTGTCATCGTTTCCTTGAGAGTCTAAGCAAATGAAAAACCTTTTCAAAATGAAAAGAAAAAACCCACCTCAAGCACTCTTTCTCCTGCTATTATGTTTGAGCACTGTCCTCTAAAAAGCAATACGTATCTTAGGATTTTACAAGCTTTTAGTTATTTGGGAACATAACTGAATAAATCAAGTTCTGAGTTTTCTGGCTTAGGTTTCACAAGACTTCACACTGGTGTTCCTAAGTGAAGTGTTACTGGTGAGAAGCTTTTGGGGCATGTTGAGAATAGCTCCTTTAAAATATTATAGCAATATTATTGCAATTGTCACATCATGGTTGCCCTTCAGGAAGCTTTTACCCTTCTGGTCCCTGCAGCGGGTCTTTCCCTCATGCTTTGAAAGTTTGTCACTCTTTCCTGCAATAGTTGATTCCCATAGTATTAATCAGACTGTAAAAACAAGTCAGCTGTGGAAACAGAAGAATATAAACACATTGACATAGTTCACACACTTTTAATTAGAGTAAAATGACTGGCCTGGCTGCCTTTCTGGTTTCTCAACTGGCTCTGTGACCTGTCCATGCTGGCAAGGCTGCCCTTCCAGAAAGGAATAGCTGACTAGAACAAGGATATTAAGACAGATTTTTGAAAAAAGAAATGGTGTCATCATGGTCCATTTTTATAACTATATCACTGTACTGTTTATAGGGAGTGATGGAGGGCCTGGGAAAGAAAATCCAAGCTGTTTGCAATAAGCCAAGATGAATTTTAAATGGTTTTGTATCTCACAGTGTAATTTTATCTTGAGCAGAATATTTCATGTAACACTCATTCTTACTCTCTTTCTAAAATTGCATGTCCAACATTTCTTAGAGAAGTGCAGTCAAGCCGAAGATTCATCTAGTGCAGTACCCTGTCCCATGTTGTTACCAAAAGCAGACGGCTGGGGAAAAATATACATGATAGCTTTAATATCTGCTGAGCATGTAGCTGTATTTGGCTCCGTGTTTGTGAGCTGATTGTGGTATTTCTGTATCTGTGTATTTCTAGTCCATGAATACCCAAGTTCTTTTTGAAACTGTATTAGCTCTTATTTTCCACGCCATCTGTTGGCAAGAACATAGAAAGCTTTAAAGCTTCAAGCTCCCACAACTCGGTAGCTGATAGAAAGCATAGGGAGGTTGAATTTTCAAAGTGGTTCAGAAAAGTCCGATTTCCTAAACAACCACACCATGCACTGTGCAGCATATTCTTGCTTCTATACCACTTTCTGCAGTGTTGCTGAAATTCTGCAGTATATTTTCTCTGTTACTAGATCTACGGTTTTGTCTATACAGTTACTTTCTGATGAACAGAAGCGTGTTTCATGGATGAGATTACAGCTCTTCTAGAAAGGTGATTTCAGCCAGCTCTCAAATAATGGATTAAATCGAAATCCTGGACTTTAAAGCTCTCTAGTGTTGGAGCTAAACATCCAGGTTTTATTTCTATGTTGAGGACAAGCCTGAAGATGGCAAAGATTTAGCTGTATACTTTATATCAACACTTTTGACAGAGCTATTACAACATTTTCTGCTCAGTTCAGGGTGGCTTCACGTGAAGCTTGCAACCTCCTAATGAATTCCAAATGTAATTTCAATGCCTCAGGTTTATAACACTGGTAGCTTAAGAAGTCATTGCCCAACTACAGTTAACAGAATTGAATTTGGTCCTAAATAAAGTATGACCATTATAAATTTGCAAATCTCTTCATGGAGTTGTTAATCAGCTTACTACTAGCATTCTTTATCAGATAACAAACTGAAGATGCAAACTTTGAGGTAAGTCAGTAAAATATGCTTTAGAAAATAGGCAATTTGACAGAAGAAAAAGAAACACCTGATTATATTTTAAAAACTCAAACAACCTTTCCTGTTCTGCAGCTTATCAGACTCCTCTCACAGATTCTGTGATGTCTTAGTATAAGAACAATCAAGCAGTTAAAATTGCAATATAATATTTTAAAAGGCAAACTCGGGGTTATTCTTATGCTCCTAAGCAGATGGTCAGACTGTCCATTAACTTTACCTAACTTAGAAGAATAGTGTGTGTTTCAGAAATGGAAGTCATTTCTGGTGTTTTTTTAATATTTATTTTTTCTAATTATAGCATACAACTTGTGCATTTAAAAAGTTACTGTCAACAATATTTTGTTTATAATACGACTAAATTACAAATAAAATTCAGTATGGATTAAAAAAAAAAAAAGGTCTGTGTGATTGGACTTAAATACACCATCCTATAAAAGGAAATGGAGATGTTCACTGACAAGAACAGTTCCAAAAATCACAAGACACAACAAAAGCAATTCAATATTTCAGTTTAGATACTTGATACTCAGGATTTCTAGAACTTAAAGCAGAAAATCAACATCTGTAAAAAAAGGAAGCTTCCATGAGAGAAAAGGTATTTTTTAATTCAGAGTCACATGATGGCTGAAAAATGTGTTCTGTCATTTCAGACAGCAACAATATGCAGAAGGTTTTTTTAAATTTTATTTCACTTTGTCTTTATAAGGGTAAATATTATAGCTACTAGGATGATATAATGCACACTGTAGCAATTGTTGAGTTTTTACACAATAAGAAGCGATTGATTTTCAGCAAGTTGGTGGTTTTTCTGGGGTCACGGGTCTCGAAAAGCACATGTATTTTTTTACTTTTTAAATTTGAAAGAACTGAAAAACTTAGATGTTAGATAACTGTGTTCCAATGAAAATACAGGGGGTTATATTTTAATATATATGAACTGCACGATTTCAAACAGCATCTATTTTTAACACGCGATGTGATATAGATCATTAGGGGCTCAGTTTCTGAATACAGTTCAGCTGTTTCACCTCTGTAACCTCCATGCAGTTCAGATAACTCAGACATATGAAAATCCGCATAAAGTTGTCTTTGCAATTTTATGAGCAGAAAAATGTAAACACAGCTGAGTGCGCTTCCTGTTCTGTCACTTTTCGCATTTATAGGCAGTTTTGTCTCCTTTTGCCAGTTTACGTAGTGCAGCAGACATGAGCAAATATTTGTGATTCTTGTTTACAAGTAGCTGTTTTACAGTGCAGGACAATATCCCTCTTGATAAGGGAATATTGTCCTTAAATATAGAAAGCATTCTGCTCTGTTGGTCTGGATTGGAATTCTATTTGAGAATAATATAGTTAGGATCAGCATATTTTAGTCTTTGCCAGAAGGAACTCAAGCGCTTTATTGCAAGCAATGTAGTCATGCCATATACGTTTTATCTTTGATAGCTTTGGTGAGCATCCTCTCCTTTAATAACAAACTTATTAGCTTGGTTAACTCCAAGAACTCCAGAGAGAACGCCTTCAGGATTCAAATGCTGCTTCAAGCAAGATTTATTATACATAACTGCTGCCTGCAGGAGGACTATATCTTGTCTTATAGCTGCTGTATTTTATAACAACTTGTATCCTTGGCAACCAATGGTGTGGAAGAAAAATGCCAGAATCACCTGAGTAACCATAGAGACTAAAACAATGTTTGTGGGTAATTGCATAATCTAACCTTCCTACATGACATAGGAAATATTTGATAGACACTAGCTTGAAATTAATCATTTTCAACAAGTTATGTCTCATCTTTATAAAACATGAAGCATATGATAAAGAAAAACGAGGTGTCTCTTCTTTATAGCCCTTTTCTTTCTGATCACACTTGAATCAAGTGACTGAGTTCTGTGTATCCACTAACATCCAAGCATTTGTGCATTCCTGCGCAATAGCTCATATTGCCAGTTTGCTGCGCCAAATCATTGTACATTCCTGCCTCTCCCCACGTAGGTTAGCATCATGCAAATACCGTAGCAAGTGTTCCACAGGAACACTTCCATCTACCTCTGAAGGAATAAAATATCCTTGCACTGTGAGGATATTGTTCAGTCAGTATCTGTTTTGGATGTCATTCACAGAATTACTGAATTCTGATCCAGCCCTGAAATGAGCTGTTTATTCTTCCATGTCATTCAAGAAACAAGTTTCTGAAGGAACAAGAATAGGCAAATCATGTAGAGTACTTCATAATGAAAAATGGTATCAGCTGCTGTTTTGAGTAAGATGCTCAGATCAAGACTTTTTTCCTGAGAAACGGGGGAAGACAATTTGAAAGAAAAACGTCTGGAAATCCTCTGATCCGTCTGGTCTCGACTGCTCTCTGCAGTTGCAACAGGAAACTGCAACTGGCTTCAGCTGTACTTGGGGAACTGCTACGGGAAGCAGGTCAGTGAAGTCCTGTTAAAAGAGACATTTAACTTAGTTTTTACAGGATACTTTCATCTAGGAACAACACAGCAACCTTTGAGAAAGAGGAGAAATTCTCCACTGAGAGAACCCTGGAAAGTAATTGCAAGGAAAGGAGAAGGTGTTGGAATAAGTGACAATTATACATGATGTCATCAAGCTTATTGCAGGAAAGGTCACCAGCACTGATTTAGGGTACAGACAAATCTGCTTTAAGTAAAAGAATAGAAAGGTAATTACAGACAGGGACTTGTACAACAAAAAGTCAGATAACTGAGATATCTAAAGTCAAATGAACTGCTAAAAAAAAGAGGTTTAATGAAATGGGAGACATTCCAGAAAGCAGCAGTGAAGGTCACTAGCAAGCTGAAAGAAATGTGTGAAAAGCGAAAGAGAAGAGAGAAATATGGTTAGTTTGTCTAACACAGCAGACAAGTAACAGTTTAATTATTGTTAGGATGAAGGTGAGATTTTTTAGGCGACTGTGTCTTCATAGGAAATCGCACTGACATTTGGAAACTTCAAGAGCTCAGCCATACAAAAGGATGGCTCCAGAAAACGGGATTGGATGGCTAGAGAAACCAAATATGTCAATAGTGAAAGGAACACAGGAAATAACGCTAGGAGGGATAGCTAATATAATTATCACATCATAAAAGTTTGAAACATAAGCTGCTAAGCCAATTAGGGGAAACTTACTGAGGCTGATGTAAGAGTATAGTACATAACCAAACTACTCTTAAAAAGCCCAACTATAAACAGTTGCTCTGCAGTAATGCTTTGTATATAACATTGTAACTTGTGGAAAATATAACCTACTTCACTTGTCGTTTCATGGAGCCATCTTAAACTTAGAAATATGATAATAAATTGCACTGATGGTTGTTTTATGAAACATCCAACACTGTTATTTCTTAAGACATGATTTGAGGGATTTTCTGATTTAGTACTCCATGGTACTAAAGAGAACTTAAATTATATTTAAAAAAAAATAGAAAAACAAAATATTATGTTCCAGAAAAGCAAAAATTTATAAAACCTGCTAGATTTCACTTTTAGTTTCAGAAAATCTAAAAGGATTTTTTTACTACATTGAGGAAGGAGCTATGGTTTTACTGTTTTTTCCTCTTCTGTAGCTTCCGTATCATTACAATTAGGTGGAAACACTTCTTTTTATGAACAGGTCAGGTGCAGGGGAAAAATGCTCTTCTGTTAACTTCAAGTCATCACCTATGCTATCTGCACCAATAACAGATTTTAACATTAAAAAGAATTTCCTCATTATGCATCTGTTAGTAAAACTGAGAAGAATTGTATCAGATCTAGTGTACAATTGTATCTGCCGAGACCGTGGCTTCAGTACAAGTAAGCTGGGAATCTAGAAGCTGCAGGAAAATTTGTCGACAAAAACTGGGAAACTTTGATTTTTTTTTTCCCCCGTTAACCCTTTTCCCCCTCTTCCTCTTTTTCCCATCCCTCTTCAGGCTCATAACCTTGCAAAGGCTATTGCAGCAGCTCACACATTTCTTCTGAAGCATCCAGATGCTGAAATGAGGCAGAGAAATGTGGCCTACTGTCAGAGCAGACCTGAGGCCGAGCAGCAAATTAGAGACGTGGAGAGAGAAGCTGACGAGGTATGCTTTTGATTCAGAGCCTGGTCTTTGGGAACCCTTCTATCACTCCTCGGATGGGGTGAGATTCAAGGATCTTGTTTGCTTACATGTCCTCTGCTCCTCCTCTCCTTCCCCTCTTGCTGTTTTCCTCCGTCATCTCTGTTGTGTCTTCTTGTTGCATTCAGTAATCTCATCTCTGGCATTTTGTTTCTTCTTCCCAGGTTTGGTCAGGAATTCGTAACAGGGCTGCAGGAAGAAGTACTGGAAGTAAGGCTGGACTGGCAACAAATCCACACTGTGTTTTGGCAAAAGAGGGACACGGTTAGGTTGATTACTCCCCTGTCTTGTAGATGACAGGGACTGATTTGGGGCCAGCACCCCAAAGGCTTCCTCCCAAAGGTGCTGGGCGGAGTTGGGGTGGGCGGGACTGCACACGCGTGGCTCTGTCACCCCCGTGTCACAATGCCAGCACCCGGCAATGCAGCGCTCACAATGCCCCGAGCAGGACCAAAAGGAGCAGCCGGGTCCCCTGTCCACTGCCAGAGCTGGCCCGGGGGCAGCCCCAACACATCCCACAGGAAGCACTTGAGGAGCTGGTGGAATCACAGGGCAGGGGCTGAGGGAGGAAGAGCTTGCATGAGGCTGCTGGAGGTTCTCCACTGCAAGGTGATCTGCTGGCAGGGCCACCTTCCAAGCTCAGCTCATGGATGGAAATCCTTTTCAACTGGGTAGCGGTGGAGAGACCAAGGGAATTTCTTCTGTGCTTGCAACACCCACTGGTGTCCCACCAGGCACTTGGGCACTCTCGGAAGTCCGGGAGATGGCTCCGGCTCAAGGTAGGACAGGGTAGGATAGGCTAGGGCTTAGGCAGGTCCTGGGAGGCGTGAGCAGCCTGTGGGACGAGGAGCCAGGTCTGGCTCACATGCTCAGGGAACAGCCGATCGCCAGCACTGGGGTCAGGAAGGAATTTTTTCCCCCGGGGCAGATTGGCACTGGTCCCCGGGGGTTTTTTGCCTTCCTCTGCAGCACTGAGCATGACCACTTTGCACAGCTCCTCTGGGCCCTTTTGGCTCGGTTCCTGCCTGCTGCTCAAGCACCAGGAAGATGGCCTCTCGTGCCCCGCAGCTGGGGGGAGGAAGGCTTTTTTTCCCCCCCAGGTGGGACAGCAAGCGTCTCCGGGGGTTTTTTGCTTTCCTCTGCAGCGCTGAGCACGGCCCCTTGCCACGGCTTCTTTGGGCCATTTGGGCTGGGCGCCTGCTGCTCCACGAGGTGGCCCTAAACTTAGCTAGAACAGCCTACCTGAATCAGCACAGAACAACTCACCTAAACCAATCTTAAACAACCTAAACCAGTCTGCCTTAAAAAACTTCAATCAGCCACCAACAACCTAAGCAGAACCTTAAACAATCTACAACAAATTACCTAAACCAAACAAAAGAAACCAACCAAAACACCCTAAAACAAACCTACCCAAAACCAAATGATCTAAAAAATCCTACCTAAAACAATCTAAAACTACATAAACTGGCATTTCTCAGCCAACCTTAAGCAACCTGTAACCAAACAAGCTAAACAAACCAAAACCAACCAATCTTAACCTAAAACAACCATTAAACAATCTCAAACAACTTCAAAACAATCTGATAAAGGATAAAACTACCTAAAACAACCCATCTAAACCAACCTCGAAAATAGGAAACCAAAAGACATCACCTGACCAAAATGACCTCAAGCAAACAACCCAAAGCCAAATAGAACCACTGAAACCATCCTACAATCGCCAAGCTCAAACCCAATCTAAATCAACTAAACTTCAACAACTAAGCTAAAACCCCCTAAAAAACCTCAACAACCAAACTCCAACCACCAGCCACCCTACCCCATGCAGTGTCTCACTTGGATGTGTCTGCAGTCTTGGAAGCTTGACTACCCCAGGTTCTCCTACAAATGGACCCCGAGCTTGTTTGGAGGTTCTCTAGCACAGCGCAGCTACCGTATCCCCTTGACCTAGCAATGGTTCGCCTCTAGCGGGGAAGGTCGTCCTCTTTGAGCAAGGCAGGGAAACACGTGGAGCAGGGAAGGAGGACGGGGACATCTGCTGAGACAGCACAAACAGCCCCATCGAGCCTGGTGATTAGTGGGGGGACGCATGTCCCAGCGAGATTGCAGTCACATCCAAATCATCCAGACACAACCTAAAACCAACAAAACACCATGTAAATCTAACCAAAGCACCTATAGCACCCTCAACAACCAATCTAAACCACCCCAACCTGAAGGAACCCACCTTCAAAACATGCAACATAAATAACACTGCCTAAAACAACCTACCAAAAAGGAAATAAACCAACCTAAACCAAACAACCTGAACCAACCTCAACAGAAACCCTTCAAACAACTTAAACAGTGTAAACCAAACCTGCCGAAACCAACCTACCTCAAAACACAGACACCCACCAACCCACCTAAACTGCCTACTGAAAACAAACAACCTAAAATAACCAACCAGCCGACCATGTCTCAACTTAAAGTCATCTGAACAAACCTAAACCAAACTACTGAAAACGGCCTCAACGAAAACAGCTTCACATACGCCACCTACAACAACCAACGGAAGACACCTTCAACCAAAAATCACCTACATCAAGCAACCTGAACCCACCAGCCTTCGACAACCAGCCTCTCACAATCACCCTCAAAGAACCTGCCTCAAACCAACCTCAAACGACCGCAACAAGCTGAACAAAGCTCGTAAAACCAGAAACCTCAACCAAACTAACGCAACCAGTGCTAAAGAAGCACCAGAAAACAGCACCAACCAAAGAACCCAGCAAAACCAAGAAAAATAAACCTCCGAAGCTAAACAACACACATCAGCGGTAAGAAAATCACATCACACAGCCTAAACCAACCCACCTAAACTAACCAACCGAAACCAAGCTCAACCATCAAACCTGAAACAAGCAATCTAAGACCGCCAACCTGAACCAAACTTAACAAACCTTAACCTAAAACAACCGGCCTTCAGTGACCTACCAACACACAACCTACCAACAACGTCATACGGTGTCAAACAACCAGTCTCAAAAAGCCTACCAAAACCAACTCGTATTAACTGACCTAAACCAACCAAATGAAACCAACTTAGCAAAACCCAACAAAACCAAAACAACAATGGAAACAACATCAACAACAAAAACAGAACACCAAACAAGGTAGAAAGAAACAAGCAAAACCCAAACAAGTTACAGACCAAGAAGGCAGATGTAGGAAGCAGCACGCAGAGATGTTGCATGGGGACCCAGTGCTTTGGAGCAGCCACTGGTGTCCTGTCAGGAACAGGAAGGATTCGCAGCTGCCGCTCGGCACCTCTCCCTGCGGGCAACACCAGCGCCTGGCAGGGACCAGAGCGCTTCTCGTGCACCCTGCCCAAGAAGCACAGCAGCCAAACAAGGTGTGCAAGGCAAAACATCTGCTCGCCATCGCTACATGTGATGCTTTGGAAAAGATCCCACAGTACCACATACCTCTTCTTTGGTGCATGGTCAGTCCCGCGCCTCATTCTCAAGGTCCTCCCTCTTCAGGAACCTGGCAAAGCTTGGCCTCCATTCCTGCTGCTGCTCTCTGCAGCTCTGGGACTTGCCTTTGCCAGCCCGCAAGGGCTGTTTCTTCAAGCTAAACTGAAGAATGCATCAGCCTGCTCCTGGCTACACGTGGGCTTGTGTTAAGGATTGTGAGCATTGGCTCTGAAAAAGAGTGAGAAACGGAAATGACATGGAATAACAGAACATGAAAAAACATAAAATGAAGTAAATTAACATAAATAAAATAAAATTAAATAAAATTAAATAAAATAAAAAAAAAAAACACACTTGTATCTGTTGCGTTTTGTGTCCTGGAAAGTGGTTTTGAGGGAAGAGTGAAGGAAGGGAGAGGGAAAGGGGACGGGCAGGGGGGAAGGGAAGAGAAGGCAGAAGAGAAAAGAAAGCCCTGACAGAGCCCTGAGAGCTCCGTACCCGAAATTGTGTGGGTTTGACTGAAAGTGAATTCATTTCCTTCATGGAGTGAGAAACCTTTCTTTTTCACAGCTCGCACAGTCATTATTTGGAATTAGTTTGAAAACACGAGATAACACCCCAGCACAGAGCTAATGTTTTTAATTGCGCCGGTCTGAGAGCCAAGGGCATTCTGACTGCTCTGCCCACAGATGTGACGTATCGGGGAAGGGGGACAGAGATGGGACAGAGCTGGACTGACATCCAGGCTGATCGAGAAGAGTATTTCATCCCATTAGCGTCACGGTCATTATTTAAGGAGGGAGGGGATCTCTCTCACTCTCTCAGGCGTGCAGTGTAAGCTTCATAAACTGGCCACATGGGTCAAGAAAGCCACCTGGCAACCAAACAGACCCATTGCACTCTTCCGCTCAGCACATCAAGATTTGCCCTCTAAGTCTCGGCAATTTCTTGAATATCACCAATAATCAACACAGGTTTCAAATAGCAACATGGCATGACAAAATAATACATACTTCTCTTTAAGTCCGCTCCTTTTTTTAAATCTTTGCCTAGACCTTCAGGAAATGTCAAACCAAACTAACTACCCAGCAGTTCAACACGCAACCCACGCAAAATAAAGGCTACCCACGAGGAACCCCGTTACAAGTATCAGTCGTGCAACTGCTACTCTGTGGCACGGCTGCCCTGAACCGATCACCCCTAGAGATGAAGCCCGAGGGAGACACCACTCAGCCGGCAAATATTCCAAAAACACGTTTTGCTCACAGATCTTACAGCAAGTTTTCCCTCGGCAAACAAAAGATTAAACAGCAGCAACAAGCAGAAATAATACTCACAAGTCTGTGACTCACAAGAGGGCTGTTGCAAGAAGGATTTCTGGAAACGCTTGACCATCCATAGAAGTGGCTTGGAGCCACAAAAGCCCTGTCTCTTCAAACACGTTTTGCATTCTTCACACTACAGCACTAAAGAAAGATCAGAATCCCTCAGCATAGTACAATTCTGCAATACAGCGACCGGGTTGGTCGTGCTGCTAAGACACCTTGTCCAAAGATCTGCAGCTCTTGCTCTTTGCTGAAGACAAAAGGCCGATGAGTCGGTTCCAGCAGAGGCAAACCAAATCTAAGCACTGACAGGGCTGCAGAGCAAAATGGCCCCGCAATGGGGCCTCGTGGCCCCGGGGGCCGCCATGCCGGCCACCGCAGCGGCCGTTGGGGACGCCACGAGCCTCTGTGATGGCAGTTGGAGCACAGCTGTGCCAGCTGCGCCATCGCTCCGAGAGAAGAGGCCGCAGACGACAGCGCCGGATCGACGCGAAGAAGAGAGAGGAGGCTCAGGGACCCCCTGGGATGGCTCCGCCGCCCAAACGGCGGCTGCCTGGCGGGAGCAGCAGCACCGCCCACAGGCAGGAGGAGCCCATGGAGATTGACCCACCCCGGGAAGAGGCGGAGCCCATGGAGGTGGATCCGCCTCGGCAGGAGGAGGAGGCGATGGAGGTGGATCCGCCTCAGGCAGGGCTGCTGGGGCCCAGCACCAGCATGGCCGGACCGCCTCCGGCGCCGCAGTGCCCTAAGCGCCGCAGGACGGCCGGGGGCTCTCCCAGAGCCCCCAAACAGGCGCCTGGCCGCAAGCGGCGCCGGCCCCGCAGCCGCCACTAGCCACCTCCGGGGGATGGGCCGGACCAGCAGCCGCTCTGGAGCCACAGGTGAGCCCGGCTTCCCAGCCCGCACCCCCGGCCCTCATGCCGGGGCATCTCCTCTGCCCTGGGGCCTGGGGAAGAGGCGAGGAGGGTCGCTGCCATCTTCTGCTCGGCAGCCCCAGAGCACCGGGAGGAGTCCTCAGGAGCCACCACACAGCGGGGGACAGCGCCACAGACGCCAGGACACCCGAGGACAGCGCTGGAGCTTGCCTTCAAGGCAAAAGGTTTTCACATTGCACAAATCATTCAGACTTTTCCTTTCCTTCTCCCTGTATGCAGACTATAGAGTTAATAGAAATATGTAGATATAGAAAATAAAAGCTAGGTGGATGTGTGTGTGCACAGAAGCCCGCTGGAGACCGCCAGAGACCGTCGGGGACAGAAGGACACCGTGGGATCTGCACCTTGCCTTATGAAAGGAGAAGTGTGGAGACTTGGAGACAAAACCTGACGAGGTATGCTTGTTATTCAGAGCCTGGTCTTTTGGAACCCTTCTCTTACTCCTCTGATTGGGTGAGATGCAAGGGTCTCCTTTACTTAGGTGTTCTCTGCTCCTCCTCTCCCTCCCCTCTTGCTGTTTTCCTCCGTCATCTCTGTTGTGTCTTCTTGTTGCATTCAGTAATTCTCATCTCTGGCATTTTGGTTTTTTTCCCAGGCTCGGTCAGGAATTCTTGACAGGACTACCGGAAGGAGTGTTTGAAGGTCAGAGGCATTTGGGCACTCTCGGCAGTCCGGGAGATGGCTCCGGCTCAAGGTAGGACAGGGTAGGATAGGCTAGGGCTTGGGCAGGTCCTGGGGGGCGTGAGCAGCCTGTGCATGGGACGAGGAGCCAGGTCTGGCTCACATGCTCAGGGAACAGCCGATCGCCAGCACTGGGGTCAGGAAGGAATTTTTTCCCCCGGGGCAGATTGGCACTGGTCCCCGGGGGTTTTTTGCCTTCCTCTGCAGCGCTGAGCACGACCACTTTGCAGAGCTCCTCTGGGCCCTTTTGGCTCGGTTCCTGCCTGCTGCTCAAGCACCAGGAAGATGGCCTCTCGTGCCCCGCAGCTGGGGGGAGGAAGGCTTTTTTGCCTTCCTCTGCAGCGCTGAGCACGGCCCCTTGCCACGGCTTCTTTGGGCCATTTGGGCTGGGCGCCTGCTGCTCCACGAGGTGGCCCTAAACTTAGCTAGAACAGCCTATCCAAAGCAGCATAGACCTACTCACAGAAACCAACCGTAAAGAAGTGCAAGGAACTAACCAGCCTTCAAGAAGCTAAAATAAACTGAAACTAAACACTTGTATGCCTTGTGTTTTGTGTCCTTGAAAGTGTTTTGGAGTCGGGAAAGCGGGGAGTCAGGGAGAGTCGGGTGGACGTTGGGGAAGCGGGACGGCGGGGGGGGGAAGGAGGCGGGACGGCGGGGGGGGGAAGGAGGCGGGACGGCGGGGGGGGGAAGGAGGCGGGACGGCGGGGGGGGGAAGGAGGCGGGACGGCGGGGGTGGGAAGGAGGCGGGACGGCGGGGGGGGGAAGGAGGCGGGACGGCGGGGGGGGGGAAGGAGGCGGGACGGCGGGGGGGGGAAGGAGGCGGGACGGCGGGGGGGGGAAGGAGGCGGGACAGGGTGGGGAAGGAGGCGGGAAGGAGGCGGGACGGGGGGGGGAAGGAGGCGGGAAGGAGGCGGGACGGGGGGGGGAAGGAGGCGGGAAGGAGGCGGGACGGGGGAGATACGGTGAGGGGAAGCGGGACGGGGGGTAGAGGCGGGGCGGGGGGGAACCGGACGGGGGGGGATGGTAGATGCGGGACCGGGGGGTGGACGGGAGGGGCGGGGAACGGAGAGGCGGGAGAGAGGGAGACGGGGAGAGGCGGGAGGGGGGGAGACGGGGAGGGGGGAGACGGGGCGAGGCGGGAGTATGGGAGAGGCGGGAGGGGAGGAGACGGGGAGGGAGGGTGGACGGGGGGGGAGGGAGGTGCGAGACGGGAGGGGGGAGAAGGGTATGGCTGCCCTGAACCGATCACCCCCTAGAGATGAAGTCCAAGGGAGACACCACTCAGCTGGCAAATATTCCAAAAACACGTTTTGCTCACAGATCTTACAGCAAGTTTTCCCTCAGCAAACAAAACATTAAACAGCAACAACAAGCAGAAATAATACTCACAAGTCTGAACCATCTTCTACGGGATTTTCCCGTACCGGCCGACACCGCCGGACCCGGCGGACACACCCGCTGCCCCCGCTCCAGCTGCCCGCCAAGCGGCGGCGCCGGCCCCGCCACCCACGCGTGCCCACAAGCGGCCTCGCCCTCCCCGCCCGCCCGCCCGCCCGCCGGGCACAAGACGGACCCCAGCGCAGCCCAGCCCGGGCACCGGGAGAGCCGCCTCCCGCAAAGACCGACCCAGCAGCCCCGACGAGCGGATGGCGGAGCCGTCGCTCCTCGGCCCCGCCCCGTGTTCCGGTAAAGGCGGGAACGAGCGGGAGTCGCGCGGTTTGGCTGCTCCCGAGAGAGAGTTGGAGGAAAAACTCTTCCCGCCCCCTGTCCCTTCTTCTCCAGCCGGGCAGCCCCCTGGAGCTGCCGCCGCTACAACCGCTGCCGACAGCCCGGTGGCCCCGATGTGCCACCCCGCCCTTCCATCGGGCTTTTTCTTGTGCGTGGAGTGGCCGGTGGAGACTTTTCCGTGCTGTGTGTCACAGCTACTTGATGTGCTGATTTTTTTCCCACCCTATTTTCTCATTAACTCACAAGAAGGTTGTGGCAAGAACACCCGTTTCCGGAAACGCTTGAACATCCCTAGAATTGGCTTGGAGCCAAAAAAGCACTGTCTCTTCAAACACGTTTTGCATTCTCCACACTACAGCACTAAAGAAAATCGGTGTTTCCACTTCCACGGCCATTGCACGTCCTGTGGTGGGTCAGAGTCCAGAAGCACCGAGCCTTCATAAGCTCTGTCCTCTGCCTCGGAGGGTGACGCTCCCTCCAGAAACGCCCCCGCCTCTCAGAGGAGGGACAGACAGCTGCTGCTGTCCCGGGGCTGCAGGCTGGGCTCTCAAACGAGCCGAGTTCCCAGGTCACTCCCAACAACTCGGCTTTCGGCTCCTGGAGCGAAATGCAACCTTTGCAACCACCTGATGCCGCTGCCCTGCCGGGCTGGGCACAGGAGCACTTCGCCGTGACCAGGGCAGGGAGATGCAACGCTGGGCTTGACTCGCTGCGGAGCTGCAGGGCTGCTGTGCCATCCGGCAGCAGAGGGGGATGAAGTGCCAGCTGGGGCAGTGACAGGGACTGTGCCAGTCAGCGCAGGCAGGTGACAGGAACAACCGCGAAGCCACTAATGAAATGCAAAGAGTACAGCACGGGAAAGAGCACTGGATCAGCACCCGGTGGATTGTCCCTTCGTTTTCTGTTGACTATCAGTGTTCTTTATTGAATTATTGATTTCTTTTTACTGATGTATGGTTGGTCATATGCATACGTTTGGGGATTTTTTGGATATTCGTTTTCCTTTCTTCACTGTTTTTGCCAGTGCCTAACCAGACTCTCTTGAATGGAGCTTGGGACTTGATACAAGGCTTCGTGCAAATTTGGAAGCAGAGGGACCAGGGGATGTGTCTCCAGCAATACTACAGCGTGTTTCAAAAACACGGTCCCAATTTCACACGCAGAGTGATTTCCAATTGGGTCCATCTTTCCGAAACATCCTGTGCCTGGGGAGAGTTGTGGAAACAAACTTGAGATGGGTCCTATGTTACCTCTGTTCCTGCTCCTCGTCCCATAGTGCCGTGGCGGGATTCCTCCTCTGAGGGTGGTTCTTTTGAAGTAAATAAAACGTCTGTTGGAAGGAATTGTGGGAATTCAAAGACATGGTTCTTACACCTTTGGACAAATGTTTGCGTTAAAAACGGAGGCAAATTTTCTCTCCTTCTCCCTATATATGTGTATGCAGACTGTATAGTTTATAAAGACATGTAAAAATAGAAAATTAAATCGATAAATGTGTGCACACGGAAGCCCACAGGAGACCACCGGAGATTGCTGGAGATTGCAGGAGACCGTCCGGAGACCGAAGGACACCGCTAGAAACCACAGGACACCATTGGCTCTGTGTCTTGGTTTAAAAAGGAAGAAGGTTTTCACATTTCAGCAAACAATTAAGACTTTGGTTTTCTCTCTCCTTCTCCCTATATGTGTGTCTATGGACAATATAGTTTAGAAAAATATGTACATATAGACAATAACAGCTATAAATGCAGGCACAGAGAAGCCCGCTGGAGACCGTGGGAGACCGAAGAAGGCCGCTGGAAACCACAGGACGCCACTGGAGAACGTCGGAGACCAAAGGACACCGTGGGACCTGCACCTTGCCTGAAAAAAGGAAAAGTTTCTTAACATTTTACAAATACTTCAGCCTTTTCCTTTCTCTCTCCCTCTGTAAATACTAGAAATGCAGTACGGGAGGAAGGGAGAAAAAGTCGTCTTTTGAACTTACAATCATTATGATGCGATCTGCTACAATAATCGATTTTGGCATTAAAAGTAACACGCTCCTAGTAAAACATGCTCCTCTAGTAAAAAACCAGGAAAGATTTGTATCAGTTCTAGTGTAACATTGTATCTGCTGAGACTGTGGCTTCCCTAGATGTCAGCTGGGGAATAGAGAGGCTGCAGGAAAGTTCGTTGACAGAAAGTGGGAAACGTGGATTTTTTTTCCCAGTTAACTTTTTCTTTCCCCTTTCCTCTTCTTCCCACCCCTGTTTAGGCTCACGACCTTCCAAAAGCTGTTGCGGCAGATCACACACAGGTCCCTGCCGTTTGCTCGAACTCTGTAACACCATCAGGCAGATACGTTCTTGGGATATTGTCTTGCGTGCTGCTGGGCCAAGAAGTGACACGAACGCCGTGTAAACACGGGCAGTGATGGCTCCTGGTCAGCAGTCACAGGCTGGCCTCAGTAATTGCTGTGAGACTAATCCCACACAGGAGCAACAGTATATGCTTCTGCCTTGTCAGCTTCATGAACAGGGCAAGTGGAGGGGAAAAATGCTCTTCTGTTAACTTCAAGTCGTCACCTATGCTATCTGCAGCAATAATCGATTTGTTGAAAAAACTGGGAAACTTTGATTTTTTTTTCCCCCATTAACCCTTTTCCCCCCCTTCCGCTTTTTCCCATCCCTGTTTAGGCTCACAACCTTGCAAAGGCTATTGCAGCAGCTCACACATTTCTTCTGAAGCATCCAGATGCTGAAATGAGGCAGAGAAGTGTGGCCTACTGTCAGAGCAGACCTGAGGCTGAGCAGCAAATGAGAGACTTGGAGACAGAAGCTGACGAGGTATGCTTTTGATTCAGAGCCTGGTCTTTGGGAACCCTTCTATCACTCCTCGGATGGGGTGAGATTCAAGGATCTTGTTTGCTTACGTGTCCTCTGCTCCTCCTCTCCTTCCCCTCTTGCTGTTTTCCTCCGTCATCTCTGTTGTGTCTTCTTGGTGCATTCAGTAATCTCTGGCATTTTGTTTCTTCTTCCCAGGTTTGGGCAGGAATTCGTAACGGGGCTGTAGGAAGAAGTACTGGAAGTAAGGCTGGACTGGCAACAAATCCACACTGTGTTTTGGCAAAAGAGGGACACGGTTAGGTTGATTACTCCCCTGTCTTGTAGATGACAGGGACTGATTTGGGGCCAGCACCCCAAAGGCTTCCTCCCAAAGGTGCTGGGCGGAGTTGGGGTGGGCGGGACTGCACACGCGTGGCTCTGTCACCCCCGTGTCACAATGCCAGCACCCGGCAATGCAGCGCTCACAATGCCCCGAGCAGGACCAAAAGGAGCAGCCGGGTCCCGTGTCCACTGCCAGAGCTGGCCCGGGGGCAGCCGCAACACATCCCACAGGAAGCACTTGAGGAGCTGGTGGAATCACAGGGCAGGGGCTGAGGGAGGAAGAGCTTGCATGAGGCTGCTGGAGGTTCTCCACTGCAAGGTGATCTGCGGGCAGGGCCACCTTCCAAGCTCAGCTCACGGATGGAAATCCTTTTGAGCTGGATAGCAGTGGAGAGACAAAGGGCATTTCTTCTGTGCTTGCAACACCCACTGGTGTCCCACCAGGCACAGGAAGGAGTCTTGCCCCCAAGGACCATCAGCTCAGAGGCATTTGGGCACTCTCGGAAGTCCGGGAGATGGCTCCGGCTCGAGGTAGGACAGGGTAAGATAGGCTAGGGCTTGGGCAGGTCCTGGGGGGCGTGAGCAGCCTGTGGGATGAGGAGCCAGGTCTGGCTCACATGCTCAGGGAACAGCCGATCGCCAGCACTGGGGTCAGGAAGGAATTTTTTCCCCCGGGGCAGATTGGCACTGGTCCCCGGGGGTTTTTTGCCTTCCTCTGCAGCACTGAGCACGACCACTTTGCAGAGCTCCTCTGGGCCCTTTTGGCTCGGTTCCTGCCCGCTGCTCAAGCACCAGGAAGATGGCCTCTCGTGCCCCGCAGCTGGGGGGAGGAAGGCTTTTTGCCTTCCTCTGCAGCGCTGAGCACGGCCCCTTCCCACGGCTTCTTTGGGCCATTTGGGCTGGGCGCCTGCTGCTCCACCAGTTGGCCCTAAACTTAGCTAGAACAGCCTACCTAAACCAGCACAGAACAACTCACCTAAACCAACCTTAAACAACCTAAACCAGTCTGCCTTCAAAAACTTCAATCAGCCACCTACAACCTAAGCAGAACCTTAAACAATCTACGACAAATTACCTAAACCAACCTAAACCAAACAAAAGAAACCAACCTAAACACCCTAAAACAATCCTACCCAAACCAAATGATCTAAAAAATCCTACCTAAAACAATCTAAAACTACATAAACCGGCATTTCTCAGCCAACCTCAAGCAACCTGTAACCAAACAAGCTAAACAAACCCAAACCAACCAATCTTAACCTAAAACAACCATTAAACAACCTCAAACAACTTCAAAACAATCTGATAAAGGATAAAACTACCTAAAGCAACCCATCTAAACCAACCTCAAAAACAGGAAATCGAATGACACAACCTGACCAAAATGACCTCAAGCAAACAACCCAAAGCTAAATAGAACCACTGAAACCAGCCTACAATCGCCAAGCTAAAAACCAATCTAAATCAACTAAACTTCAACAACGAAGCTAAAACCCCCTAAAAAACCCCAACAACCAAACTCCAACCACCAGCCACCCTACCCCATGCAGTGTCTCACTTGGATGTGTCTGCAGTCTTGGAAGCTTGACTACCCCAGGTTCTCCTACAAATGGACCCTGAGCTTGTTTGGAGGTTCTCAAGCACAGCGCAGCTACCGTATCCCCTTGACCTAGCAATGGTTCGCCTCTAGCGGGGAAGGTCGTCCTCTTTGAGCAAGGCAGGGAAACACGTGGAGCAGGGAAGGAGGACGGGGACATCTGCTGAGACAGCACAAACAGCCCCATCGAGCCTGGTGATTAGTGGGGGGACGCATGTCCCAGCGAGATTGCAGTCACATCCAAATCATCCAGACACAACCTAAAACCAACAAAACACCATGTAAATCTAACCAAAGCACCTAAAGCACCCTCAACAACCAATCTAAACCACCCCAACCTGAAGGAACCCATCTTCAAACATGCAACGTAAAAAACACTGCCTAAAACAACCTACCAAAAAGGAACTAAACCAACCTAAACCAAACAACCTGAACCAACCTCAACAGAAACCCTTCAGGCAACCTAAACAATGTAAACCAAACCTGCCGAAACCAACCTACCTGAAAACACAGACACCCACCAACCCACCTAAACTGCCTACTGAAAACAAACAACCTAAAATAACCAACCAACTTAAAATCATCTAAACAAACCTAAACCAAACTACTGAAAACGGCCTCAACGAAAACAGCTTCAGATACGCCACCTACAACAACCAACGGAAGACACCTTCAACCAAAAATCACCTACATCAAGCAACCTGAACCCACCAGCCTTCGACAACCAGCCTCTCACAACCACCCTCAAAGAACCTGCCTCAAACCAACCTCAAACGACCGCAACAAACTGAACCAAGCTCGTAAAACCAGAAACCTCAACCAAACTAACGCAACCAGTGCTAAAGAAGCGTCAGAAAACAGCACCAACCAAAGAACCCAGCAAAACCAAGAAAAGTAAACCTCCAAAGCTAAACAACATAGATCAGCGGTAAGAAAATCACATCACACAGCCTAAACCAACCCACCTAAACTAACCAACCGAAACCAAGCTCAACCATCAAACCTGAAACAAGCAATCTAAGACCCCCTACCTCAACCAAACTTAAAAACGTATAAACTGACCTAAACCAACCAAATGAAACCAACTTAGAAAAACCCAACAAAACCAAAACAACAATGGAAACAACATCAACAACAGAAACAGAACACCAAACAAGGTAGAAAGAAACAAGCAAAACCCAAGCAAGTTACAGACCAAGAAGGCAGATGTAGGAAGCAGCACGCAGAGATGTTGCATGGGGACCCAGTGCTTTGGAGCAGCCACTGGTGTCCTGTCAGGAACAGGAAGGATTCGCAGCTGCCGCTCGGCACCTCTCCCTGCGGGCAACACCAGCGCCTGGCAGGGACCAGAGCGCTTCTCGTGCACCCTGCCCAAGAAGCACAGCAGCCAAACAAGGTGTGCAAGGCAAAACATCTGCTCGCCATCGCTACATGTGATGCTTTGGAAAAGATCCCACAGTACCACATACCTCTTCTTTGGTGCATGGTCAGTCCCGCGCCTCATTCTCAAGGTTCTCCCTCTTCAGGAACCTGGCAAAGCTTGGCCTCCATTCCTGCTGCTGCTCTCTGCAGCTCTGGGACTTGCCTTTGCCAGCCCGCAAGGGCTGTTTGTTCAAGCTAAACTGAAGAATGCATCAGCCTGCTCCTGGCTACACGTGGGCTTGTGTTAAGGATTGTGAGCATTGGCTCTGAAAAAGAGTGAGAAACGGAAATGACATGGAATAACAGAACACGAAAAAACATAAAATGAAGTAAATTAAAATAAAATAAAACAAAATAAAATAAAATAAAATAGAAACACTTGTATCCATTGCGTTTTGTGTCCTGGAAAGTGGTTTTGAGGGAAGGGTGAAGGAAGGGAGAGGGAAAGGGGACGGGCAGGGGGGAAGGGAAGGGAAGGCAGAAGAGAAAAGAAAGCCCTGACAGAGCCCTGAGGGCTCCGTGCCCGGAACTGTGCGGGTTTGACTGAAAGTGAACTCATTTTCTTCATGGAGTTAGAAACCTTTCAATTAGTTTGAGAACACGAGATAAAAACATTAGCTCTGTGCTGGGGTGTTAATTGCGCCGGTCTGAGAGCCAAGGACATTCTGACTGCTCTGCCCACAGATGTGACGTATCGGGGAAGGGGGACAGAGATGGGACAGAGCTGGACTGACATCCAGGCTGATCGATACGAGTATTTCATCCCATTAGCGTCACGGTCATTATTTAAGGAGGGAGGGGATCTCTCTCACTCTCTCAGGCGTGCAGTGTAAGCTTCATAAACTGGCCACATGGGTCAAGAAAGCCACCTGGCAACCAAACAGACCCATTGCACTCTTCCGCTCAGCACATCAAGATTTGCCCTCTAAGTCTCGGCAATTTCTTGAATATCACCAATAATCAACACAGGTTTCAAACAGCAACATGGCATGACAAAATAATACATACTTCTCTTTAAGTCCGCTCCTTTTTTTAAATCTTTGCCTAGACCTTCAGGAAATGTCAAACCAAACTAACTACCCAGCAGTTCAACACGCAACCCACGCAAAATAAAGGCTACCCACGAGGAACCCCGTTACAAGTATCAGTCGTGCAACTGCTACTCTGTGGCACGGCTGCCCTGAACCGATCAGCCCTAGAGATGAAGCCCGAGGGAGACACCACTCAGCCGGCAAATATTCCAAAAACACGTTTTGCTCACAGATCTTACAGCAAGTTTTCCCTCGGCAAACAAAAGATTAAACAGCAGCAACAAGCAGAAATAATACTCACAAGTCTGTGACTCACAAGAGGGCTGTTGCACGAAGGATTTCTGGAAACGCTTGACCATCCATAGAAGTGGCTTGGAGCCACAAAAGCCCTGTCTCTTCAAACACGTTTTGCATTCTTCACACTACAGCACTAAAGAAAGATCAGAATCCCTCAGCATAGTACAATTCTGCAATACAGCGACCGGGTTGGTCGTGCTGCTAAGACACCTTGTCCAAAGATCTGCAGCTCTTGCTCTTTGCTGAAGACAAAAGGCCGATGAGTCGGTTCCAGCAGAGGCAAACCAAATCTAAGCACTGACAGGGCTGCAGAGCAAAATGGCCCCGCAATGGGGCCTCGTGGCCCCGGGGGCCGCCATGCCGGCCACCGCAGCGGCCGTTGGGGACGCCACGAGCCTCTGTGATGGCAGTTGGAGCACAGCTGTGCCAGCTGCGCCATCGCTCCGAGAGAAGAGGCCGCAGACGACAGCGCCGGATCGACGCGAAGAAGAGAGAGGAGGCTCAGGGACCCCCTGGGATGGCTCCGCCGCCCAAACGGCGGCTGCCTGGCGGGAGCAGCAGCACCGCCCACAGGCAGGAGGAGCCCATGGAGATTGACCCACCCCGGGAAGAGGCGGAGCCCATGGAGGTGGATCCGCCTCGGCAGGAGGAGGAGGCGATGGAGGTGGATCCGCCTCAGGCAGGGCTGCTGGGGCCCAGCACCAGCATGGCCGGACCGCCTCCGGCGCCGCAGTGCCCTAAGCGCCGCAGGACGGCCGGGGGCTCTCCCAGAGCCCCCAAACAGGCGCCTGGCCGCAAGCGGCGCCGCCCCCGCAGCCGCCACTAGCCACCTCCGGGGGATGGGCCGGACCAGCAGCCGCTCTGGAGCCACAGGTGAGCCCGGCTTCCCAGCCCGCACCCCCGGCCCTCATGCCGGGGCATCTCCTCTGCCCTGGGGCCTGGGGAAGAGGCGAGGAGGGTCGCTGCCATCTTCTGCTCGGCAGCCCCAGAGCACCGGGAGGAGTCCTCAGGAGCCACCACACAGCGGGGGACAGCGCCACAGACGCCAGGACACCCGAGGACAGCGCTGGAGCTTGCCTTCAAGGCAAAAGGTTTTCACATTGCACAAATCATTCAGACTTTTCCTTTCGCTCTCCTTCTCCCTGTAGGCAGACTATAGAGTTAATAGAAATATGTAGATATAGAAAATAAAAGCTAGATGTATGTGTCTGTGCACAGAAGCCCACTGGAGACCGCCGGAGACCGTCGGGGACAGAAGGACACCGTGGGATCTGCACCTTGCCTTATAAAAGGAGAAGTGTGGAGACTTGGAGACGAAACCTGACGAGGTATGCTTGTTATTCAGAGCCTGGTCTTTTGGAACCCTTCTCTTACTCCTCTGATTGGGTGAGATGCAAGGGTCTCCTTTACTTGTGTGTTCTCTGCTCCTTCTCTCCCTCCCCTCTTGCTGTTTTCCTCCGTCATCTCTGTTGTGTCTTCTTGTTGCATTCAGTAATTCTCATCTCTGGCATTTTGGTTTTTTTCCCAGGCTCGGTCAGGAATTCTTGACAGGACTACCGGAAGGAGTTTTTGAAGGTCAGAGGCATTTGGGCACTCTCGGCAGTCCGGGAGATGGCTCCGGCTCAAGGTAGGACAGGGTAGGATAGGCTAGGGCTTGGGCAGGTCCTGGGGGGCGTGAGCAGCTTGTGCATGGGACGAGGAGCCAGGTCTGGCTCACATGCTCAGGGAACAGCCGATCGCCAGCACTGGGGTCAGGAAGGAATTTTTTCCCCCGGGGCAGATTGGCACTGGTCCCCGGGGGTTTTTTGCCTTCCTCTGCAGCGCTGAGCATGACCACTTTGCAGAGCTCCTCTGGGCCCTTTTGGCTCGGTTCCTGCCTGCTGCTCAAGCACCAGGAAGATGGCCTCTCGTGCCCCGCAGCTGGGGGGAGGAAGGCTTTTTTTCCCCCCAGGTGCGACAGCAAGCGTCTCCGGGGGTTTTTTGCCTTCCTCTGCAGCGCTGAGCACGGCCCCTTGCCACGGCTTCTTTGGGCCTTTTGGGCTGGGCGCCTGCTGCTCCACGAGGTGGCCCTAAACTTAGCTAGAATAGCCTATCCAAAGCAGCATAGAACTAATCGCCTAAACCAACCTTAAAGAAGTGCAAGGAACTAACCCGCCTTCAAGAAGCTAAAATAAACTGAAACTAAACACTTGTATGCCTTGTGTTTTGTGTCCTTGAAAGTGTTTTGGAGTCGGGAAAGGGGGGAGTCAGGGAGAGTCGGGTGGACGTTGGGGAAGCGGGACGGCGGGGGGGGGAAGGAGGCGGGACGGCGCGGGGGGGAAGGAGGCGGGACGGCGCGGGGGGGAAGGAGGCGGGACGGCGGGGGGGGGGGAAGGAGGCGGGACGGCGGAGGGGGGAAGGCGGGGAGGGGAGGCGGGACGAGTGGGAGGGGGGAGGGGCGGCGGGACGGCGGGGGGGGGAAGGAGGCGGGCCGGGGGGGGGAAGGAGGCGGGCCGGGGGGGGGAAGGAGGCGGGCAGGGGGGGGGGGAAGGAGGCGGGCCGGGGGGGGGGAAGGAGGCGGGCCGGGGGGGGGGAAGGAGGCGGGCCGGGGGGGGGGAAGGAGGCGGGACGGCGTGGGGGGGAAGGAGGCGGGACGGGGGGGGGGAAGGAGGCGGGACGGCGGGGGGTAGGAGGCGGGACGGCGGGGGGGTAGGAGGCGGGACGGGGGGGGGTAGGAGGCGGGACGGGGGGGGGAAGGAGGCGGGGCGGGGGGGGAAGGAGGCGGGAAGGAGGCGGGACGGGGGGGGGAAGGAGGCGGGAAGGAGGCGGGAAGGAGGCGGGACGGGGGAGATACGGTGAGGGGAAGCGGGACGGGGGGTAGAGGCGGGGCGGGGGGGAACCGGACGGGGGGGGATGGTAGATGCGGGACCGGGGGGTGGACGGGAGGGGCGGGGAACGGAGAGGCGGGAGATCGGGAGGGAAGCGGGAGAGAGGGAGACGGGGAGAGGCGGGAGGGGGGGAGACGGGGAGGGGGGAGACGGGGCGAGGCGGGAGTATGGGAGAGGCGGGAGGGGAGGAGACGGGGAGGGAGGGTGGACGGGGGGGGAGGGAGGTGCGAGACGGGAGGGGGGAGAAGGGTATGGCTGCCCTGAACCGATCACCCCCTAGAGATGAAGTCCAAGGGAGACACCACTCAGCTGGCAAATATTCCAAAAACACGTTTTGCTCACAGATCATACAGCAAGTTTTCCCTCAGCAAACAAAACATTAAACAGCAACAACAAGCAGAAATAATACTCACAAGTCTGAACCATCTTCTAAGGGATTTTCCCGTACCGGCCGACACCGCCGGACCCGGCGGGCACACCCGCTGCCCCCGCTCCAGCTGCCCGCCAAGCGGCGGCGCCGGCCCCGCCACCCACGCGTGCCCACAAGCGGCCTCGCCCTCCCCGCCCGCCCGCCCGCCGGGCACAAGACGGACCCCAGCGCAGCCCAGCCCGGGCACCGGGAGAGCCGCCTCCCGCAAAGACCGACCCAGCAGCCCCGACGAGCGGATGGCGGAGCCGTCGCTCCTCGGACCCGCCCCGTGTTCCGGTAAACGCGGGAACGAGCGGGAGTCGCGCGGTTTGGCTGCTCCCGAGAGAGAGTTGGAGGAAAAACTCTTCCCGCCCCCTGTCCCTTCTTCTCCAGCCGGGCAGCCCCCTGGAGCTGCCGCCGCTACAACCGCTGCCGACAGCCCGGTGGCCCCGATGTGCCACCCCGCCCTTCCATCGGGCTTTTTCTTGTGCGTGGAGTGGCCGGTGGAGACTTTTCCGTGCTGTGTGTCACAGCTACTTGATGTGCTGATTTTTTTCCCACCCTATTTTCTCATTAACTCACAAGAAGGTTGTGGCAAGAACACCCGTTTCCGGAAACGCTTGAACATCCCTAGAATTGGCTTGGAGCCAAAAAAGCACTGTCTCTTCAAACACGTTTTGCATTCTCCACACTACAGCACTAAAGAAAATCGGTGTTTCCACTTCCACGGCCATTGCACATCCTGTGGTGGGTCAGAGTCCAGAAGCACCGAGCCTTCATAAGCTCTGTCCTCTGCCTCGGAGGGTGACGCTCCCTCCAGAAACGCCCCCGCCTCTCAGAGGAGGGACAGACAGCTGCTGCTGTCCCGGGGCTGCAGGCTGGGCTCTCAAACGAGCCGAGTTCCCAGGTCACTCCCAACAACTCGGCTTTCGGCTCCTGGAGCGAAATGCAACCTTTGCAAGCACCTGATGCCGCTGCCCTGCTGGGCTGGGCACAGGAGCCCTTCGCCGTGACCAGGGCAGGGAGATGCAACGCTGGGCTTGACTCGCTGCGGAGCTGCAGGGCTGCTGTGCCATCCGGCAGCAGAGGGGGATGAAGTGCCCGCTGGGGCAGTGACAGGGACTGTGCCAGTCAGCGCAGGCAGGTGACAGGAACAACCGCGAAGCCACTAATGAAATGCAAAGAGTACAGCACGGGAAAGAGCACTGGATCAGCACCCGGTGGATTGTCCCTTCGTTTTCTGTTGACTATCAGTGTTCTTTATTGAATTATTGATTTCTTTTTACTGATGTATGGTTGGTCATATGCATACGTTTGGGGATTTTTTGGATATTCGTTTTCCTTTCTTCACTGTTTTTGCCAGTGCCTAACCAGACTCTCTTGAATGGAGCTTGGGACTTGATACAAGGCTTCGTGCAAATTTGGAAGCAGAGGGACCAGGGCATGTGTCTCCAGCAATACTACAGCGTGTTTCAAAAACACGGTCCCAATTTCACACGCAGAGTGATTTCCAATTGGGTCCATCTTTCCGAAACATCCTGTGCCTGGGGAGAGTTGTGGAAACAAACTTGAGATGGGTCCTATGTTACCTCTGTTCCTGCTCCTCGTCCCATAGTGCCGTGGCGGGATTCCTCCTCTGAGGGTGGTTCTTTTGAAGTAAATAAAACGTCTGTTGGAAGGAATTGTGGGAATTCAAAGACATGGTTCTTACACCTTTGGACAAATGTTTGCGTTAAAAACGGAGGCAAATTTTCTCTCCTTCTCCCTATATATGTGTATGCAGACTGTATAGTTTATAAAGACATGTAAAAATAGAAAATTAAATCGATAAATGTGTGCACACGGAAGCCCACAGGAGACCACCGGAGATTGCTGGAGATTGCAGGAGACTGTCCGGAGACCGAAGGACACCGCTAGAAACCACAGGACACCATTGGCTCTGTGTCTTGGTTTAAAAAGGAAGAAGGTTTTCACATTTCAGCAAACAATTAAGACTTTGGTTTTCTCTCTCCTTCTCCCTATATGTGTGTCTATGGACAATATAGTTTAGAAAAATATATACATATAGACAATAACAGCTATAAATGCAGGCACAGAGAAGTCCGCTGGAGACCGTGGGAGACTGAAGAAGGCCGCTGGAAACCACAGGACGCCACTGGAGAACGTCGGAGACCAAAGGACACCGTGGGACCTGCACCTTGCCTGAAAAAAGGAAAAGTTTCTTAACATTTTACAAATACTTCAGCCTTTTCCTTTCTCTCTCCCTCTGTAAATACTAGAAATGCAGTACGGGAGGAAGGGAGAAAAAGTCGTCTTTTGAACTTACAATCATTATGATGCGATCTGCTACAATAATCGATTTTGGCATTAAAAGTAACACGCTCCTAGTAAAACATGCTCCTCTAGTAAAAAACCACCAAAGATTTGTATCAGTTCTAGTGTAACATTGTATCTGCTGAGACTGTGGCTTCCCTAGATGTCAGCTGGGGAATAGAGAGGCTGCAGGAAAGTTCGTTGACAGAAAGTGGGAAACGTGGGTTTTTTTTCCCAGTTAACTTTTTCTTCCCCTTTCCTCTTCTTCCCACCCCTGTTTAGGCTCACGACCTTCCAAAAGCTGTTGCGGCAGATCACACACAGGTCCCTGCCGTTTGCTCGAACTCTGTAACACCATCAGGCAGATACGTTCTTGGGATATTGTCTTGCGTGCTGCTGGGCCAAGAAGTGACACGAACGCCGTGTAAACACGGGCAGTGATGGCTCCTGGTCAGCAGTCACAGGCTGGCCTCAGTAATTGCTGTGAGACTAATCCCACACAGGAGCAACAGTATATGCTTCTGCCTTGTCAGCTTCATGAACAGGGCAAGTGGAGGGGAAAAATGCTCTTCTGTTAACTTCAAGTCGTCACCTATGCTATCTGCAGCAATAATCGATTTGTTGAAAAAACTGGGAAACTTTGATTTTTTTTTCCCCCATTAACCCTTTTCCCCCCCTTCCGCTTTTTCCCATCCCTGTTTAGGCTCACAACCTTGCAAAGGCTATTGCAGCAGCTCACACATTTCTTCTGAAGCATCCAGATGCTGAAATGAGGCAGAGAAGTGTGGCCTACTGTCAGAGCAGACCTGAGGCCGAGCAGCAAATGAGAGACTTGGAGACAGAAGCTGACGAGGTATGCTTTTGATTCAGAGCCTGGTCTTTGGGAACCCTTCTATCACTCCTCGGATGGGGTGAGATTCAAGGATCTTGTTTGCTTACGTGTCCTCTGCTCCTCCTCTCCTTCCCCTCTTGCTGTTTTCCTCCGTCATGTCTGCTGTGTCTTCTTGGTGCATTCAGTAATCTCTGGCATTTTGTTTCTTCTTCCCAGGTTTGGGCAGGAATTCGTAACGGGGCTGTAGGAAGAAGTACTGGAAGTAAGGCTGGACTGGCAACAAATCCACACTGTGTTTTGGCAAAAGAGGGACACGGTTAGGTTGATTACTCCCCTGTCTTGTAGATGACAGGGACTGATTTGGGGCCAGCACCCCAAAGGCTTCCTCCCAAAGGTGCTGGGCGGAGTTGGGGTGGGCGGGACTGCACACGCGTGGCTCTGTCACCCCCGTGTCACAATGCCAGCACCCGGCAATGCAGCGCTCACAATGCCCCGAGCAGGACCAAAAGGAGCAGCCGGGTCCCGTGTCCACTGCCAGAGCTGGCCCGGGGGCAGCCGCAACACATCCCACAGGAAGCACTTGAGGAGCTGGTGGAATCACAGGGCAGGGGCTGAGGGAGGAAGAGCTTGCATGAGGCTGCTGGAGGTTCTCCACTGCAAGGTGATCTGCGGGCAGGGCCACCTTCCAAGCTCAGCTCACGGATGGAAATCCTTTTGAGCTGGATAGCAGTGGAGAGACAAAGGGCATTTCTTCTGTGCTTGCAACACCCACTGGTGTCCCACCAGGCACAGGAAGGAGTCTTGCCCCCAAGGACCATCAGCTCAGAGGCATTTGGGCACTCTCGGAAGTCCGGGAGATGGCTCCGGCTCGAGGTAGGACAGGGTAAGATAGGCTAGGGCTTGGGCAGGTCCTGGGGGGCGTGAGCAGCCTGTGGGATGAGGAGCCAGGTCTGGCTCACATGCTCAGGGAACAGCCGATCGCCAGCACTGGGGTCAGGAAGGAATTTTTTCCCCCGGGGCAGATTGGCACTGGTCCCCGGGGGTTTTTTGCCTTCCTCTGCAGCACTGAGCACGACCACTTTGCAGAGCTCCTCTGGGCCCTTTTGGCTCGGTTCCTGCCCGCTGCTCAAGCACCAGGAAGATGGCCTCTCGTGCCCCGCAGCTGGGGGGAGGAAGGCTTTTTGCCTTCCTCTGCAGCGCTGAGCACGGCCCCTTCCCACGGCTTCTTTGGGCCATTTGGGCTGGGCGCCTGCTGCTCCACCAGTTGGCCCTAAACTTAGCTAGAACAGCCTACCTAAACCAGCACAGAACAACTCACCTAAACCAACCTTAAACAACCTAAACCAGTCTGCCTTCAAAAACTTCAATCAGCCACCTACAACCTAAGCAGAACCTTAAACAATCTACGACAAATTACCTAAACCAACCTAAACCAAACAAAAGAAACCAACCTAAACACCCTAAAACAAACCTACCCAAACCAAATGATCTAAAAAATCCTACCTAAAACAATCTAAAACTACATAAACCGGCATTTCTCAGCCAACCTCAAGCAACCTGTAACCAAACAAGCTAAACAAACCCAAACCAACCAATCTTAACCTAAAACAACCATTAAACAACCTCAAACAACTTCAAAACAATCTGATAAAGGATAAAACTACCTAAAGCAACCCATCTAAACCAACCTCAAAAACAGGAAATCGAATGACACAACCTGACCAAAATGACCTCAAGCAAACAACCCAAAGCTAAATAGAACCACTGAAACCAGCCTACAATCGCCAAGCTAAAAACCAATCTAAATCAACTAAACTTCAACAACGAAGCTAAAACCCCCTAAAAAACCCCAACAACCAAACTCCAACCACCAGCCACCCTACCCCATGCAGTGTCTCACTTGGATGTGTCTGCAGTCTTGGAAGCTTGACTACCCCAGGTTCTCCTACAAATGGACCCTGAGCTTGTTTGGAGGTTCTCAAGCACAGCGCAGCTACCGTATCCCCTTGACCTAGCAATGGTTCGCCTCTAGCGGGGAAGGTCGTCCTCTTTGAGCAAGGCAGGGAAACACGTGGAGCAGGGAAGGAGGACGGGGACATCTGCTGAGACAGCACAAACAGCCCCATCGAGCCTGGTGATTAGTGGGGGGACGCATGTCCCAGCGAGATTGCAGTCACATCCAAATCATCCAGACACAACCTAAAACCAACAAAACACCATGTAAATCTAACCAAAGCACCTAAAGCACCCTCAACAACCAATCTAAACCACCCCAACCTGAAGGAACCCATCTTCAAACATGCAACGTAAAAAACACTGCCTAAAACAACCTACCAAAAAGGAACTAAACCAACCTAAACCAAACAACCTGAACCAACCTCAACAGAAACCCTTCAGGCAACCTAAACAATGTAAACCAAACCTGCCGAAACCAACCTACCTGAAAACACAGACACCCACCAACCCACCTAAACTGCCTACTGAAAACAAACAACCTAAAATAACCAACCAACTTAAAATCATCTAAACAAACCTAAACCAAACTACTGAAAACGGCCTCAACGAAAACAGCTTCAGATACGCCACCTACAACAACCAACGGAAGACACCTTCAACCAAAAATCACCTACATCAAGCAACCTGAACCCACCAGCCTTCGACAACCAGCCTCTCACAACCACCCTCAAAGAACCTGCCTCAAACCAACCTCAAACGACCGCAACAAACTGAACCAAGCTCGTAAAACCAGAAACCTCAACCAAACTAACGCAACCAGTGCTAAAGAAGCGTCAGAAAACAGCACCAACCAAAGAACCCAGCAAAACCAAGAAAAGTAAACCTCCAAAGCTAAACAACATAGATCAGCGGTAAGAAAATCACATCACACAGCCTAAACCAACCCACCTAAACTAACCAACCGAAACCAAGCTAAACCATCAAACCTGAAACAAGCAATCTAAGACCCCCTACCTCAACCAAACTTAAAAACGTATAAACTGACCTAAACCAACCAAATGAAACCAACTTAGAAAAACCCAACAAAACCAAAACAACAATGGAAACAACATCAACAACAGAAACAGAACACCAAACAAGGTAGAAAGAAACAAGCAAAACCCAAGCAAGTTACAGACCAAGAAGGCAGATGTAGGAAGCAGCACGCAGAGATGTTGCATGGGGACCCAGTGCTTTGGAGCAGCCACTGGTGTCCTGTCAGGAACAGGAAGGATTCGCAGCTGCCGCTCGGCACCTCTCCCTGCGGGCAACACCAGCGCCTGGCAGGGACCAGAGCGCTTCTCGTGCACCCTGCCCAAGAAGCACAGCAGCCAAACAAGGTGTGCAAGGCAAAACATCTGCTCGCCATCGCTACATGTGATGCTTTGGAAAAGATCCCACAGTACCACATACCTCTTCTTTGGTGCATGGTCAGTCCCGCGCCTCATTCTCAAGGTCCTCCCTCTTCAGGAACCTGGCAAAGCTTGGCCTCCATTCCTGCTGCTGCTCTCTGCAGCTCTGGGACTTGCCTTTGCCAGCCCGCAAGGGCTGTTTGTTCAAGCTAAACTGAAGAATGCATCAGCCTGCTCCTGGCTACACGTGGGCTTGTGTTAAGGATTGTGAGCATTGGCTCTGAAAAAGAGTGAGAAACGGAAATGACATGGAATAACAGAACACGAAAAAACATAAAATGAAGTAAATTAAAATAAAATAAAACAAAATAAAATAAAATAAAATAGAAACACTTGTATCCATTGCGTTTTGTGTCCTGGAAAGTGGTTTTGAGGGAAGGGTGAAGGAAGGGAGAGGGAAAGGGGACGGGCAGGGGGGAAGGGAAGGGAAGGCAGAAGAGAAAAGAAAGCCCTGACAGAGCCCTGAGGGCTCCGTGCCCGGAACTGTGCGGGTTTGACTGAAAGTGAACTCATTTTCTTCATGGAGTTAGAAACCTTTCAATTAGTTTGAGAACACGAGATAAAAACATTAGCTCTGTGCTGGGGTGTTAATTGCGCCGGTCTGAGAGCCAAGGGCATTCTGACTGCTCTGCCCACAGATGTGACGTATCGGGGAAGGGGGACAGAGATGGGACAGAGCTGGACTGACATCCAGGCTGATCGATACGAGTATTTCATCCCATTAGCGTCACGGTCATTATTTAAGGAGGGAGGGGATCTCTCTCACTCTCTCAGGCGTGCAGTGTAAGCTTCATAAACTGGCCACATGGGTCAAGAAAGCCACCTGGCAACCAAACAGACCCATTGCACTCTTCCGCTCAGCACATCAAGATTTGCCCTCTAAGTCTCGGCAATTTCTTGAATATCACCAATAATCAACCCAGGTTTCAAACAGCAACATGGCATGACAAAATAATACATACTTCTCTTTAAGTCCGCTCCTTCTTTTAATCTTTGCCTAGACCTTCAGGAAATGTCAAACCAAACTAACTACCCAGCAGTTCAACACGCAACCCACGCAAAATAAAGGCTACCCACGAGGAACCCCGTTACAAGTATCAGTCGTGCAACTGCTACTCTGTGGCACGGCTGCCCTGAACCGATCAGCCCTAGAGATGAAGCCCGAGGGAGACACCACTCAGCCGGCAAATATTCCAAAAACACGTTTTGCTCACAGATCTTACAGCAAGTTTTCCCTCGGCAAACAAAAGATTAAACAGCAGCAACAAGCAGAAATAATACTCACAAGTCTGTGACTCACAAGAGGGCTGTTGCACGAAGGATTTCTGGAAACGCTTGACCATCCATAGAAGTGGCTTGGAGCCACAAAAGCCCTGTCTCTTCAAACACGTTTTGCATTCTTCACACTACAGCACTAAAGAAAGATCAGAATCCCTCAGCATAGTACAATTCTGCAATACAGCGACCGGGTTGGTCGTGCTGCTAAGACACCTTGTCCAAAGATCTGCAGCTCTTGCTCTTTGCTGAAGACAAAAGGCCGATGAGTCGGTTCCAGCAGAGGCAAACCAAATCTAAGCACTGACAGGGCTGCAGAGCAAAATGGCCCCGCAATGGGGCCTCGTGGCCCCGGGGGCCGCCATGCCGGCCACCGCAGCGGCCGTTGGGGACGCCACGAGCCTCTGTGATGGCAGTTGGAGCAGAGCTGTGCCAGCTGCGCCATCGCTCCGAGAGAAGAGGCCGCAGACGACAGCGCCGGATCGACGCGAAGAAGAGAGAGGAGGCTCAGGGACCCCCTGGGATGGCTCCGCCGCCCAAACGGCGGCTGCCTGGCGGGAGCAGCAGCACCGCCCACAGGCAGGAGGAGCCCATGGAGATTGACCCACCCCGGGAAGAGGCGGAGCCCATGGAGGTGGATCCGCCTCGGCAGGAGGAGGAGGCGATGGAGGTGGATCCGCCTCAGGCAGGGCTGCTGGGGCCCAGCACCAGCATGGCCGGACCGCCTCCGGCGCCGCAGTGCCCTAAGCGCCGCAGGACGGCCGGGGGCTCTCCCAGAGCCCCCAAACAGGCGCCTGGCCGCAAGCGGCGCCGCCCCCGCAGCCGCCACTAGCCACCTCCGGGGGATGGGCCGGACCAGCAGCCGCTCTGGAGCCACAGGTGAGCCCGGCTTCCCAGCCCGCACCCCCGGCCCTCATGCCGGGGCATCTCCTCTGCCCTGGGGCCTGGGGAAGAGGCGAGGAGGGTCGCTGCCATCTTCTGCTCGGCAGCCCCAGAGCACCGGGAGGAGTCCTCAGGAGCCACCACACAGCGGGGGACAGCGCCACAGACGCCAGGACACCCGAGGACAGCGCTGGAGCTTGCCTTCAAGGCAAAAGGTTTTCACATTGCACAAATCATTCAGACTTTTCCTTTCGCTCTCCTTCTCCCTGTAGGCAGACTATAGAGTTAATAGAAATATGTAGATATAGAAAATAAAAGCTAGATGTATGTGTCTGTGCACAGAAGCCCACTGGAGACCGCCGGAGACCGTCGGGGACAGAAGGACACCGTGGGATCTGCACCTTGCCTTATAAAAGGAGAAGTGTGGAGACTTGGAGACGAAACCTGACGAGGTATGCTTGTTATTCAGAGCCTGGTCTTTTGGAACCCTTCTCTTACTCCTCTGATTGGGTGAGATGCAAGGGTCTCCTTTACTTGTGTGTTCTCTGCTCCTTCTCTCCCTCCCCTCTTGCTGTTTTCCTCCGTCATCTCTGTTGTGTCTTCTTGTTGCATTCAGTAATTCTCATCTCTGGCATTTTGGTTTTTTTCCCAGGCTCGGTCAGGAATTCTTGACAGGACTACCGGAAGGAGTTTTTGAAGGTCAGAGGCATTTGGGCACTCTCGGCAGTCCGGGAGATGGCTCCGGCTCAAGGTAGGACAGGGTAGGATAGGCTAGGGCTTGGGCAGGTCCTGGGGGGCGTGAGCAGCTTGTGCATGGGACGAGGAGCCAGGTCTGGCTCACATGCTCAGGGAACAGCCGATCGCCAGCACTGGGGTCAGGAAGGAATTTTTTCCCCCGGGGCAGATTGGCACTGGTCCCCGGGGGTTTTTTGCCTTCCTCTGCAGCGCTGAGCACGACCACTTTGCAGAGCTCCTCTGGGCCCTTTTGGCTCGGTTCCTGCCTGCTGCTCAAGCACCAGGAAGATGGCCTCTCGTGCCCCGCAGCTGGGGGGAGGAAGGCTTTTTTTCCCCCCAGGTGCGACAGCAAGCGTCTCCGGGGGTTTTTTGCCTTCCTCTGCAGCGCTGAGCACGGCCCCTTGCCACGGCTTCTTTGGGCCTTTTGGGCTGGGCGCCTGCTGCTCCACGAGGTGGCCCTAAACTTAGCTAGAATAGCCTATCCAAAGCAGCATAGAACTAATCGCCTAAACCAACCTTAAAGAAGTGCAAGGAACTAACCCGCCTTCAAGAAGCTAAAATAAACTGAAACTAAACACTTGTATGCCTTGTGTTTTGTGTCCTTGAAAGTGTTTTGGAGTCGGGAAAGGGGGGAGTCAGGGAGAGTCGGGTGGACGTTGGGGAAGCGGGACGGCGGGGGGGGGAAGGAGGCGGGACGGCGCGGGGGGGAAGGAGGCGGGACGGCGCGGGGGGGAAGGAGGCGGGACGGCGGGGGGGGGGGAAGGAGGCGGGACGGCGGAGGGGGGAAGGCGGGGAGGGGAGGCGGGACGAGTGGGAGGGGGGAGGGGCGGCGGGACGGCGGGGGGGGGAAGGAGGCGGGCCGGGGGGGGGAAGGAGGCGGGCCGGGGGGGGGAAGGAGGCGGGCAGGGGGGGGGGGAAGGAGGCGGGCCGGGGGGGGGGAAGGAGGCGGGCCGGGGGGGGGGAAGGAGGCGGGCCGGGGGGGGGGAAGGAGGCGGGCCGGGGGGGGGGAAGGAGGCGGGACGTCGGGGGGGGAAGGAGGCGGGACGGCGTGGGGGGGAAGGAGGCGGGACGGGGGGGGGGAAGGAGGCGGGACGGCGGGGGGTAGGAGGCGGGACGGCGGGGGGGTAGGAGGCGGGACGGGGGGGGGTAGGAGGCGGGACGGGGGGGGGAAGGAGGCGGGGCGGGGGGGGAAGGAGGCGGGAAGGAGGCGGGACGGGGGGGGGAAGGAGGCGGGAAGGAGGCGGGAAGGAGGCGGGACGGGGGAGATACGGTGAGGGGAAGCGGGACGGGGGGTAGAGGCGGGGCGGGGGGGAACCGGACGGGGGGGGATGGTAGATGCGGGACCGGGGGGTGGACGGGAGGGGCGGGGAACGGAGAGGCGGGAGATCGGGAGGGAAGCGGGAGAGAGGGAGACGGGGAGAGGCGGGAGGGGGGGAGACGGGGAGGGGGGAGACGGGGCGAGGCGGGAGTATGGGAGAGGCGGGAGGGGAGGAGACGGGGAGGGAGGGTGGACGGGGGGGGAGGGAGGTGCGAGACGGGAGGGGGGAGAAGGGTATGGCTGCCCTGAACCGATCACCCCCTAGAGATGAAGTCCAAGGGAGACACCACTCAGCTGGCAAATATTCCAAAAACACGTTTTGCTCACAGATCATACAGCAAGTTTTCCCTCAGCAAACAAAACATTAAACAGCAACAACAAGCAGAAATAATACTCACAAGTCTGAACCATCTTCTAAGGGATTTTCCCGTACCGGCCGACACCGCCGGACCCGGCGGGCACACCCGCTGCCCCCGCTCCAGCTGCCCGCCAAGCGGCGGCGCCGGCCCCGCCACCCACGCGTGCCCACAAGCGGCCTCGCCCTCCCCGCCCGCCCGCCCGCCGGGCACAAGACGGACCCCAGCGCAGCCCAGCCCGGGCACCGGGAGAGCCGCCTCCCGCAAAGACCGACCCAGCAGCCCCGACGAGCGGATGGCGGAGCCGTCGCTCCTCGGACCCGCCCCGTGTTCCGGTAAACGCGGGAACGAGCGGGAGTCGCGCGGTTTGGCTGCTCCCGAGAGAGAGTTGGAGGAAAAACTCTTCCCGCCCCCTGTCCCTTCTTCTCCAGCCGGGCAGCCCCCTGGAGCTGCCGCCGCTACAACCGCTGCCGACAGCCCGGTGGCCCCGATGTGCCACCCCGCCCTTCCATCGGGCTTTTTCTTGTGCGTGGAGTGGCCGGTGGAGACTTTTCCGTGCTGTGTGTCACAGCTACTTGATGTGCTGATTTTTTTCCCACCCTATTTTCTCATTAACTCACAAGAAGGTTGTGGCAAGAACACCCGTTTCCGGAAACGCTTGAACATCCCTAGAATTGGCTTGGAGCCAAAAAAGCACTGTCTCTTCAAACACGTTTTGCATTCTCCACACTACAGCACTAAAGAAAATCGGTGTTTCCACTTCCACGGCCATTGCACATCCTGTGGTGGGTCAGAGTCCAGAAGCACCGAGCCTTCATAAGCTCTGTCCTCTGCCTCGGAGGGTGACGCTCCCTCCAGAAACGCCCCCGCCTCTCAGAGGAGGGACAGACAGCTGCTGCTGTCCCGGGGCTGCAGGCTGGGCTCTCAAACGAGCCGAGTTCCCAGGTCACTCCCAACAACTCGGCTTTCGGCTCCTGGAGCGAAATGCAACCTTTGCAAGCACCTGATGCCGCTGCCCTGCTGGGCTGGGCACAGGAGCCCTTCGCCGTGACCAGGGCAGGGAGATGCAACGCTGGGCTTGACTCGCTGCGGAGCTGCAGGGCTGCTGTGCCATCCGGCAGCAGAGGGGGATGAAGTGCCCGCTGGGGCAGTGACAGGGACTGTGCCAGTCAGCGCAGGCAGGTGACAGGAACAACCGCGAAGCCACTAATGAAATGCAAAGAGTACAGCACGGGAAAGAGCACTGGATCAGCACCCGGTGGATTGTCCCTTCGTTTTCTGTTGACTATCAGTGTTCTTTATTGAATTATTGATTTCTTTTTACTGATGTATGGTTGGTCATATGCATACGTTTGGGGATTTTTTGGATATTCGTTTTCCTTTCTTCACTGTTTTTGCCAGTGCCTAACCAGACTCTCTTGAATGGAGCTTGGGACTTGATACAAGGCTTCGTGCAAATTTGGAAGCAGAGGGACCAGGGCATGTGTCTCCAGCAATACTACAGCGTGTTTCAAAAACACGGTCCCAATTTCACACGCAGAGTGATTTCCAATTGGGTCCATCTTTCCGAAACATCCTGTGCCTGGGGAGAGTTGTGGAAACAAACTTGAGATGGGTCCTATGTTACCTCTGTTCCTGCTCCTCGTCCCATAGTGCCGTGGCGGGATTCCTCCTCTGAGGGTGGTTCTTTTGAAGTAAATAAAACGTCTGTTGGAGAATTGTGGGAATTCAAAGACATGGTTCTTACACCTTTGACAAATGTTTGCGTTAAAAACGGAGGCAAATTTTCTCTCCTTCTCCCTATATATGTGTATGCAGACTGTATAGTTTATAAAGACATGTAAAAATAGAAAATTAAATCGATAAATGTGTGCACACGGAAGCCCACAGGAGACCACCGGAGATTGCTGGAGATTGCAGGAGACTGTCCGGAGACCGAAGGACACCGCTAGAAACCACAGGACACCATTGGCTCTGTGTCTTGGTTTAAAAAGGAAGAAGGTTTTCACATTTCAGCAAACAATTAAGACTTTGGTTTTCTCTCTCCTTCTCCCTATATGTGTGTCTATGGACAATATAGTTTAGAAAAATATATACATATAGACAATAACAGCTATAAATGCAGGCACAGAGAAGTCCGCTGGAGACCGTGGGAGACTGAAGAAGGCCGCTGAAACCACAGGACGCCACTGGAGAACGTCGGAGACCAAAGGACACCGTGGGACCTGCACCTTGCCTGAAAAAGGAAAGTTCTTAACATTTTACAAATACTTCAGCCTTTTCCTTTCTCTCTCCCTCTGTAAATACTAGAATGCAGTACGGGAGAAGGGAGAAAAGTGTCGTCTTTGAACTTACAATCATTATGATGCGATCTGCTTACAATAATCGATTTTGGCATTAAAAGTAACACGCTCCTAGTAAACATGCTCCTCTAGTAAAAAACCACCAAAGATTTGTATCAATTGTATCAGTTCTAGTGTAACATTGTATCTGCTGAGACTGTGGCTTCCCTAGATGTCAGCTGGGGAATAGAGAGGCTGCAGGAAAGTTCGTTGACAGAAAGTGGGAAACGTGGGTTTTTTTTCCCAGTTAACTTTTTCTTCCCCTTTCCTCTTCTTCCCACCCCTGTTTAGGCTCACGACCTTCCAAAAGCTGTTGCGGCAGATCACACACAGGTCCCTGCCGTTTGCTCGAACTCTGTAACACCATCAGGCAGATACGTTCTTGGGATATTGTCTTGCGTGCTGCTGGGCCAAGAAGTGACACGAACGCCGTGTAAACACGGGCAGTGATGGCTCCTGGTCAGCAGTCACAGGCTGGCCTCAGTAACTGCTGTGAGACTAATCCCACACAGGAGCAACAGTATATGCTTCTGCCTTGTCAGCTTCATGAACAGGGCAAGTGGAGGGGAAAAATGCTCTTCTGTTAACTTCAAGTCGTCACCTATGCTATCTGCAGCAATAATCGATTTGTTGAAAAAACTGGGAAACTTTGATTTTTTTTTCCCCCATTAACCCTTTTCCCCCCCTTCCGCTTTTTCCCATCCCTGTTTAGGCTCACAACCTTGCAAAGGCTATTGCAGCAGCTCACACATTTCTTCTGAAGCATCCAGATGCTGAAATGAGGCAGAGAAGTGTGGCCTACTGTCAGAGCAGACCTGAGGCCGAGCAGCAAATGAGAGACTTGGAGACAGAAGCTGACGAGGTATGCTTTTGATTCAGAGCCTGGTCTTTGGGAACCCTTCTATCACTCCTCGGATGGGGTGAGATTCAAGGATCTTGTTTGCTTACGTGTCCTCTGCTCCTCCTCTCCTTCCCCTCTTGCTGTTTTCCTCCGTCATGTCTGCTGTGTCTTCTTGGTGCATTCAGTAATCTCTGGCATTTTGTTTCTTCTTCCCAGGTTTGGGCAGGAATTCGTAACGGGGCTGTAGGAAGAAGTACTGGAAGTAAGGCTGGACTGGCAACAAATCCACACTGTGTTTTGGCAAAAGAGGGACACGGTTAGGTTGATTACTCCCCTGTCTTGTAGATGACAGGGACTGATTTGGGGCCAGCACCCCAAAGGCTTCCTCCCAAAGGTGCTGGGCGGAGTTGGGGTGGGCGGGACTGCACACGCGTGGCTCTGTCACCCCCGTGTCACAATGCCAGCACCCGGCAATGCAGCGCTCACAATGCCCCGAGCAGGACCAAAAGGAGCAGCCGGGTCCCGTGTCCACTGCCAGAGCTGGCCCGGGGGCAGCCGCAACACATCCCACAGGAAGCACTTGAGGAGCTGGTGGAATCACAGGGCAGGGGCTGAGGGAGGAAGAGCTTGCATGAGGCTGCTGGAGGTTCTCCACTGCAAGGTGATCTGCGGGCAGGGCCACCATCCAAGCTCAGCTCACGGATGGAAATCCTTTTGAGCTGGATAGCAGTGGAGAGACAAAGGGCATTTCTTCTGTGCTTGCAACACCCACTGGTGTCCCACCAGGCACAGGAAGGAGTCTTGCCCCCAAGGACCATCAGCTCAGAGGCATTTGGGCACTCTCGGAAGTCCGGGAGATGGCTCCGGCTCGAGGTAGGACAGGGTAAGATAGGCTAGGGCTTGGGCAGGTCCTGGGGGGCGTGAGCAGCCTGTGGGATGAGGAGCCAGGTCTGGCTCACATGCTCAGGGAACAGCCGATCGCCAGCACTGGGGTCAGGAAGGAATTTTTTCCCCCGGGGCAGATTGGCACTGGTCCCCGGGGGTTTTTTGCCTTCCTCTGCAGCACTGAGCACGACCACTTTGCAGAGCTCCTCTGGGCCCTTTTGGCTCGGTTCCTGCCCGCTGCTCAAGCACCAGGAAGATGGCCTCTCGTGCCCCGCAGCTGGGGGGAGGAAGGCTTTTTGCCTTCCTCTGCAGCGCTGAGCACGGCCCCTTCCCACGGCTTCTTTGGGCCATTTGGGCTGGGCGCCTGCTGCTCCACCAGTTGGCCCTAAACTTAGCTAGAACAGCCTACCTAAACCAGCACAGAACAACTCACCTAAACCAACCTTAAACAACCTAAACCAGTCTGCCTTCAAAAACTTCAATCAGCCACCTACAACCTAAGCAGAACCTTAAACAATCTACGACAAATTACCTAAACCAACCTAAACCAAACAAAAGAAACCAACCTAAACACCCTAAAACAAACCTACCCAAACCAAATGATCTAAAAAATCCTACCTAAAACAATCTAAAACTACATAAACCGGCATTTCTCAGCCAACCTCAAGCAACCTGTAACCAAACAAGCTAAACAAACCCAAACCAACCAATCTTAACCTAAAACAACCATTAAACAACCTCAAACAACTTCAAAACAATCTGATAAAGGATAAAACTACCTAAAGCAACCCATCTAAACCAACCTCAAAAACAGGAAATCGAATGACACAACCTGACCAAAATGACCTCAAGCAAACAACCCAAAGCTAAATAGAACCACTGAAACCAGCCTACAATCGCCAAGCTAAAAACCAATCTAAATCAACTAAACTTCAACAACGAAGCTAAAACCCCCTAAAAAACCCCAACAACCAAACTCCAACCACCAGCCACCCTACCCCATGCAGTGTCTCACTTGGATGTGTCTGCAGTCTTGGAAGCTTGACTACCCCAGGTTCTCCTACAAATGGACCCTGAGCTTGTTTGGAGGTTCTCAAGCACAGCGCAGCTACCGTATCCCCTTGACCTAGCAATGGTTCGCCTCTAGCGGGGAAGGTCGTCCTCTTTGAGCAAGGCAGGGAAACACGTGGAGCAGGGAAGGAGGACGGGGACATCTGCTGAGACAGCACAAACAGCCCCATCGAGCCTGGTGATTAGTGGGGGGACGCATGTCCCAGCGAGATTGCAGTCACATCCAAATCATCCAGACACAACCTAAAACCAACAAAACACCATGTAAATCTAACCAAAGCACCTAAAGCACCCTCAACAACCAATCTAAACCACCCCAACCTGAAGGAACCCATCTTCAAACATGCAACGTAAAAAACACTGCCTAAAACAACCTACCAAAAAGGAACTAAACCAACCTAAACCAAACAACCTGAACCAACCTCAACAGAAACCCTTCAGGCAACCTAAACAATGTAAACCAAACCTGCCGAAACCAACCTACCTGAAAACACAGACACCCACCAACCCACCTAAACCGCCTACTGAAAACAAACAACCTAAAATAACCAACCAACTTAAAATCATCTAAACAAACCTAAACCAAACTACTGAAAACGGCCTCAACGAAAACAGCTTCAGATACGCCACCTACAACAACCAACGGAAGACACCTTCAACCAAAAATCACCTACATCAAGCAACCTGAACCCACCAGCCTTCGACAACCAGCCTCTCACAACCACCCTCAAAGAACCTGCCTCAAACCAACCTCAAACGACCGCAACAAACTGAACCAAGCTCGTAAAACCAGAAACCTCAACCAAACTAACGCAACCAGTGCTAAAGAAGCGTCAGAAAACAGCACCAACCAAAGAACCCAGCAAAACCAAGAAAAGTAAACCTCCAAAGCTAAACAACACACATCAGCGGTAAGAAAATCACATCACACAGCCTAAACCAACCCACCTAAACTAACCAACCGAAACCAAGCTAAACCATCAAACCTGAAACAAGCAATCTAAGACCCCCTACCTCAACCAAACTTAAAAACGTATAAACTGACCTAAACCAACCAAATGAAACCAACTTAGAAAAACCCAACAAAACCAAAACAACAATGGAAACAACATCAACAACAGAAACAGAACACCAAACAAGGTAGAAAGAAACAAGCAAAACCCAAGCAAGTTACAGACCAAGAAGGCAGATGTAGGAAGCAGCACGCAGAGATGTTGCATGGGGACCCAGTGCTTTGGAGCAGCCACTGGTGTCCTGTCAGGAACAGGAAGGATTCGCAGCTGCCACTCGGCACCTCTCCCTGCGGGCAACACCAGCGCCTGGCAGGGACCAGAGCGCTTCTCGTGCACCCTGCCCAAGAAGCACAGCAGCCAAACAAGGTGTGCAAGGCAAAACATCTGCTCGCCATCGCTACATGTGATGCTTTGGAAAAGATCCCACAGTACCACATACCTCTTCTTTGGTGCATGGTCAGTCCCGCGCCTCATTCTCAAGGTCCTCCCTCTTCAGGAACCTGGCAAAGCTTGGCCTCCATTCCTGCTGCTGCTCTCCGCAGCTCTGGGACTTGCCTTTGCCAGCCCGCAAGGGCTGTTTGTTCGAGCTAAACTGAAGAATGCATCAGCCTGCTCCTGGCTACACGTGGGCTTGTGTTAAGGATTGTGAGCATTGGCTCTGAAAAAGAGTGAGAAACGGAAATGACATGGAATAACAGAACACGAAAAAACATAAAATGAAGTAAATTAAAATAAAATAAAACAAAATAAAATAAAATAAAATAGAAACACTTGTATCCATTGCGTTTTGTGTCCTGGAAAGTGGTTTTGAGGGAAGGGTGAAGGAAGGGAGAGGGAAAGGGGACGGGCAGGGGGGAAGGGAAGGGAAGGCAGAAGAGAAAAGAAAGCCCTGACAGAGCCCTGAGGGCTCCGTGCCCGGAACTGTGCGGGTTTGACTGAAAGTGAACTCATTTTCTTCATGGAGTTAGAAACCTTTCAATTAGTTTGAGAACACGAGATAAAAACATTAGCTCTGTGCTGGGGTGTTAATTGCGCCGGTCTGAGAGCCAAGGGCATTCTGACTGCTCTGCCCACAGATGTGACGTATCGGGGAAGGGGGACAGAGATGGGACAGAGCTGGACTGACATCCAGGCTGATCGAGAAGAGTATTTCATCCCATTAGCGTCACGGTCATTATTTAAGGAGGGAGGGGATCTCTCTCACTCTCTCAGGCGTGCAGTGTAATCTTGATAAACTGGCCACATGGGTCAAGAAAGCCACCTGGCAACCAAACAGACCCATTGCACTCTTCCGCTCAGCACATCAAGACTTGCCCTCTAAGTCTCGGCAATTTCTTGAATATCACCAATAATCAACACAGGTTTCAAACAGCAACATGGCATGACAAAATAATACATACTTCTCTTTAAGTCCGCTCCTTTTTTTAAATCTTTGCCTAGACCTTCAGGAAATGTCAAACCAAACTAACTACCCAGCAGTTCAACACGCAACCCACGCAAAATAAAGGCTACCCACGAGGAACCCCGTTACAAGTATCAGTCGTGCAACTGCTACTCTGTGGCACGGCTGCCCTGAACCGATCAGCCCTAGAGATGAAGCCCGAGGGAGACACCACTCAGCCGGCAAATATTCCAAAAACACGTTTTGCTCACAGATCTTACAGCAAGTTTTCCCTCGGCAAACAAAAGATTAAACAGCAGCAACAAGCAGAAATAATACTCACAAGTCTGTGACTCACAAGAGGGCTGTTGCACGAAGGATTTCTGGAAACGCTTGACCATCCATAGAAGTGGCTTGGAGCCACAAAAGCCCTGTCTCTTCAAACACGTTTTGCATTCTTCACACTACAGCACTAAAGAAAGATCAGAATCCCTCAGCATAGTACAATTCTGCAATACAGCGACCGGGTTGGTCGTGCTGCTAAGACACCTTGTCCAAAGATCTGCAGCTCTTGCTCTTTGCTGAAGACAAAAGGCCGATGAGTCGGTTCCAGCAGAGGCAAACCAAATCTAAGCACTGACAGGGCTGCAGAGCAAAATGGCCCCGCAATGGGGCCTCGTGGCCCCGGGGGCCGCCATGCCGGCCACCGCAGCGGCCGTTGGGGACGCCACGAGCCTCTGTGATGGCAGTTGGAGCACAGCTGTGCCAGCTGCGCCATCGCTCCGAGAGAAGAGGCCGCAGACGACAGCGCCGGATCGACGCGAAGAAGAGAGAGGAGGCTCAGGGACCCCCTGGGATGGCTCCGCCGCCCAAACGGCGGCTGCCTGGCGGGAGCAGCAGCACCGCCCACAGGCAGGAGGAGCCCATGGAGATTGACCCACCCCGGGAAGAGGCGGAGCCCATGGAGGTGGATCCGCCTCGGCAGGAGGAGGAGGCGATGGAGGTGGATCCGCCTCAGGCAGGGCTGCTGGGGCCCAGCACCAGCATGGCCGGACCGCCTCCGGCGCCGCAGTGCCCTAAGCGCCGCAGGACGGCCGGGGGCTCTCCCAGAGCCCCCAAACAGGCGCCTGGCCGCAAGCGGCGCCGCCCCCGCAGCCGCCACTAGCCACCTCCGGGGGATGGGCCGGACCAGCAGCCGCTCTGGAGCCACAGGTGAGCCCGGCTTCCCAGCCCGCACCCCCGGCCCTCATGCCGGGGCATCTCCTCTGCCCTGGGGCCTGGGGAAGAGGCGAGGAGGGTCGCTGCCATCTTCTGCTCGGCAGCCCCAGAGCACCGGGAGGAGTCCTCAGGAGCCACCACACAGCGGGGGACAGCGCCACAGACGCCAGGACACCCGAGGACAGCGCTGGAGCTTGCCTTCAAGGCAAAAGGTTTTCACATTGCACAAATCATTCAGACTTTTCCTTTCCTTCTCCCTGTATGCAGACTATAGAGTTAATAGAAATATGTAGATATAGAAAATAAAAGCTAGGTGGATGTGTGTGTGCACAGAAGCCCACTGGAGACCGCCAGAGACCGTCGGGGACAGAAGGACACCGTGGGATCTGCACCTTGCCTTATAAAAGGAGAAGTGTGGAGACTTGGAGACGAAACCTGACGAGGTATGCTTGTTATTCAGAGCCTGGTCTTTTGGAACCCTTCTCTTACTCCTCTGATTGGGTGAGATGCAAGGGTCTCCTTTACTTGTGTGTTCTCTGCTCCTCCTCTCCCTCCCCTCTTGCTGTTTTCCTCCGTCATCTCTGTTGTGTCTTCTTGTTGCATTCAGTAATTCTCATCTCTGGCATTTTGGTTTTTTTCCCAGGCTCGGTCAGGAATTCTTGACAGGACTACCGGAAGGAGTTTTTGAAGGTCAGAGGCATTTGGGCACTCTCGGCAGTCCGGGAGATGGCTCCGGCTCAAGGTAGGACAGGGTAGGATAGGCTAGGGCTTGGGCAGGTCCTGGGGGGCGTGAGCAGCTTGTGCATGGGACGAGGAGCCAGGTCTGGCTCACATGCTCAGGGAACAGCCGATCGCCAGCACTGGGGTCAGGAAGGAATTTTTTCCCCCGGGGCAGATTGGCACTGGTCCCCGGGGGTTTTTTGCCTTCCTCTGCAGCGCTGAGCATGACCACTTTGCAGAGCTCCTCTGGGCCCTTTTGGCTCGGTTCCTGCCTGCTGCTCAAGCACCAGGAAGATGGCCTCTCGTGCCCCGCAGCTGGGGGGAGGAAGGCTTTTTTTCCCCCCGAGGTGGGACAGCAAGCGTCTCCGGGGGTTTTTTGCCTTCCTCTGCAGCGCTGAGCACGGCCCCTTGCCACGGCTTCTTTGGGCCATTTGGGCTGGGCGCCTGCTGCTCCACGAGGTGGCCCTAAACTTAGCTAGAACAGCCTATCCAAAGCAGCATAGAACTAATCGCCTAAACCAACCTTAAAGAAGTGCAAGGAACTAACCCGCCTTCAAGAAGCTAAAATAAACTGAAACTAAACACTTGTATCCCTTGTGTTTTGTGTCCTTGAAAGTGTTTTGGAGTCGGGAAAGGGGGGAGTCAGGGAGAGTCGGGTGGACGTTGGGGAAGGGGGACGGCGGGGGGGGGAAGGAGGCGGGACGGCGGGGGGGGGGAAGGAGGCGGGACGGCGGGGGGGGGGAAGGAGGCGGGACGGCGGGGGGGGGGAAGGAGGCGGGACGGCGGGGGGGGGGAAGGAGGCGGGACGGCGGAGGGGGGAAGGAGGCGGGACGGCGGGGGGGGGAAGGCGGGGAGGGGAGGCGGGACGAGTGGGAGGGGGGAGGGGCGGCGGGACGGCGGGGGGGGGAAGGAGGCGGGCCGGGGGGGGGAAGGAGGCGGGCCGGGGGGGGGCAAGGAGGCGGGCCGGGGGGGGGCAAGGAGGCGGGAAGGAGGCGGGAAGGAGGCGGGACGGCGGGGGGGTAGGAGGCGGGACGGCGGGGGGTAGGAGGCGGGACGGGGGGGGGTAGGAGGCGGGACGGGGGGGGGAAGGAGGCGGGACGGGGGGGGGGAAGGAGGCGGGGCGGGGGGGGAAGGAGGCGGGGCGGGGGGGGAAGGAGGCGGGAAGGAGGCGGGACGGGGGGGGGAAGGAGGCGGGAAGGAGGCGGGAAGGAGGCGGGACGGGGGAGATACGGTGAGGGGAAGCGGGACGGGGGGTAGAGGCGGGGCGGGGGGGAACCGGACGGGGGGGGATGGTAGATGCGGGACCGGGGGGTGGACGGGAGGGGCGGGGAACGGAGAGGCGGGAGATCGGGAGGGAAGCGGGAGAGAGGGAGACGGGGAGAGGCGGGAGGGGGGGAGACGGGGCGAGGCGGGAGTATGGGAGAGGCGGGAGGGGAGGAGACGGGGAGGGAGGGTGGACGGGGGGGGAGGGAGGTGCGAGACGGGAGGGGGGAGAAGGGTATGGCTGCCCTGAACCGATCACCCCCTAGAGATGAAGTCCAAGGGAGACACCACTCAGCTGGCAAATATTCCAAAAACACGTTTTGCTCACAGATCTTACAGCAAGTTTTCCCTCAGCAAACAAAACATTAAACAGCAACAACAAGCAGAAATAATACTCACAAGTCTGAACCATCTTCTAAGGGATTTTCCCGTACCGGCCGACACCGCCGGACCCGGCGGGCACACCCGCTGCCCCCGCTCCAGCTGCCCGCCAAGCGGCGGCGCCGGCCCCGCCACCCACGCGTGCCCACAAGCGGCCTCGCCCTCCCCGCCCGCCCGCCCGCCGGGCACAAGACGGACGCCAGCGCAGCCCAGCCCGGGCACCGGGAGAGCCGCCTCCCGCAAAGACCGACCCAGCAGCCCCGACGAGCGGATGGCGGAGCCGTCGCTCCTCGGCCCCGCCCCGTGTTCCGGTAAACGCGGGAACGAGCGGGAGTCGCGCGGTTTGGCTGCTCCCGAGAGAGAGTTGGAGGAAAAACTCTTCCCGCCCCCTGTCCCTTCTTCTCCAGCCGGGCAGCCCCCTGGAGCTGCCGCCGCTACAACCGCTGCCGACAGCCCGGTGGCCCCGATGTGCCACCCCGCCCTTCCATCGGGCTTTTTCTTGTGCGTGGAGTGGCCGGTGGAGACTTTTCCGTGCTGTGTGTCACAGCTACTTGATGTGCTGATTTTTTTCCCACCCTATTTTCTCATTAACTCACAAGAAGGTTGTGGCAAGAACACCCGTTTCCGGAAACGCTTGAACATCCCTAGAATTGGCTTGGAGCCAAAAAAGCACTGTCTCTTCAAACACGTTTTGCATTCTCCACACTACAGCACTAAAGAAAATCGGTGTTTCCACTTCCACGGCCATTGCACATCCTGTGGCGGGTCAGAGTCCAGAAGCACCGAGCCTTCATAAGCTCTGTCCTCTGCCTCGGAGGGTGACGCTCCCTCCAGAAACGCCCCCGCCTCTCAGAGGAGGGACAGACAGCTGCTGCTGTCCCGGGGCTGCAGGCTGGGCTCTCAAACGAGCCGAGTTCCCAGGTCACTCCCAACAACTCGGCTTTCGGCTCCTGGAGCGAAATGCAACCTTTGCAAGCACCTGATGCCGCTGCCCTGCTGGGCTGGGCACAGGAGCCCTTCGCCGTGACCAGGGCAGGGAGATGCAACGCTGGGCTTGACTCGCTGCGGAGCTGCAGGGCTGCTGTGCCATCCGGCAGCAGAGGGGGATGAAGTGCCAGCTGGGGCAGTGACAGGGACTGTGCCAGTCAGCGCAGGCAGGTGACAGGAACAACCGCGAAGCCACTAATGAAATGCAAAGAGTACAGCACGGGAAAGAGCACTGGATCAGCACCCGGTGGATTGTCCCTTCGTTTTCTGTTGACTATCAGTGTTCTTTATTGAATTATTGATTTCTTTTTACTGATGTATGGTTGGTCATATGCATACGTTTGGGGATTTTTTGGATATTCGTTTTCCTTTCTTCACTGTTTTTGCCAGTGCCTAACCAGACTCTCTTGAATGGAGCTTGGGACTTGATACAAGGCTTTGTGCAAATTTGGAAGCAGAGGGACCAGGGGATGTGTCTCCAGCAATACTACAGCGTGTTTCAAAAACACGGTCCCAATTTCACACGCAGAGTGATTTCCAATTGGGTCCATCTTTCCGAAACATCCTGTGCCTGGGGAGAGTTGTGGAAACAAACTTGAGATGGGTCCTATGTTACCTCTGTTCCTGCTCCTCGTCCCATAGTGCCGTGGCGGGATTCCTCCTCTGAGGGTGGTTCTTTTGAAGTAAATAAAACGTCTGTTGGAAGGAATTGTGGGAATTCAAAGACATGGTTCTTACACCTTTGGACAAATGTTTGCGTTAAAAACGGAGGCAAATTTTCTCTCCTTCTCCCTATATATGTGTATGCAGACTGTATAGTTTATAAAGACATGTAAAAATAGAAAATTAAATCGATAAATGTGTGCACACGGAAGCCCACAGGAGACCACCGGAGATTGCTGGAGATTGCAGGAGACTGTCCGGAGACCGAAGGACACCGCTAGAAACCACAGGACACCATTGGCTCTGTGTCTTGGTTTAAAAAGGAAGAAGGTTTTCACATTTCAGCAAACAATTAAGACTTTGGTTTTCTCTCTCCTTCTCCCTATATGTGTGTCTATGGACAATATAGTTTAGAAAAATATGTACATATAGACAATAACAGCTATAAATGCAGGCACAGAGAAGCCCGCTGGAGACCGTGGGAGACTGAAGAAGGCCGCTGGAAACCACAGGACGCCACTGGAGAACGTCGGAGACCAAAGGACACCGTGGGACCTGCACCTTGCCTGAAAAAAGGGAAAGTTTCTTAACATTTTACAAATACTTCAGCCTTTTCCTTTCTCTCTCCCTCTGTAAATACTAGAAATGCAGTACGGGAGGAAGGGAGAAAAAGTCGTCTTTTGAACTTACAATCATTATGATGCGATCTGCTACAATAATCGATTTTGGCATTAAAAGTAACACGCTCCTAGTAAAACATGCTCCTCTAGTAAAAAACCACCAAAGATTTGTATCAGTTCTAGTGTAACATTGTATCTGCTGAGACTGTGGCTTCCCTAGATGTCAGCTGGGGAATAGAGAGGCTGCAGGAAAGTTCGTTGACAGAAAGTGGGAAACGTGGGTTTTTTTTCCCAGTTAACTTTTTCTTCCCCTTTCCTCTTCTTCCCACCCCTGTTTAGGCTCACGACCTTCCAAAAGCTGTTGCGGCAGATCACACACAGGTCCCTGCCGTTTGCTCGAACTCTGTAACACCATCAGGCAGATACGTTCTTGGGATATTGTCTTGCGTGCTGCTGGGCCAAGAAGTGACACGAACGCCGTGTAAACACGGGCAGTGATGGCTCCTGGTCAGCAGTCACAGGCTGGCCTCAGTAATTGCTGTGAGACTAATCCCACACAGGAGCAACAGTATATGCTTCTGCCTTGTCAGCTTCATGAACAGGGCAAGTGGAGGGGAAAAATGCTCTTCTGTTAACTTCAAGTCGTCACCTATGCTATCTGCAGCAATAATCGATTTGTTGAAAAAACTGGGAAACTTTGATTTTTTTTTCCCCCATTAACCCTTTTCCCCCTCTTCCTCTTTTTCCCATCCCTGTTTAGGCTCACAACCTTGCAAAGGCTATTGCAGGAGCTCACACATTTCTTCTGAAGCATCCAGATGCTGAAATGAGGCAGAGAAGTGTGGCCTACTGTCAGAGCAGACCTGAGGCCGAGCAGCAAATGAGAGACTTGGAGACAGAAGCTGACGAGGTATGCTTTTGATTCAGAGCCTGGTCTTTGGGAACCCTTCTATCACTCCTCGGATGGGGTGAGATTCAAGGATCTTGTTTGCTTACGTGTCCTCTGCTCCTCCTCTCCTTCCCCTCTTGCTGTTTTCCTCCGTCATCTCTGCTGTGTCTTCTTGGTGCATTCAGTAATCTCTGGCATTTTGTTTCTTCTTCCCAGGTTTGGGCAGGAATTCGTAACGGGGCTGTAGGAACAAGTACTGGAAGTAAGGCTGGACTGGCAACAAATCCACACTGTGTTTTGGCAAAAGAGGGACACGGTTAGGTTGATTACTCCCCTGTCTTGTAGATGACAGGGACTGATTTGGGGCCAGCACCCCAAAGGCTTCCTCCCAAAGGTGCTGGGCGGAGTTGGGGTGGGCGGGGCTGCACACGCGTGGCTCTGTCACCCCCGTGTCACAATGCCAGCACCCGGCAATGCAGCGCTCACAATGCCCCGAGCAGGACCAAAAGGAGCAGCCGGGTCCCGTGTCCACTGCCAGAGCTGGCCCGGGGGCAGCCGCAACACATCCCACAGGAAGCACTTGAGGAGCTGGTGGAATCACAGGGCAGGGGCTGAGGGAGGAAGAGCTTGCATGAGGCTGCTGGAGGTTCTCCACTGCAAGGTGATCTGCGGGCAGGGCCACCATCCAAGCTCAGCTCACGGATGGAAAACCTTTTGAGCTGGATAGCAGTGGAGAGACAAAGGGCATTTCTTCTGTGCTTGCAACACCCACTGGTGTCCCACCAGGCACAGGAAGGAGTCTTGCCCCCAAGGACCATCAGCTCAGAGGCATTTGGGCACTCTCGGAAGTCCGGGAGATGGCTCCGGCTCGAGGTAGGACAGGGTAGGATAGGCTAGGGCTTGGGCAGGTCCTGGGGGGCGTGAGCAGCCTGTGGGACGAGGAGCCAGGTCTGGCTCACATGCTCAGGGAACAGCCGATCGCCAGCACTGGGGTCAGGAAGGAATTTTTTCCCCCGGGGCAGATTGGCACTGGTCCCCGGGGGTTTTTTGCCTTCCTCTGCAGCACTGAGCACGACCACTTTGCAGAGCTCCTCTGGGCCCTTTTGGCTCGGTTCCTGCCCGCTGCTCAAGCACCAGGAAGATGGCCTCTCGTGCCCCGCAGCTGGGGGGAGGAAGGCTTTTTTGCCTTCCTCTGCAGCGCTGAGCACGGCCCCTTCCCACGGCTGATTTGGGCCATTTGGGCTGGGCGCCTGCTGCTCCACCAGTTGGCCCTAAACTTAGCTAGAACAGCCTACCTAAACCAGCACAGAACAACTCACCTAAACCAACCTTAAACAACCTAAACCAGTCTGCCTTCAAAAACTTCAATCAGCCACCTACAACCTAAGCAGAACCTTAAACAATCTACGACAAATTACCTAAACCAACCTAAACCAAACAAAAGAAACCAACCTAAACACCCTAAAACAATCCTACCCAAACCAAATGATCTTAAAAATCCTACCTACAACAATCTAAAACTACATAAACCGGCATTTCTCAGCCAACCTCAAGCAACCTGTAACCAAACAAGCTAAACAAACCCAAACCAACCAATCTTAACCTAAAACAACCATTAAACAACCTCAAACAACTTCAAAACAATCTGATAAAGGATAAAACTACCTAAAGCAACCCATCTAAACCAACCTCAAAAACAGGAAATCGAATGACACAACCTGACCAAAATGACCTCAAGCAAACAACCCAAAGCTAAATAGAACCACTGAAACCAGCCTACAATCGCCAAGCTAAAAACCAATCTAAATCAACTAAACTTCAACAACGAAGCTAAAACCCCCTAAAAAACCCCAACAACCAAACTCCAACCACCAGCCACCCTACCCCATGCAGTGTCTCACTTGGATGTGTCTGCAGTCTTGGAAGCTTGACTACCCCAGGTTCTCCTACAAATGGACCCTGAGCTTGTTTGGAGGTTCTCAAGCACAGCGCAGCTACCGTATCCCCTTGACCTAGCAATGGTTCGCCTCTAGCGGGGAAGGTCGTCCTCTTTGAGCAAGGCAGGGAAACACGTGGAGCAGGGAAGGAGGACGGGGACATCTGCTGAGACAGCACAAACAGCCCCATCGAGCCTGGTGATTAGTGGGGGGACGCATGTCCCAGCGAGATTGCAGTCACATCCAAATCATCCAGACACAACCTAAAACCAACAAAACACCATGTAAATCTAACCAAAGCACCTAAAGCACCCTCAACAACCAATCTAAACCACCCCAACCTGAAGGAACCCATCTTCAAACATGCAACGTAAAAAACACTGCCTAAAACAACCTACCAAAAAGGAACTAAACCAACCTAAACCAAACAACCTGAACCAACCTCAACAGAAACCCTTCAGGCAACCTAAACAATGTAAACCAAACCTGCCGAAACCAACCTACCTGAAAACACAGACACCCACCAACCCACCTAAACCGCCTACTGAAAACAAACAACCTAAAATAACCAACCAACTTAAAATCATCTAAACAAACCTAAACCAAACTACTGAAAACGGCCTCAACGAAAACAGCTTCAGATACGCCACCTACAACAACCAACGGAAGACACCTTCAACCAAAAATCACCTACATCAAGCAACCTGAACCCACCAGCCTTCGACAACCAGCCTCTCACAATCACCCTCAAAGAACCTGCCTCAAACCAACCTCAAACGACCGCAACAAACTGAACCAAGCTCGTAAAACCAGAAACCTCAACCAAACTAACGCAACCAGTGCTAAAGAAGCGTCAGAAAACAGCACCAACCAAAGAACCCAGCAAAACCAAGAAAAGTAAACCTCCAAAGCTAAACAACATAGATCAGCGGTAAGAAAATCACATCACACAGCCTAAACCAACCCACCTAAACTAACCAACCGAAACCAAGCTAAACCATCAAACCTGAAACAAGCAATCTAAGACCCCCTACCTCAACCAAACTTAAAAACGTATAAACTGACCTAAACCAACCAAATGAAACCAACTTAGAAAAACCCAACAAAACCAAAACAACAATGGAAACAACATCAACAACAGAAACAGAACACCAAACAAGGTAGAAAGAAACAAGCAAAACCCAAGCAAGTTACAGACCAAGAAGGCAGATGTAGGAAGCAGCACGCAGAGATGTTGCATGGGGACCCAGTGCTTTGGAGCAGCCACTGGTGTCCTGTCAGGAACAGGAAGGATTCGCAGCTGCCACTCGGCACCTCTCCCTGCGGGCAACACCAGCGCCTGGCAGGGACCAGAGCGCTTCTCGTGCACCCTGCCCAAGAAGCACAGCAGCCAAACAAGGTGTGCAAGGCAAAACATCTGCTCGCCATCGCTACATGTGATGCTTTGGAAAAGATCCCACAGTACCACATACCTCTTCTTTGGTGCATGGTCAGTCCCGCGCCTCATTCTCAAGGTCCTCCCTCTTCAGGAACCTGGCAAAGCTTGGCCTCCATTCCTGCTGCTGCTCTCTGCAGCTCTGGGACTTGCCTTTGCCAGCCCGCAAGGGCTGTTTGTTCAAGCTAAACTGAAGAATGCATCAGCCTGCTCCTGGCTACACGTGGGCTTGTGTTAAGGATTGTGAGCATTGGCTCTGAAAAAGAGTGAGAAACGGAAATGACATGGAATAACAGAACATGAAAAAACATAAAATGAAGTAAATTAACATAAATAAAATAAAATAAAATAAAATAAAATAAAATAAAATAAAATAAAATAAAAAAAACAACAAAAACACTTGTATCTGTTGCGTTTTGTGTCCTGGAAAGTGGTTTTGAGGGAAGAGTGAAGGAAGGGAGAGGGAAAGGGGACGGGCAGGGGGGAAGGGAAGAGAAGGCAGAAGAGAAAAGAAAGCCCTGACAGAGCCCTGAGAGCTCCGTACCCGAAATTGTGTGGGTTTGACTGAAAGTGAATTCATTTCCTTCATGGAGTGAGAAACCTTTCTTTTTCACAGCTCGCACAGTCATTATTTGAATTAGTTTGAAAACACGAGATAACACCCCAGCACAGAGCTAATGTTTTTAATTGCGCCGGTCTGAGAGCCAAGGGCATTCTGACTGCTCTGCCCACAGATGTGACGTATCGGGGAAGGGGGACAGAGATGGGACAGAGCTGGACTGACATCCAGGCTGATCGATACGAGTATTTCATCCCATTAGCGTCACGGTCATTATTTAAGGAGGGAGGGGATCTCTCTCACTCTCTCAGGCGTGCAGTGTAATCTTGATAAACTGGCCACATGGGTCAAGAAAGCCACCTGGCAACCAAACAGACCCATTGCACTCTTCCGCTCAGCACATCAAGACTTGCCCTCTAAGTCTCGGCAATTCCTTGAATATCACCAATAATCAACCCAGGTTTCAAACAGCAACATGGCATGACAAAATAATACATACTTCTCTTTAAGTCCGCTCCTTCTTTTAATCTTTGCCTAGACCTTCAGGAAATGTCAAACCAAACTAACTACCCAGCAGTTCAACACGCAACCCACGCAAAATAAAGGCTACCCACGAGGAACCCCGTTACAAGTATCAGTCGTGCAACTGCTACTCTGTGGCACGGCTGCCCTGAACCGATCACCCCTAGAGATGAAGCCCGAGGGAGACACCACTCAGCCGGCAAATATTCCAAAAACACGTTTTGCTCACAGATCTTACAGCAAGTTTTCCCTCGGCAAACAAAAGATTAAACAGCAGCAACAAGCAGAAATAATACTCACAAGTCTGTGACTCACAAGAGGGCTGTTGCAAGAAGGATTTCTGGAAACGCTTGACCATCCATAGAAGTGGCTTGGAGCCACAAAAGCCCTGTCTCTTCAAACACGTTTTGCATTCTTCACACTACAGCACTAAAGAAAGATCAGAATCCCTCAGCATAGTACAATTCTGCAATACAGCGACCGGGTTGGTCGTGCTGCTAAGACACCTTGTCCAAAGATCTGCAGCTCTTGCTCTTTGCTGAAGACAAAAGGCCGATGAGTCGGTTCCAGCAGAGGCAAACCAAATCTAAGCACTGACAGGGCTGCAGAGCAAAATGGCCCCGCAATGGGGCCTCGTGGCCCCGGGGGCCGCCATGCCGGCCACCGCAGCGGCCGTTGGGGACGCCACGAGCCTCTGTGATGGCAGTTGGAGCAGAGCTGTGCCAGCTGCGCCATCGCTCCGAGAGAAGAGGCCGCAGACGACAGCGCCGGATCGACGCGAAGAAGAGAGAGGAGGCTCAGGGACCCCCTGGGATGGCTCCGCCGCCCAAACGGCGGCTGCCTGGCGGGAGCAGCAGCACCGCCCACAGGCAGGAGGAGCCCATGGAGATTGACCCACCCCGGGAAGAGGCGGAGCCCATGGAGGTGGATCCGCCTCGGCAGGAGGAGGAGGCGATGGAGGTGGATCCGCCTCAGGCAGGGCTGCTGGGGCCCAGCACCAGCATGGCCGGACCGCCTCCGGCGCCGCAGTGCCCTAAGCGCCGCAGGACGGCCGGGGGCTCTCCCAGAGCCCCCAAACAGGCGCCTGGCCGCAAGCGGCGCCGCCCCCGCAGCCGCCACTAGCCACCTCCGGGGGATGGGCCGGACCAGCAGCCGCTCTGGAGCCACAGGTGAGCCCGGCTTCCCAGCCCGCACCCCCGGCCCTCATGCCGGGGCATCTCCTCTGCCCTGGGGCCTGGGGAAGAGGCGAGGAGGGTCGCTGCCATCTTCTGCTCGGCAGCCCCAGAGCACCGGGAGGAGTCCTCAGGAGCCACCACACAGCGGGGGACAGCGCCACAGACGCCAGGACACCCGAGGACAGCGCTGGAGCTTGCCTTCAAGGCAAAAGGTTTTCACATTGCACAAATCATTCAGACTTTTCCTTTCCTTCTCCCTGTATGCAGACTATAGAGTTAATAGAAATATGTAGATATAGAAAATAAAAGCTAGGTGGATGTGTGTGTGCACAGAAGCCCGCTGGAGACCGCCAGAGACCATCGGGGACAGAAGGACACCGTGGGATCTGCACCTTGCCTTATGAAAGGAGAAGTGTGGAGACTTGGAGACAAAACCTGACGAGGTATGCTTGTTATTCACAGCCTGGTCTTTTGGAACCCTTCTCTTACTCCTCTGATTGGGTGAGATGCAAGGGTCTCCTTTACTTGTGTGTTCTCTGCTCCTCCTCTCCCCCCCCTCTTGCTGTTTTCCTCCGTCATCTCTGTTGTGTCTTATTGTTGCATTCACTAACTCTCATCTCTGGCATTTTGGTTTTTTTCCCAGGTTTGGTCAGGAATTCTTGACAGGACTACCGGAAGGAGTGTTTGAAGGTCAGAGGCATTTGGGCACTCTCGGCAGTCCGGGAGATGGCTCCGGCTCAAGGTAGGACAGGGTAGGATAGGCTAGGGCTTGGGCAGGTCCTGGGGGGCGTGAGCAGCCTGTGCATGGGACGAGGAGCCAGGTCTGGCTCACATGCTCAGGGAACAGCCGATCGCCAGCACTGGGGTCAGGAAGGAATTTTTTCCCCCGGGGCAGATTGGCACTGGTCCCCGGGGGTTTTTTGCCTTCCTCTGCAGCGCTGAGCACGACCACTTTGCAGAGCTCCTCTGGGCCCTTTTGGCTCGGTTCCTGCCTGCTGCTCAAGCACCAGGAAGATGGCCTCTCGTGCCCCGCAGCTGGGGGGAGGAAGGCTTTTTTTCCCCCCGAGGTGGGACAGCAAGCGTCTCCGGGGGTTTTTTGCCTTCCTCTGCAGCGCTGAGCACGGCCCCTTGCCACGGCTTCTTTGGGCCTTTTGGGCTGGGCGCCTGCTGCTCCACGAGGTGGCCCTAAACTTAGCTAGAACAGCCTATCCAAAGCAGCATAGAACTAATCGCCTAAACCAACCTTAAGAAGTGCAAGGAACTAACCCGCCTTCAAGAAGCTAAAATAAACTGAAACTAAACACTTGTATCCCTTGTGTTTTGTGTCGTTGAAAGTGTTTTGGAGTCGGGAAGTGGGGGGGAGTAAGGGAGAGGCGGGTGGACGTTGGGGAAGACGGGGTGAGACGGGGAGGGGGGAGAGAGGCGGGAGGGGGGAGACGGGGAGAGGGGAGAGAGGCGAGAGGGGGGAGACGGGGAGAGGGGAGACAGGGAGAGGGGAGACGGGGAGAGGGGAGAGAGGCGGGAGGGGGGAGAGAGGCGGGAGGGGGGAGAGAGGGGGGAGAGAGGGGGGAGAGAGGGGGGCGAGAGGGGGGAGAGAGGGGGGCGAGAGGGGGGCGAGAGGGGGGAGAGAGGGGGGAGAGAGGGGGGAGAGAGGGGGGAGAGAGGGGAGAGAGGGGGGAGAGAGGCGAGAGGGGGGAGAGAGGGGAGAGGGGGGAGAGAGGGGGGAGAGAGGGGAGAGGGGGGAGAGAGGGGGGAGAGAGGGGGGCGAGAGGGGGGCGAGAGGGGGGAGAGAGGGGAGAGGGGGGAGAGAGGGGGGAGAGAGGGGGGCGAGAGGGGGGCGAGAGGGGGGAGAGAGGCGAGAGGGGGGCGAGAGGGGGGCGAGAGGGGGGCGAGAGGGGGGCGAGAGGGGGGCGAGAGGGGGGCGAGAGGGGGGAGAGAGGGGGGCGAGAGGGGGGAGAGAGGGGGGCGAGAGGGGGGAGAGAGGGGGGAGAGAGGAGAGAGGGGGAGAGAGGGGGGCGAGAGGGGGGCGAGAGGGGGGAGAGAGGGGGGCGAGAGGGGGGCGAGAGGGGGGAGAGAGGGGGGAGAGAGGAGAGAGGGGGGAGAGAGGGGGGCGAGAGGGAGGAGAGAGGGGGGAGAGAGGGGGGCGAGAGGGGGGCGAGAGGGGGGCGAGAGGGGGGCGAGAGGGGGGCGAGAGGGGGCGAGGGAGGAGAGAGGGGGAGAGAGGGGGGCGAGAGGGGGGCGAGAGGGGGGCGAGAGGGGGGCGAGAGGGGGCGAGAGGGGGAGAGAGGGGAGAGGGGGGAGAGAGGGGGGAGAGAGGGGGGAGAGAGGCGAGAGGGGGGAGAGAGGGGGGCGAGAGGGGGGAGAGAGGGGGGCGAGAGGGGGGAGAGAGGGGGGCGAGAGGGGGGAGAGAGGGGGGCGAGAGGGGGGCGAGAGGGGGGCGAGAGGGGGGAGAGAGGGGGCGAGAGGGGGAGAGAGGGGGGAGAGAGGGGGGGAGAGAGGGGAGAGGGGGGAGAGAGGGGGGCGAGAGGGGGGAGAGAGGGGAGAGAGGGGGGCGAGAGGGGGGCGAGAGGGGGCGAGAGGGGGGAGAGAGGGGGGAGAGAGGGGGAGAGAGGGGGGAGAGAGGGGGAGAGAGGGGGGAGAGAGGGGGAGAGGGGGAGAGAGGGGGGCGAGAGGGGGCGAGAGGGGGAGAGAGGGGGGCGAGGAGGGGGAGGGGCGAGAGGGGGAGAGAGGGGGCGAGAGGGGGGGAGGGGGGAGAGGGCGAGAGGGGGGCGAGAGGGGGGCGAGAGGGGGGCGAGAGGGGGGAGAGAGGGGGGTCGGAGGGGAGAGAGGGGGGAGAGAGGGGGGCGAGAGGGGGCGAGAGGGGGAGAGAGGCGAGAGGGGGGCGAGAGGGGGGCGAGAGGGGGAGAGAGAGAGGGGGGAGAGAGGGGGGCGAGAGGGGGGAGAGAGGGGGAGAGAGGGGAGAGGGGGGAGAGAGGGGGCGAGAGGGGGGCGAGAGGGGGGCGAGAGGGAGAGGGGGGAGAGAGGGGGGAGAGAGGCGAGAGGGGGGAGAGAGGGGGAGAGAGGGGGAGAGGGGGGAGAGAGGGGGGAGAGAGGGGAGAGAGGGGGGAGAGAGGGGGAGAGAGGGGGAGAGAGGCGAGAGGGGAGGAGAGAGGGGGGAGAGAGGGGGGGAGAGGAGGGGAGAGAGGGGGGGAGAGAGGCGAGAGGGGGGAGAGAGGGGGGGAGAGGGGGAGGAGAGGGGGAGAGAGGCGAGAGGGGGGAGAGAGGGGGGAGAGAGGGGGGAGAGAGGCGAGAGGGGGAGAGAGGGGGGAGAGAGGGGGCGAGAGGGGGGCGAGAGGGGGCGAGAGGGGGGAGAGAGGGGGCGAGAGGGGGGCGAGAGGGGGGAGAGAGGGGGGAGAGAGGGGGAGAGAGGGGGGAGAGAGGCGAGAGGGGGGCGAGAGGGGGGCGAGAGGGGGGCGAGAGGGGGGAGAGAGGGGGGAGAGAGGGGGGAGAGAGGCGAGAGGGGGGAGAGAGGGGGGCGAGAGGGGGGAGAGAGGGGGGCGAGAGGGGGGAGAGAGGGAGAGGGGGGAGAGAGGGGGGAGAGGGGGGGAGAGAGGGGGGAGAGAGGGGGGAGAGAGGGGGGGCGAGAGGGGAGAGGGGGGAGAGAGGGGGAGAGAGGGGGGCGAGAGGGGGCGAGAGGGGGGAGAGAGGGGGGCGAGAGGGGGGCGAGAGGGGAGAGAGGCGGGAGAGAGGCGGGAGAGGCGGGAGGGGGAGACAGGGGGGAGAGGGGGGAGAGAGGCGGGAGGGGGAGAGAGGGGGGAGAGAGGGGGAGAGAGGGGGGAGAGAGGGGGGAGAGAGGCGGGAGGGGGGGCGGAGGGGGAGAGAGGGGGGAGAGAGGCGGAGGGGGGAGAGAGGGGGGAGAGAGGGGGGAGAGAGGCGGGAGGGGGGAGAGAGGGGGGAGAGAGGCGGGAGGGGGAGAGAGGGGGGAGAGAGGGGGGAGAGAGGGGGGAGAGAGGGGGGAGAGGGAGGAGGGGGAGAGAGGGGGGAGAGAGGGGGGAGAGAGGGGGGAGAGAGGCGGGAGGGGGGAGAGAGGGGGGAGAGAGGCGGGAGGGGGGAGAGAGGCGGGAGGGGGGAGAGAGGCGGGAGGGGGGAGAGAGGGGGGAGAGAGGCGGGAGGGGGGAGAGAGGCGGGAGGGGGAGAGGGGCGGGAGGGGGGAGACGGGGATGGGGGAGAGAGGCGGGAGGGGGGAGACGGGGATGGGGGAGAGAGGCGGGAGGGGGGAGACGGGGATGGGGGAGAGAGGCGGGAGGGGGGAGACGGGGAGAGGGGAGAGAGGCGGGAGGGGGGAGAGAGGCGGGGAGGGGGGAGAGAGGCGGGAGGGGGGAGACGGGGAGAGGGGAGAGAGGCGGGAGGGGGGAGACGGGGAGAGAGGCGGGAGGGGGGAGACGGGGAGAGGGGAGAGAGGCGGGAGAGGGGAGAGAGGCGGGAGGGGGGAGAGAGGCGGGAGGGGGGAGAGAGGCGGGAGGGGGGAGACGGGGAGAGGGGAGAGAGGCGGGAGAGGGGAGAGAGGCGGGAGGGGGGAGAGAGGCGGGAGGGGGGAGAGAGGCGGGAGGGGGGACACGGGGAGAGAGGCGGGAGGGGGGAGAGAGGCGGGAGGGGGGAGAGAGGCGGGAGGGGGGAGAGAGGCGGGAGGGGGGAGAGAGGCGGGAGGGGGGAGACGGGGAGAGAGGCGGGAGAGGGGAGACGGGGAGAGAGGCGGGAGAGGGGAGTGGGGAGGGGGGAGAGAGGCGGAAGGGGGGAGACGGGGAGAGGGGAGAGAGGCGGGAGAGGGGAGACGGGGAGGGGGGAGAGAGGCGGGAGAGGGGAGACGGGGAGGGGGGAGAGAGGCGGGAGGGGGGAGAGAGGCGGGAGGGGGGAGAGAGGCGGGAGGGGGGAGACGGGGAGGGAGGGTGGACGGGGGTGAGGGAGGTGGGAGATGGGAGGGGGGAGAAGGGCATGGCTGCCCTGAACCGATCACCCCCTAGAGATGAAGTCCAAGGGAGACACCACTCAGCTGGCAAATATTCCAAAAGCACGTTTTGCTCACAGATCTTACAGCAAGTTTTCCCTCAGCAAACAAAAGATTAAACAGCAACAACAAGCAGAAATAATACTCACAAGTCTCAACCATCTTCTACGGCATTTTTCCGTACCGTCCGACACCGCCGGACCCGGCGGACACACCCGCTGCCCCCGCTCCAGCTGCCCGCCAAGCGGCGGCGCCGGCCGCGCACCCACGCGTGCCCACAAGCGGCCTCGCCCTCCCCGCCCGCCCGCCGGGCACAAGACGGACCCCAGCGCAGCCCCGCCCGGGCACCGGGAGAGCCGCCTCCCGCAAAGACCGACCCAGCAGCCCCGACGAGCGGATGGCGCAGCCGTCGCTCCTCGGCCCCGCCCCGTGTTCCCGTAAACGCGGGAACGAGCGGGAGTCGCGCGGTTTGGCTGCTCCCGAGAGAGAGTTGGAGGAAAAACTCTTCCCGCCCCCTGTCCCTTCTTCTCCAGCCGGGCAGCCCCCTGGAGCTGCCGCCGCTACAACCGCTGCCGACAGCCCGGTGGCCCCGATGTGCCACCCCGCCCTTCCATCGGGCTTTTTCTTGTGCGTGGGCTGGCCGCTGGAGACTTTTCCGTGCTGTGTGTCACAGCTACTTGATGTGCTGATTTTTTTCCCACCCTATTTTCTCATTAACTCACAAGAAGGTTGTGGCAAGAACACCCGTTTCCGGAAACGCTTGAACATCCCTAGAATTGGCTTGGAGCCAAAAAAGCACTGTCTCTTCAAACACGTTTTGCATTCTTCACACTACAGCACTAAAGAAAATCGGTGTTTCCACTTCCACGGCCATTGCACGTCCTGTGGCGGGTCAGAGTCCAGAAGCACCGAGCCTTCATAAGCTCTGTCCTCTGCCTCGGAGGGTGACGCTCCCTCTAGAAATGCCCCCGCCTCTCAGAGGAGGGACAGACAGCTGCTGCTGTCCCGGGGCTGCAGGCTGGGCTCTCAAACGAGCCGAGTTCCCAGGTCACTCCCAACAACTCGGCTTTCGGCTCCTGGAGCGAAATGCAACCTTTGCAAGCACCTGATGCCGCTGCCCTGCCGGGCTGGGCACAGGAGCCCTTCGCCGTGACCAGGGCAGGGAGATGCAACGCTGGGCTTGACTCGCTGCGGAGCTGCAGGGCTGCTGTGCCATCCGGCAGCAGAGGGGGATGAAGTGCCAGCTGGGGCAGTGACAGGGACTGTGCCAGTCAGCGCAGGCAGGTGACAGGAACAACCGCGAAGCCACTAGTGAAATGCAAAGAGTACAGCATGGGAAAGAGCACTGGATCAGCACCCGGTGGATTGTCCCTTCGTTTTCTGTTGACCATCAGTGTTCTTTATTGAATTATTGATTTCTTTTTACTGATGTACGGTTGGTCATTTTCATACGTTTGGGGATTTTTTGGATATTCGTTTTCCTTTCTTTTACAAGGGGAAAATGGTGTGCGACAAATTTTGATTCATACATGGTACAGGACGAACACTGGTTTTGCCAGTGCCTAACCAGACTCTCTTGAATGGAGCTGGGGACTTGACACAAGGCTTCATGCAAATTTGGAAGCAGAGGGACCAGGGGATGTGTCTCCAGCAATACTACAGGGTGTTTCAAAAACATGGTCCCAATTTCACACGCAGAGTGATTTCCAATTGGGTCCATCTTTCCGAAACATCCTGTGCTTGGGGAGAGTTGTGGAAGCAAACGTGAGATGGGTCCTGTGTCACCTCTGTTCCTGCTCCTCGTCCCATAGTGCCGTGGCGGGATTCCTCCTCTGAAGGTGGTTCTTTTGAAGTAAATAAAACGTCTGTTGGAAGGAATTGTGGGAATTCAAAGACACGGTTCTTACACCTTTGGACAAATGTTTGCGTTAAAAACGCAGGCAAATTTTCTCTCCTTCTCCCTATATACGTGTATGCAGACTGTATAGTTTATAAAGACATGTAAAAATAGAAAATTAAATCGATAAATGTGTGCACACAGAAGCCCACACGAGACCACCGGAGACTGCAGGAGACCGTCGGACACCGCTAGAAACCACAGGACACCATTGGCTCTGTGTCTTGGTTTAAAAAGGAAAAAGGTTTTCACATTTCAGCAAATAATGAAGACTTGGGTTTTCTCCCTCCTTCTCCCGATACGTGTGTCTATGGACAATAGAGTTTAGAAAAATATGTACATACAGACAATAACAGCTATAAATGCATGCACACAGAAGCCCGCTGGAGACCGCCGGAGATTGCAGGAGACCGTGGGAGACTGAAGAAGGCCGCTGGAAACCACAGGACGCCACTGGAGAACGTGGGAGACCAAAGGACACCGTGGGACCTGCACCTTGCCTGAAAAAAGGAAGAGTTTCTTAACATTTTACAAATACTTCAGCCTTTTCCTTTCTCTCTCCCTCTGTAAATACTAGAAATGCAGTACGGGAGGAAGGGAGAAAAAGACGTCTTTTGAACTTACAATCATTATGATGCGATCTGCTACAATAACAGATTTTGACATTAAAACAAACATGCTCCTAGGAAAACATGCTCCTCTAGTAAGAAAACAGGAAAGATTTGTATCAGTTCTAGTGTAACATTGTATCTGATGAGACTGTGGCTTCCCTAGATGTCAGCTGGGGAACAGAGAGGCTGCAGGAGAGTTTGTTGACAGAAAGTGGGAAACGTGGATTTTTTTTTCCCAGTTAACTTTTCCTTTCCCTTTCCTCTTCTTCCCACCCCTGTTTAGGCTCACGACCTTCCAAAAGCTGTTGCGGCAGATCACACACAGGTCCCTGCCGTTTGCTCGAACTCTGTAACACCATCAGGCAGATACGTTATCGGGATATTGTCTTGCGTGCTGCTGGGCCAAGAAGTGACACGAACGCCGTGTAAACACGGGCAGTGATGGCTCCTGGTCAGCAGTCACAGGCTGGCCTCAGTAATTGCTGTGAGACTAATCCCACACAGGAGCAACAGTACATGCTTCTGCCTTGTCAGCTTCATGAACAGGGCAAGTGGAGGGGAAAAATGCTCTTCTGTTAACTTCAAGTCATCACCTATGCTATCTGCAGCAATAATCGATTTGTTGAAAAAACTGGGAAACTTTGATTTTTTTTTTTCCCCCGTTAACGCTTTTCCCCCTCTTCCTCTTTTTCCCATCCCTCTTCAGGCTCATAACCTTGCAAAGGCTATTGCAGCAGCTCACACATTTCTTCTGAAGCATCCAGATGCTGAAATGAGGCAGAGAAATGTGGCCTACTGTCAGAGCAGACCTGAGGCCGAGCAGCAAATTAGAGACGTGGAGAGAGAAGCTTACGAGGTATGCTTTTTATTCAGAATCTGGGCTTTGGGAACCCTTCTATCACTCCTCGGATGGGGTGAGATTCAAGGATCTTGTTTGCTTACATGTCCTCTGCTCCTCCTCTCCTTCCCCTCTTGCTGTTTTCCTCTGTCATCTCTGTTGTGTCTTCTTGTTGCATTCAGTAATCTCATCTCTGGCATTTTGTTTCTTCTTCCCAGGTTTGGTCAGGAATTCGTAACAGGGCTGCAGGAAGAAGTACTGGAAGTAAGGCTGGACTGGCAACAAATCCACACTGTGTTTTGGCAAAAGAGGGACACGGTTAGGTTGATTACTCCCCTGTCTTGTAGATGACAGGGACTGATTTGGGGCCAGCACCCCAAAGGCTTCCTCCATAGGGTGCTGGGCGGAGTTGGGGTGGGCGGGGCTGCACACGCGTGGCTCTGTCACCCCCGTGTCACAATGCCAGCACCCGGCAATGCAGCGCTCACAATGCCCCGAGCAGGACCAAAAGGAGCAGCCGGGTCCCGTGTCCACTGCCAGAGCTGGCCCGGGGGCAGCCCCAACACATCCCACAGGAAGCACTTGAGGAGCTGGTGGAATCACAGGGCAGGGGCTGAGGGAGGAAGAGCTTGCATGAGGCTGCTGGAGGTTCTCCACTGCAAGGTGATCTGCTGGCAGGGCCACCTTCCAAGCTCAGCTCATGGATGGAAATCCTTTTCAACTGGGTAGCGGCGGAGAGACCAAGGGAATTTCTTCTGTGCTTGGAACACCCACTGGTGTCCCACCAGGCACAGGAAGGAGTCTTGCCCCCAAGGTCCATCAGCTCAGAGGCATCTGGGCACTCTCGGAAGTCCGGGAGATGGCTCCGGCTCAAGGTAGGACAGGCTAGGGCTTAGGCAGGTCCTGGGAGGCGTGAGCAGCCTGTGGGACGAGGAGCCAGGTCTGGCTCACATGCTCAGGGAACAGCCGATCGCCAGCACTGGGGTCAGGAAGGAATTTTTTCCCCCGGGGCAGATTGGCACTGGTCCCCGGGGGTTTTTTGCCTTCCTCTGCAGCACTGAGCATGACCACTTTGCACAGCTCCTCTGGGCCCTTTTGGCTCGGTTCCTGCCTGCTGCTCAAGCACCAGGAAGATGGCCTCTCGTGCCCCGCAGCTGGGGGGAGGAAGGCTTTTTTTCCCCCCCAGGTGGGACAGCAAGCGTCTCCGGGGGTTTTTCGCCTTCCTCTGCAGCGCTGAGCACGGCCCCTTGCCACGGCTTCTTTGGGCCTTTTGGGCTGGGCGCCTGCTGCTCCACGAGGTGGCCCTAAACTTAGCTAGAACAGCCTACCTGAATCAGCACAGAACAACTCACCTAAACCAATCTTAAACAACCTAAACCAGTCTGCCTTCAAAAACTTCAATCAGCCACCAACAACCTAAGCAGAACCTTAAACAATCTACAACAAATTACCTAAACCAAACAAAAGAAACCAACCAAAACACCCTAAAACAAACCTACCCAAAACCAAATGATCTAAAATATCCTACCTAAAACAATCTAAAACTACATAAACCGGCATTTCTCAGCCAACCTTAAGCGACCTGTAACCAAACAAGCTAAACAAACCAAAACCAACCAATCTTAACCTAAAACAACCATTAAACAATCTCAAACAACTTCAAAACAATCTGATAAAGGATAAAACTACCTAAAACAACCCATCTAAACCAACCTCAAAAATAGGAAACCAAAAGACATCACCTGACCAAAATGACCTCAAGCAAACAACCCAAAGCCAAATAGAACCACTGAAACCATCCTACAATCGCCAAGCTCAAACCCAATCTAAATCAACTAAACTTCAACAACTAAGCTAAAACCCCCTAAAAAACCTCAACAACCAAACTCCAACCACCAGCCACCCTACCCCATGCAGTGTCTCACTTGGATGTGTCTGCAGTCTTGGAAGCTTGACTACCCCAGGTTCTCCTACAAATGGACCCTGAGCTTGTTTGGAGGTTCTCAAGCACAGCGCAGCTACCGTATCCCCTTGACCTAGCAATGGTTCGCCTCTAGCGGGGAAGGTCGTCCTCTTTGAGCAAGGCAGGGAAACACTTGGAGCAGGGAAGGAGGACGGGGACATCTGCTGCAACAGCACAAACAGCCCCATCGAGCCTGGTGATTAGTGGGGGGACGCATGTCCCAGCGAGATTGCAGTCACATCCAAACCATCCAGACACAACCTAAAACCAACAAAACACAATGTAAATCTAACCAAAGCACCTAAAGCCCCCTCAACAACCAATCTAAACCACCCCAACCTGAAGGAACCCACCTTCAAAACATGCAACGTAAATAACACTGCCTAAAACAACCTATCAAAAAGGAAATAAACCAACCTAAACCAAACAACCTGAACCAACCTCAACAGAAACCCTTCAAACAACTTAAACAGTGTAAACCAAACCTGCCGAAACCAACCTACCTCAAAACACAGACACCCACCAACCCACCTAAACTGCCTACTGAAAACAAACAACCTAAAATAACCAACCAGCCGACCATGTCTCAACTTAAAGTCATCTGAACAAACCTAAACCAAACTACTGAAAACGGCCTCAACGAAAACAGCTTCACATACGCCACCTACAACAACCAACGGAAGACACCTTCAACCAAAAATCACCTACATCAAGCAACCTGAACCCACCAGCCTTCGACAACCAGCCTCTCACAATCACCCTCAAAGAACCTGCCTCAAACCAACCTCAAACGACCGCAACAAGCTGAACCAAGCTCGTAAAACCAGAAACCTCAACCAAACTAACGCAACCAGTGCTAAAGAAGCACCAGAAAACAGCACCAACCAAAGAACCCAGCAAAACCAAGAAAAATAAACCTCCGAAGCTAAACAACACACATCAGCGGTAAGAAAATCACATCACACAGCCTAAACCAACCCACCTAAACTAACCAACCGAAACCAAGCTCAACCATCAAACCTGAAACAAGCAATCTAAGACCGCCAACCTGAACCAAACTTAACAAACCTTAACCTAAAACAACCGGCCTTCAGTGACCTACCAACACACAACCTACGTCATACGGTGTCAAACAACCAGTCTCAAAAAGCCTACCAAAACCAACTCGTATTAACTGACCTAAACCAACCAAATGAAACCAACTTAGCAAAACCCAACAAAACCAAAACAACAATGGAAACAACATCAACAACAAAAACAGAACACCAAACAAGGTAGAAAGAAACAAGCAAAACCCAAACAAGTTACAGACCAAGAAGGCAGATGTAGGAAGCAGCACGCAGAGATGTTGCATGGGGACCCAGTGCTTTGGAGCAGCCACTGGTGTCCTGTCAGGAACAGGAAGGATTCGCAGCTGCCACTCGGCACCTCTCCCTGCGGGCAACACCAGCGCCTGGCAGGGACCAGAGCGCTTCTCGTGCACCCTGCCCAAGAAGCACAGCAGCCAAACAAGGTGTGCAAGGCAAAACATCTGCTCGCCATCGCTACATGTGATGCTTTGGAAAAGATCCCACAGTACCACATACCTCTTCTGTGGTGCATGGTCAGTCCCGCGCCTCATTCTCAAGGTCCTCCCTCTTCAGGAACCTGGCAAAGCTTGGCCTCCATTCCTGCTGCTGCTCTCTGCAGCTCTGGGACTTGCCTTTGCCAGCCCGCAAGGGCTGTTTGTTCAAGCTAAACTGAAGAATGCATCAGCCTGCTCCTGGCTACACGTGGGCTTGTGTTAAGGATTGTGAGCATTGGCTCTGAAAAAGAGTGAGAAACGGAAATGACATGGAATAACAGAACATGAAAAAACATAAAATGAAGTAAATTAACATAAATAAAATAAAATTAAATAAAATTAAATTAAATTAAAAAAAAAAAAAAAAAAACGCTTGTATCTGTTGCGTTTTGTGTCCTGGAAAGTGGTTTTGAGGGAAGAGTGAAGGAAGGGAGAGGGAAAGGGGACGGGCAGGGGGGAAGGGAAGAGAAGGCAGAAGAGAAAAGAAAGCCCTGACAGAGCCCTGAGAGCTCCGTACCCGAAATTGTGTGGGTTTGACTGAAAGTGAATTCATTTCCTTCATGGAGTGAGAAACCTTTCTTTTTCACAGCTCGCACAGTCATTATTTGGAATTAGTTTGAGAACACGAGATAACACCCCAGCACAGAGCTAATGTTTTTAATTGCGCCGGTCTGAGAGCCAAGGGCATTCTGACTGCTCTGCCCACAGATGTGACGTATCGGGGAAGGGGGACAGAGATGGGACAGAGCTGGACTGACATCCAGGCTGATCGAGAAGAGTATTTCATCCCATTAGCGTCACGGTCATTATTTAAGGAGGGAGGGGATCTCTCTCACTCTCTCAGGCGTGCAGTGTAATCTTGATAAACTGGCCACATGGGTCAAGAAAGCCACCTGGCAACCAAACAGACCCATTGCACTCTTCCGCTCAGCACATCAAGACTTGCCCTCTAAGTCTCGGCAATTTCTTGAATATCACCAATAATCAACACAGGTTTCAAACAGCAACATGGCATGACAAAATAATACATACTTCTCTTTAAGTCCGCTCCTTTTTTTAAATCTTTGCCTAGACCTTCAGGAAATGTCAAACCAAACTAACTACCCAGCAGTTCAACACGCAACCCACGCAAAATAAAGGCTACCCACGAGGAACCCCGTTACAAGTATCAGTCGTGCAACTGCTACTCTGTGGCACGGCTGCCCTGAACCGATCACCCCTAGAGATGAAGCCCGAGGGAGACACCACTCAGCCGGCAAATATTCCAAAAACACGTTTTGCTCACAGATCTTACAGCAAGTTTTCCCTCGGCAAACAAAAGATTAAACAGCAGCAACAAGCAGAAATAATACTCACAAGTCTGTGACTCACAAGAGGGCTGTTGCACGAAGGATTTCTGGAAACGCTTGACCATCCATAGAAGTGGCTTGGAGCCACAAAAGCCCTGTCTCTTCAAACACGTTTTGCATTCTTCACACTACAGCACTAAAGAAAGATCAGAATCCCTCAGCATAGTACAATTCTGCAATACAGCGACCGGGTTGGTCGTGCTGCTAAGACACCTTGTCCAAAGATCTGCAGCTCTTGCTCTTTGCTGAAGACAAAAGGCCGATGAGTCGGTTCCAGCAGAGGCAAACCAAATCTAAGCACTGACAGGGCTGCAGAGCAAAATGGCCCCGCAATGGGGCCTCGTGGCCCCGGGGGCCGCCATGCCGGCCACCGCAGCGGCCGTTGGGGACGCCACGAGCCTCTGTGATGGCAGTTGGAGCACAGCTGTGCCAGCTGCGCCATCGCTCCGAGAGAAGAGGCCGCAGACGACAGCGCCGGATCGACGCGAAGAAGAGAGAGGAGGCTCAGGGACCCCCTGGGATGGCTCCGCCGCCCAAACGGCGGCTGCCTGGCGGGAGCAGCAGCACCGCCCACAGGCAGGAGGAGCCCATGGAGATTGACCCACCCCGGGAAGAGGCGGAGCCCATGGAGGTGGATCCGCCTCGGCAGGAGGAGGAGGCGATGGAGGTGGATCCGCCTCAGGCAGGGCTGCTGGGGCCCAGCACCAGCATGGCCGGACCGCCTCCGGCGCCGCAGTGCCCTAAGCGCCGCAGGACGGCCGGGGGCTCTCCCAGAGCCCCCAAACAGGCGCCTGGCCGCAAGCGGCGCCGCCCCCGCAGCCGCCACTAGCCACCTCCGGGGGATGGGCCGGACCAGCAGCCGCTCTGGAGCCACAGGTGAGCCCGGCTTCCCAGCCCGCACCCCCGGCCCTCATGCCGGGGCATCTCCTCTGCCCTGGGGCCTGGGGAAGAGGCGAGGAGGGTCGCTGCCATCTTCTGCTCGGCAGCCCCAGAGCACCGGGAGGAGTCCTCAGGAGCCACCACACAGCGGGGGACAGCGCCACAGACGCCAGGACACCCGAGGACAGCGCTGGAGCTTGCCTTCAAGGCAAAAGGTTTTCACATTGCACAAATCATTCAGACTTTTCCTTTCCTTCTCCCTGTATGCAGACTATAGAGTTAATAGAAATATGTAGATATAGAAAATAAAAGCTAGGTGGATGTGTGTGTGCACAGAAGCCCACTGGAGACCGCCAGAGACCGTCGGGGACAGAAGGACACCGTGGGATCTGCACCTTGCCTTATAAAAGGAGAAGTGTGGAGACTTGGAGACGAAACCTGACGAGGTATGCTTGTTATTCAGAGCCTGGTCTTTTGGAACCCTTCTCTTACTCCTCTGATTGGGTGAGATGCAAGGGTCTCCTTTACTTGTGTGTTCTCTGCTCCTCCTCTCCCTCCCCTCTTGCTGTTTTCCTCCGTCATCTCTGTTGTGTCTTCTTGTTGCATTCAGTAATTCTCATCTCTGGCATTTTGGTTTTTTTCCCAGGCTCGGTCAGGAATTCTTGACAGGACTACCGGAAGGAGTTTTTGAAGGTCAGAGGCATTTGGGCACTCTCGGCAGTCCGGGAGATGGCTCCGGCTCAAGGTAGGACAGGGTAGGATAGGCTAGGGCTTGGGCAGGTCCTGGGGGGCGTGAGCAGCTTGTGCATGGGACGAGGAGCCAGGTCTGGCTCACATGCTCAGGGAACAGCCGATCGCCAGCACTGGGGTCAGGAAGGAATTTTTTCCCCCGGGGCAGATTGGCACTGGTCCCCGGGGGTTTTTTGCCTTCCTCTGCAGCGCTGAGCATGACCACTTTGCAGAGCTCCTCTGGGCCCTTTTGGCTCGGTTCCTGCCTGCTGCTCAAGCACCAGGAAGATGGCCTCTCGTGCCCCGCAGCTGGGGGGAGGAAGGCTTTTTTTCCCCCCGAGGTGGGACAGCAAGCGTCTCCGGGGGTTTTTTGCCTTCCTCTGCAGCGCTGAGCACGGCCCCTTGCCACGGCTTCTTTGGGCCATTTGGGCTGGGCGCCTGCTGCTCCACGAGGTGGCCCTAAACTTAGCTAGAACAGCCTATCCAAAGCAGCATAGAACTAATCGCCTAAACCAACCTTAAAGAAGTGCAAGGAACTAACCCGCCTTCAAGAAGCTAAAATAAACTGAAACTAAACACTTGTATCCCTTGTGTTTTGTGTCCTTGAAAGTGTTTTGGAGTCGGGAAAGGGGGGAGTCAGGGAGAGTCGGGTGGACGTTGGGGAAGGGGGACGGCGGGGGGGGGAAGGAGGCGGGACGGCGGGGGGGGGAAGGAGGCGGGACGGCGGGGGGGGGGAAGGAGGCGGGACGGCGGGGGGGGGGAAGGAGGCGGGACGGCGGGGGGGGGGAAGGAGGCGGGACGGCGGAGGGGGGAAGGAGGCGGGACGGCGGGGGGGGGAAGGCGGGGAGGGGAGGCGGGACGAGTGGGAGGGGGGAGGGGCGGCGGGACGGCGGGGGGGGGGAAGGAGGCGGGCCGGGGGGGGGAAGGAGGCGGGCCGGGGGGGGGCAAGGAGGCGGGCCGGGGGGGGGCAAGGAGGCGGGAAGGAGGCGGGAAGGAGGCGGGACGGCGGGGGGGTAGGAGGCGGGACGGCGGGGGGTAGGAGGCGGGACGGGGGGGGGTAGGAGGCGGGACGGGGGGGGGAAGGAGGCGGGACGGGGGGGGGGAAGGAGGCGGGGCGGGGGGGGAAGGAGGCGGGGCGGGGGGGGAAGGAGGCGGGAAGGAGGCGGGACGGGGGGGGGAAGGAGGCGGGAAGGAGGCGGGAAGGAGGCGGGACGGGGGAGATACGGTGAGGGGAAGCGGGACGGGGGGTAGAGGCGGGGCGGGGGGGAACCGGACGGGGGGGGATGGTAGATGCGGGACCGGGGGGTGGACGGGAGGGGCGGGGAACGGAGAGGCGGGAGATCGGGAGGGAAGCGGGAGAGAGGGAGACGGGGAGAGGCGGGAGGGGGGGAGACGGGGCGAGGCGGGAGTATGGGAGAGGCGGGAGGGGAGGAGACGGGGAGGGAGGGTGGACGGGGGGGGAGGGAGGTGCGAGACGGGAGGGGGGAGAAGGGTATGGCTGCCCTGAACCGATCACCCCCTAGAGATGAAGTCCAAGGGAGACACCACTCAGCTGGCAAATATTCCAAAAACACGTTTTGCTCACAGATCTTACAGCAAGTTTTCCCTCAGCAAACAAAACATTAAACAGCAACAACAAGCAGAAATAATACTCACAAGTCTGAACCATCTTCTAAGGGATTTTCCCGTACCGGCCGACACCGCCGGACCCGGCGGGCACACCCGCTGCCCCCGCTCCAGCTGCCCGCCAAGCGGCGGCGCCGGCCCCGCCACCCACGCGTGCCCACAAGCGGCCTCGCCCTCCCCGCCCGCCCGCCCGCCGGGCACAAGACGGACCCCAGCGCAGCCCAGCCCGGGCACCGGGAGAGCCGCCTCCCGCAAAGACCGACCCAGCAGCCCCGACGAGCGGATGGCGGAGCCGTCGCTCCTCGGCCCCGCCCCGTGTTCCGGTAAACGCGGGAACGAGCGGGAGTCGCGCGGTTTGGCTGCTCCCGAGAGAGAGTTGGAGGAAAAACTCTTCCCGCCCCCTGTCCCTTCTTCTCCAGCCGGGCAGCCCCCTGGAGCTGCCGCCGCTACAACCGCTGCCGACAGCCCGGTGGCCCCGATGTGCCACCCCGCCCTTCCATCGGGCTTTTTCTTGTGCGTGGAGTGGCCGGTGGAGACTTTTCCGTGCTGTGTGTCACAGCTACTTGATGTGCTGATTTTTTTCCCACCCTATTTTCTCATTAACTCACAAGAAGGTTGTGGCAAGAACACCCGTTTCCGGAAACGCTTGAACATCCCTAGAATTGGCTTGGAGCCAAAAAAGCACTGTCTCTTCAAACACGTTTTGCATTCTCCACACTACAGCACTAAAGAAAATCGGTGTTTCCACTTCCACGGCCATTGCACATCCTGTGGCGGGTCAGAGTCCAGAAGCACCGAGCCTTCATAAGCTCTGTCCTCTGCCTCGGAGGGTGACGCTCCCTCCAGAAACGCCCCCGCCTCTCAGAGGAGGGACAGACAGCTGCTGCTGTCCCGGGGCTGCAGGCTGGGCTCTCAAACGAGCCGAGTTCCCAGGTCACTCCCAACAACTCGGCTTTCGGCTCCTGGAGCGAAATGCAACCTTTGCAAGCACCTGATGCCGCTGCCCTGCTGGGCTGGGCACAGGAGCCCTTCGCCGTGACCAGGGCAGGGAGATGCAACGCTGGGCTTGACTCGCTGCGGAGCTGCAGGGCTGCTGTGCCATCCGGCAGCAGAGGGGGATGAAGTGCCAGCTGGGGCAGTGACAGGGACTGTGCCAGTCAGCGCAGGCAGGTGACAGGAACAACCGCGAAGCCACTAATGAAATGCAAAGAGTACAGCACGGGAAAGAGCACTGGATCAGCACCCGGTGGATTGTCCCTTCGTTTTCTGTTGACTATCAGTGTTCTTTATTGAATTATTGATTTCTTTTTACTGATGTATGGTTGGTCATATGCATACGTTTGGGGATTTTTTGGATATTCGTTTTCCTTTCTTCACTGTTTTTGCCAGTGCCTAACCAGACTCTCTTGAATGGAGCTTGGGACTTGATACAAGGCTTTGTGCAAATTTGGAAGCAGAGGGACCAGGGGATGTGTCTCCAGCAATACTACAGCGTGTTTCAAAAACACGGTCCCAATTTCACACGCAGAGTGATTTCCAATTGGGTCCATCTTTCCGAAACATCCTGTGCCTGGGGAGAGTTGTGGAAACAAACTTGAGATGGGTCCTATGTTACCTCTGTTCCTGCTCCTCGTCCCATAGTGCCGTGGCGGGATTCCTCCTCTGAGGGTGGTTCTTTTGAAGTAAATAAAACGTCTGTTGGAAGGAATTGTGGGAATTCAAAGACATGGTTCTTACACCTTTGGACAAATGTTTGCGTTAAAAACGGAGGCAAATTTTCTCTCCTTCTCCCTATATATGTGTATGCAGACTGTATAGTTTATAAAGACATGTAAAAATAGAAAATTAAATCGATAAATGTGTGCACACGGAAGCCCACAGGAGACCACCGGAGATTGCTGGAGATTGCAGGAGACTGTCCGGAGACCGAAGGACACCGCTAGAAACCACAGGACACCATTGGCTCTGTGTCTTGGTTTAAAAAGGAAGAAGGTTTTCACATTTCAGCAAACAATTAAGACTTTGGTTTTCTCTCTCCTTCTCCCTATATGTGTGTCTATGGACAATATAGTTTAGAAAAATATGTACATATAGACAATAACAGCTATAAATGCAGGCACAGAGAAGCCCGCTGGAGACCGTGGGAGACTGAAGAAGGCCGCTGGAAACCACAGGACGCCACTGGAGAACGTCGGAGACCAAAGGACACCGTGGGACCTGCACCTTGCCTGAAAAAAGGGAAAGTTTCTTAACATTTTACAAATACTTCAGCCTTTTCCTTTCTCTCTCCCTCTGTAAATACTAGAAATGCAGTACGGGAGGAAGGGAGAAAAAGTCGTCTTTTGAACTTACAATCATTATGATGCGATCTGCTACAATAATCGATTTTGGCATTAAAAGTAACACGCTCCTAGTAAAACATGCTCCTCTAGTAAAAAACCACCAAAGATTTGTATCAGTTCTAGTGTAACATTGTATCTGCTGAGACTGTGGCTTCCCTAGATGTCAGCTGGGGAATAGAGAGGCTGCAGGAAAGTTCGTTGACAGAAAGTGGGAAACGTGGGTTTTTTTTCCCAGTTAACTTTTTCTTCCCCTTTCCTCTTCTTCCCACCCCTGTTTAGGCTCACGACCTTCCAAAAGCTGTTGCGGCAGATCACACACAGGTCCCTGCCGTTTGCTCGAACTCTGTAACACCATCAGGCAGATACGTTCTTGGGATATTGTCTTGCGTGCTGCTGGGCCAAGAAGTGACACGAACGCCGTGTAAACACGGGCAGTGATGGCTCCTGGTCAGCAGTCACAGGCTGGCCTCAGTAATTGCTGTGAGACTAATCCCACACAGGAGCAACAGTATATGCTTCTGCCTTGTCAGCTTCATGAACAGGGCAAGTGGAGGGGAAAAATGCTCTTCTGTTAACTTCAAGTCGTCACCTATGCTATCTGCAGCAATAATCGATTTGTTGAAAAAACTGGGAAACTTTGATTTTTTTTTCCCCCATTAACCCTTTTCCCCCTCTTCCTCTTTTTCCCATCCCTGTTTAGGCTCACAACCTTGCAAAGGCTATTGCAGGAGCTCACACATTTCTTCTGAAGCATCCAGATGCTGAAATGAGGCAGAGAAGTGTGGCCTACTGTCAGAGCAGACCTGAGGCCGAGCAGCAAATGAGAGACTTGGAGACAGAAGCTGACGAGGTATGCTTTTGATTCAGAGCCTGGTCTTTGGGAACCCTTCTATCACTCCTCGGATGGGGTGAGATTCAAGGATCTTGTTTGCTTACGTGTCCTCTGCTCCTCCTCTCCTTCCCCTCTTGCTGTTTTCCTCCGTCATCTCTGCTGTGTCTTCTTGGTGCATTCAGTAATCTCTGGCATTTTGTTTCTTCTTCCCAGGTTTGGGCAGGAATTCGTAACGGGGCTGTAGGAACAAGTACTGGAAGTAAGGCTGGACTGGCAACAAATCCACACTGTGTTTTGGCAAAAGAGGGACACGGTTAGGTTGATTACTCCCCTGTCTTGTAGATGACAGGGACTGATTTGGGGCCAGCACCCCAAAGGCTTCCTCCCAAAGGTGCTGGGCGGAGTTGGGGTGGGCGGGGCTGCACACGCGTGGCTCTGTCACCCCCGTGTCACAATGCCAGCACCCGGCAATGCAGCGCTCACAATGCCCCGAGCAGGACCAAAAGGAGCAGCCGGGTCCCGTGTCCACTGCCAGAGCTGGCCCGGGGGCAGCCGCAACACATCCCACAGGAAGCACTTGAGGAGCTGGTGGAATCACAGGGCAGGGGCTGAGGGAGGAAGAGCTTGCATGAGGCTGCTGGAGGTTCTCCACTGCAAGGTGATCTGCGGGCAGGGCCACCATCCAAGCTCAGCTCACGGATGGAAATCCTTTTGAGCTGGATAGCAGTGGAGAGACAAAGGGCATTTCTTCTGTGCTTGCAACACCCACTGGTGTCCCACCAGGCACAGGAAGGAGTCTTGCCCCCAAGGACCATCAGCTCAGAGGCATTTGGGCACTCTCGGAAGTCCGGGAGATGGCTCCGGCTCGAGGTAGGACAGGGTAGGATAGGCTAGGGCTTGGGCAGGTCCTGGGGGGCGTGAGCAGCCTGTGGGACGAGGAGCCAGGTCTGGCTCACATGCTCAGGGAACAGCCGATCGCCAGCACTGGGGTCAGGAAGGAATTTTTTCCCCCGGGGCAGATTGGCACTGGTCCCCGGGGGTTTTTTGCCTTCCTCTGCAGCACTGAGCACGACCACTTTGCAGAGCTCCTCTGGGCCCTTTTGGCTCGGTTCCTGCCCGCTGCTCAAGCACCAGGAAGATGGCCTCTCGTGCCCCGCAGCTGGGGGGAGGAAGGCTTTTTTGCCTTCCTCTGCAGCGCTGAGCACGGCCCCTTCCCACGGCTGATTTGGGCCATTTGGGCTGGGCGCCTGCTGCTCCACCAGTTGGCCCTAAACTTAGCTAGAACAGCCTACCTAAACCAGCACAGAACAACTCACCTAAACCAACCTTAAACAACCTAAACCAGTCTGCCTTCAAAAACTTCAATCAGCCACCTACAACCTAAGCAGAACCTTAAACAATCTACGACAAATTACCTAAACCAACCTAAACCAAACAAAAGAAACCAACCTAAACACCCTAAAACAATCCTACCCAAACCAAATGATCTTAAAAATCCTACCTACAACAATCTAAAACTACATAAACCGGCATTTCTCAGCCAACCTCAAGCAACCTGTAACCAAACAAGCTAAACAAACCCAAACCAACCAATCTTAACCTAAAACAACCATTAAACAACCTCAAACAACTTCAAAACAATCTGATAAAGGATAAAACTACCTAAAGCAACCCATCTAAACCAACCTCAAAAACAGGAAATCGAATGACACAACCTGACCAAAATGACCTCAAGCAAACAACCCAAAGCTAAATAGAACCACTGAAACCAGCCTACAATCGCCAAGCTAAAAACCAATCTAAATCAACTAAACTTCAACAACGAAGCTAAAACCCCCTAAAAAACCCCAACAACCAAACTCCAACCACCAGCCACCCTACCCCATGCAGTGTCTCACTTGGATGTGTCTGCAGTCTTGGAAGCTTGACTACCCCAGGTTCTCCTACAAATGGACCCTGAGCTTGTTTGGAGGTTCTCAAGCACAGCGCAGCTACCGTATCCCCTTGACCTAGCAATGGTTCGCCTCTAGCGGGGAAGGTCGTCCTCTTTGAGCAAGGCAGGGAAACACGTGGAGCAGGGAAGGAGGACGGGGACATCTGCTGAGACAGCACAAACAGCCCCATCGAGCCTGGTGATTAGTGGGGGGACGCATGTCCCAGCGAGATTGCAGTCACATCCAAATCATCCAGACACAACCTAAAACCAACAAAACACCATGTAAATCTAACCAAAGCACCTAAAGCACCCTCAACAACCAATCTAAACCACCCCAACCTGAAGGAACCCATCTTCAAACATGCAACGTAAAAAACACTGCCTAAAACAACCTACCAAAAAGGAACTAAACCAACCTAAACCAAACAACCTGAACCAACCTCAACAGAAACCCTTCAGGCAACCTAAACAATGTAAACCAAACCTGCCGAAACCAACCTACCTGAAAACACAGACACCCACCAACCCACCTAAACCGCCTACTGAAAACAAACAACCTAAAATAACCAACCAACTTAAAATCATCTAAACAAACCTAAACCAAACTACTGAAAACGGCCTCAACGAAAACAGCTTCAGATACGCCACCTACAACAACCAACGGAAGACACCTTCAACCAAAAATCACCTACATCAAGCAACCTGAACCCACCAGCCTTCGACAACCAGCCTCTCACAATCACCCTCAAAGAACCTGCCTCAAACCAACCTCAAACGACCGCAACAAACTGAACCAAGCTCGTAAAACCAGAAACCTCAACCAAACTAACGCAACCAGTGCTAAAGAAGCGTCAGAAAACAGCACCAACCAAAGAACCCAGCAAAACCAAGAAAAGTAAACCTCCAAAGCTAAACAACATAGATCAGCGGTAAGAAAATCACATCACACAGCCTAAACCAACCCACCTAAACTAACCAACCGAAACCAAGCTAAACCATCAAACCTGAAACAAGCAATCTAAGACCCCCTACCTCAACCAAACTTAAAAACGTATAAACTGACCTAAACCAACCAAATGAAACCAACTTAGAAAAACCCAACAAAACCAAAACAACAATGGAAACAACATCAACAACAGAAACAGAACACCAAACAAGGTAGAAAGAAACAAGCAAAACCCAAGCAAGTTACAGACCAAGAAGGCAGATGTAGGAAGCAGCACGCAGAGATGTTGCATGGGGACCCAGTGCTTTGGAGCAGCCACTGGTGTCCTGTCAGGAACAGGAAGGATTCGCAGCTGCCACTCGGCACCTCTCCCTGCGGGCAACACCAGCGCCTGGCAGGGACCAGAGCGCTTCTCGTGCACCCTGCCCAAGAAGCACAGCAGCCAAACAAGGTGTGCAAGGCAAAACATCTGCTCGCCATCGCTACATGTGATGCTTTGGAAAAGATCCCACAGTACCACATACCTCTTCTTTGGTGCATGGTCAGTCCCGCGCCTCATTCTCAAGGTCCTCCCTCTTCAGGAACCTGGCAAAGCTTGGCCTCCATTCCTGCTGCTGCTCTCTGCAGCTCTGGGACTTGCCTTTGCCAGCCCGCAAGGGCTGTTTGTTCAAGCTAAACTGAAGAATGCATCAGCCTGCTCCTGGCTACACGTGGGCTTGTGTTAAGGATTGTGAGCATTGGCTCTGAAAAAGAGTGAGAAACGGAAATGACATGGAATAACAGAACATGAAAAAACATAAAATGAAGTAAATTAACATAAATAAAATAAAATAAAATAAAATAAAATAAAATAAAATAAAATAAAATAAAAAAAACAACAAAAACACTTGTATCTGTTGCGTTTTGTGTCCTGGAAAGTGGTTTTGAGGGAAGAGTGAAGGAAGGGAGAGGGAAAGGGGACGGGCAGGGGGGAAGGGAAGAGAAGGCAGAAGAGAAAAGAAAGCCCTGACAGAGCCCTGAGAGCTCCGTACCCGAAATTGTGTGGGTTTGACTGAAAGTGAATTCATTTCCTTCATGGAGTGAGAAACCTTTCTTTTTCACAGCTCGCACAGTCATTATTTGGAATTAGTTTGAAAACACGAGATAACACCCCAGCACAGAGCTAATGTTTTTAATTGCGCCGGTCTGAGAGCCAAGGGCATTCTGACTGCTCTGCCCACAGATGTGACGTATCGGGGAAGGGGGACAGAGATGGGACAGAGCTGGACTGACATCCAGGCTGATCGATACGAGTATTTCATCCCATTAGCGTCACGGTCATTATTTAAGGAGGGAGGGGATCTCTCTCACTCTCTCAGGCGTGCAGTGTAATCTTGATAAACTGGCCACATGGGTCAAGAAAGCCACCTGGCAACCAAACAGACCCATTGCACTCTTCCGCTCAGCACATCAAGACTTGCCCTCTAAGTCTCGGCAATTCCTTGAATATCACCAATAATCAACCCAGGTTTCAAACAGCAACATGGCATGACAAAATAATACATACTTCTCTTTAAGTCCGCTCCTTCTTTTAATCTTTGCCTAGACCTTCAGGAAATGTCAAACCAAACTAACTACCCAGCAGTTCAACACGCAACCCACGCAAAATAAAGGCTACCCACGAGGAACCCCGTTACAAGTATCAGTCGTGCAACTGCTACTCTGTGGCACGGCTGCCCTGAACCGATCACCCCTAGAGATGAAGCCCGAGGGAGACACCACTCAGCCGGCAAATATTCCAAAAACACGTTTTGCTCACAGATCTTACAGCAAGTTTTCCCTCGGCAAACAAAAGATTAAACAGCAGCAACAAGCAGAAATAATACTCACAAGTCTGTGACTCACAAGAGGGCTGTTGCAAGAAGGATTTCTGGAAACGCTTGACCATCCATAGAAGTGGCTTGGAGCCACAAAAGCCCTGTCTCTTCAAACACGTTTTGCATTCTTCACACTACAGCACTAAAGAAAGATCAGAATCCCTCAGCATAGTACAATTCTGCAATACAGCGACCGGGTTGGTCGTGCTGCTAAGACACCTTGTCCAAAGATCTGCAGCTCTTGCTCTTTGCTGAAGACAAAAGGCCGATGAGTCGGTTCCAGCAGAGGCAAACCAAATCTAAGCACTGACAGGGCTGCAGAGCAAAATGGCCCCGCAATGGGGCCTCGTGGCCCCGGGGGCCGCCATGCCGGCCACCGCAGCGGCCGTTGGGGACGCCACGAGCCTCTGTGATGGCAGTTGGAGCAGAGCTGTGCCAGCTGCGCCATCGCTCCGAGAGAAGAGGCCGCAGACGACAGCGCCGGATCGACGCGAAGAAGAGAGAGGAGGCTCAGGGACCCCCTGGGATGGCTCCGCCGCCCAAACGGCGGCTGCCTGGCGGGAGCAGCAGCACCGCCCACAGGCAGGAGGAGCCCATGGAGATTGACCCACCCCGGGAAGAGGCGGAGCCCATGGAGGTGGATCCGCCTCGGCAGGAGGAGGAGGCGATGGAGGTGGATCCGCCTCAGGCAGGGCTGCTG